>NC_136262.1:204994208-205121708 GCF_964187855.1 Myxine glutinosa
TAGGATCCCAAGCCGGCACCCTAACCGCTAAGCCAACACCAGGCTCAAACAATATTTACAAGAATGTTAAAGGATAAGTGGGAATCAACATAGTGTATGGAATTTAAACCTGGGATCCCAGATATTGGTTCAGATGTGATTTCTAAACAAACTCACCCAATGGGGAGATTATGTGGGAGGGTGAGGATTTATTAATGATGCAAAAGCATATAATCAACATTAGTCAATTCCCTATCCTAATTCCTCTACCACAGAGGAAAAAAAAAAAACCCAGGAAGTGCCATACATCAACTTTCTTTGAAGGGCAACCTCAGAGTGAATCATTGATGGCATTCACTTTGTCCAAAGCAGGCCAGAAGGCAACCCCCAACGCATAATGAACGTGCAAACCGCGTAGTGGCGAGAGATGGCCTCTCAAGCCGCCTTCTCAAACACAGCAGGCACCGTCGACAACCACAGCAAAAGTAATGCAAGATGGTTGTTCCGCTCCATATCATCGGCATCAGCAGACCCGGACAAGCCCATTAGCGAGCGTGCGCTTTCCATGCATTCGCAGCATGATTACGTGGCCAGCCAACACCGCAGCCGTAATGGCAATATCATTTCATACACTTGGAGACCATTAATAGTAATGTGACATATTATTGCGCCTAACATCCGCAACAGTTGTGCAGGTGCATGTCGCTTTGAGTTAAGCGGACCCTCCCACATCACATAATGCGAGCGTAATGAGTGCACACCGGTCTGTGTTTCACAAGGGGAAAAACAGATGAAATCAGTAAATGTGCAATGGCTGGAGCACGGTTTACCTTCAAGGATCGCAGAAACACAAGAGTTGTTTTTATTTTTCTTCTAGCAGGAGCGTTGTAGCTGTAGTAGCTGTAGTGGCTTTGCCCGGTATCAATTTGGGTTTTTCCTATTTTTGGGGCGAAAACACTCCACTACATCTACAAAGGAAGAAATTATCTATACTATAAGAGAGCCGATTGTCTACCTGTGTGTCTGTCTGTCGCCATGTTTCTCAGAGATGGCTGAATGGATCTTCGTCAAACTTTCAGAGTTTCATCAGTGAGTGTCGCGGAATGTTTTAGGCAAAAATTTTTTTTTTTTTAAGTTCGATTTTTTTTGGGGGGTGGGATTTTTAAATATTGCTCTTTCGTGCCTGAAACTTTGTAGCTATGTAAAAGGTGATATTAAATTATCCCCAATGTAATATAAAATTAAATATAAATGATCCTTGGTAAATAAATAATAAATAGAAAAAACCCCAAATTTATGGCTTCAAAATGCCAACAGAATGAGAACATCACCGGGCAACGCCGGCTACTCCCGCTAGTATTTAATAATATAATAACACACACACATACACACACACACACACACACACACACACACATACACACACACACACACACACACACACACACACATCAGGATTAATTGAATATTACCCTTCACATAGCTACAAAGGCTCCGGCATTAGAGAGCGATTTTAAAAATCCCACCAAAAAGAGAACTTTCTTTTGCAAAATATTTTCTTTGGCTTAAAACACTCTCAGGCACTCACCGATATATAAACAGGAACTCTCAGGCACTCACCGATATATAAACAGGAACTCTCAGGCACTCACCTATATATAAACAGGAACTCTCAGGCACTCACCTATATATAAACAGGAACTCTCAGACACTCACCTATATATAAACAGGAACTCTCAGGCACTCACTTATATATAAACAGGAACTCTCAGGCACTCACCTATATATAAACATGAACTCTCAGGCACTCACCTATATATAAACAGGAACTCTCAGGCGCTCACTTATATATAAACATGAACTCTCAGGCACTCACTTATATATAAACATGAACTCTCAGGCACTCACCTATATATAAACAGGAACTCTCAGGCACTCACCTATATATAAACAGGAACTCTCAGGCACTCACCGATATATAAACAGGAACTCTCAGGCACTCACCTATATATAAACAGGAACTCTCAGGCACTCACCGATATATAAACAGGAACTCTCAGACACTCACCTATATATAAACAGGAACTCTCAGGCACTCACCTATATATAAACAGGAACTCTCAGACACTCAGCTATATATAAACAGGAACTCTCAGGCACTCACCTATATATAAACAGGAACTCTCAGACACTCACCTATATATAAACAGGAACTCTCAGACACTCACCTATATATAAACAGGAACTCTCAGACACTCACCGATATATAAACAGGAACTCTCAGGCACTCACCTATATATAAACAGGAACTCTCAGGCACTCACCGATATATAAACAGGAACTCTCAGACACTCACCTATATATAAACAGGAACTCTCAGACACTCACCTATATATAAACAGGAACTCTCAGACACTCACCTATATATAAACAGGAACTCTGAGGCACTCACCTATATATAAACAGGAACTCTCAGGCACTCACCGATATATAAACAGGAACTCTCAGACACTCACCTATATATAAACAGGAACTCTCAGACACTCACCTATATATAAACAGGAACTCTCAGGCACTCACCTATATATAAACAGGAACTCTCAGGCACTCACCGATATATAAACAGGAACTCTCAGGCACTCACCTATATATAAACAGGAACTCTGAGGCACTCACCTATATATAAACAGGAACTCTCAGGCACTCACCTATATATAAACAGGAACTCTCAGGCACTCACCGATATATAAACAGGAACTCTGAGGCACTCACCTATATATAAACAGGAACTCTGAGGCACTCACCTATATATAAACAGGAACTCTCAGGCACTCACCTATATATAAACAGGAACTCTCAGGCACTCACCTATATATAAACATGAACTCTCAGGCACTCACCTATATATAAACAGGAACTCTCAGGCACTCACCTATATATAAACAGGAACTCTCAGGCACTCACCTATATATAAACAGGAACTCTCAGGCACTCACCTATATATAAACAGGAACTCTCAGGCACTCACTTACATATAAACAGGAACTCTCAGACACTCACCTATATATAAACAGGAACTCTCAGGCACTCACTTATATATAAACAGGAACTCTCAGGCACTCACTTATATAGAAAACATGAACTCTCACGCACTCACCTATATATAAACATGAACTCTCAGGCACTCACCTATATATAAACAGGAACTCTCAGGCACTCACTTATGTATAAACAGGAACTCTCAGACACTCACCTATATATAAACAGGAACTCTCAGGCACTCACCTATATATAAACAGGAACTCTCAGACACTCACCTATATATAAACAGGAACTCTCAGGCACTCACCTATATATAAACAGGAACTCTCAGGCACTCACCTATATATAAACAGGAACTCTCAGGCACTCACCTATATATAAACATGAACTCTCAGGCACTCACCTATATATAAACAGGAACTCTCAGGCACTCACCTATATATAAACAGGAACTCTCAGGCACTCACCTATATATAAACAGGAACTCTCAGGCACTCACCTATATATCAACATGAACTCTCAGGCACTCACCTATATATAAACAGGAACTCTCAGGCACTCACCTATATATAAACAGGAACTCTCAGGCACTCACTTATATATAAACAGGAACTCTCAGGCACTCACCTATATATAAACAGGAACTCTCAGGCACTCACTGATATATAAACATGAACTCTCAGGCACTCACCTATATATAAACATGAACTCTCAGGCACTCACCTATATATAAACAGGAACTCTCAGGCACTCACCTATATATAAACATGAACTCTCAGGCACTCACTGATATATAAACAGGAACTCTCAGGCACTCACCTATATATAAACATGAACTCTCAGGCACTCACCTATATATAAACAGGAACTCTCAGGCACTCACCTATATATTAACAGGAACTCTCAGGCACTCACCTATATATAAACAGGAACTCTCAGGCACTCACCTATATATAAACAGGAACTCTCAGGCACTCACCTATATATAAACAGGAACTCTCAGGCACTCACTTATATATAAACATGAACTCTCAGGCACTCACCTATATATAAACAGGAACTCTCAGGCACTCACTTATATATAAACATGAACTCTCAGGCACTCACCTATATATAAACATGAACTCTCAGGCACTCACCTATATATAAACAGGAACTCTCAGGCACTCACTTATATATAAACATGAACTCTCAGGCACTCACCTATATATAAACAGGAACTCTCAGGCACTCACCTATATATAAACAGGAACTCTCAGGCACTCACCTATATATAAACAGGAACTCTCATGCACTCACCTATATATAAACAGGAACTCTCAGGCACTCACCTATATATAAACATGAACTCTCAGGCACTCACCTATATATAAACATGAACTCTCAGGCACTCACCTATATATAAACAGGAACTCTCAGGCACTCACTTATATATAAACATGAACTCTCAGGCACTCACCTATATATAAACAGGAACTCTCAGGCACTCACCTATATATAAACAGGAACTCTCAGGCACTCACCTATATATAAACAGGAACTCTCAGGCACTCACTTATATATAAACATGAACTCTCAGGCACTCACCTATATATAAACAGGAACTCTCAGGCACTCACCTATATATAAACATGAACTCTCAGGCACTCACCTATATATAAACATGAACTCTCAGGCACTCACCTATATATAAACATGAACTCTCAGGCACTCACCTATATATAAACATGAACTCTCAGGCACTCACCTATATATAAACATGAACTCTCAGGCACTCACCTATACATAAACATGAACTCTCAGGCACTCACCTATATATAAACATGAACTCTCAGGCACTCACCTATATATAAACATGAACTCTCAGGCACTCACCTATATATAAACATGAACTCTCAGGCACTCACCTATATATAAACATGAACTCTCAGGCACTCACCTATATATAAACAGGAACTCTCAGGCACTCACTTATATATAAACAGGAACTCTCAGGCACTCACCTATATATAAACATGAACTCTCAGGCACTCACCTATATATAAACAGGAACTCTCAGGCACTCACCTATATATAAACAGGAACTCTCAGGCACTCACCTATATATAAACATGAACTCTCAGGCACTCACCTATATATAAACATGAACTCTCAGGCACTCACCTATATATAAACATGAACTCTCAGGCACTCACCTATATATAAACATGAACTCTCAGGCACTCACCTATATATAAACAGGAACTCTCAGGCACTCACCTATATATAAACAGGAACTCTCAGGCACTCACCTATATATAAACATGAACTCTCAGGCACTCACCTATATATAAACATGAACTCTCAGGCACTCACCTATATATAAACAGGAACTCTCAGGCACTCACCTATATATAAACAGGAACTCTCAGGCACTCACCTATATATAAACAGGAACTCTCAGGCACTCACCTATATATAAACATGAACTCTCAGGCACTCACCTATATATAAACAGGAACTCTCAGGCACTCACCTATATATAAACAGGAACTCTCAGGCACTCACCTATATATAAACATGAACTCTCAGGCACTCACCTATATATAAACATGAACTCTCAGGCACTCACCTATATATAAACATGAACTCTCAGGCCCTCACCTATATATAAACATGAACTCTCAGGTCAGGCACTCACCTATATATAAACAGGAACTCTCAGGCACTCACCTATATATAAACATGAACTCTCAGGCACTCACCTAAATATAAACAGGAACTCTCAGGCACTCACCTATATATAAACATGAACTCTCAGGCACTCACCTATATATAAACATGAACTCTCAGGCACTCACCTATATATAAACATGAACTCTCAGGCACTCACCTATATATAAACATGAACTCTCAGGCACTCACCTATATATAAACAGGAACTCTCAGGCACTCACCTATATATAAACATGAACTCTCAGGCACTCACCTATATATAAACATGAACTCTCAGGCACTCACCTATATATAAACATGAACTCTCAGGCACTCACCTATATATAAACAGGAACTCTCAGGCACTCACCTATATATAAACATGAACTCTCAGGCACTCACCTATATATAAACATGAACTCTCAGGCACTCACCTATATATAAACATGAACTCTCAGGCACTCACCTATATATAAACATGAACTCTCAGGCACTCACCTATATATAAACATGAACTCTCAGGCACTCACCTATATATAAACATGAACTCTCAGGCACTCACCTATATATAAACATGAACTCTCAGGCACTCACCTATATATAAACAGGAACTCTCAGGCACTCACCTATATATAAACATGAACTCTCAGGCACTCACCTATATATAAACAGGAACTCTCAGGCACTCACCTATATATAAACATGAACTCTCAGGCACTCACCTATATATAAACATGAACTCTCAGGCACTCACCTATATATAAACAGGAACTCTCAGGCACTCACCTATATATAAAGAGGAACTCTCAGGCACTCACCTATATATAAACAGGAACTCTCAGGCACTCACCTATATATAAACATGAACTCTCAGGCACTCACCTATATATAAACAGGAACTCTCAGGCACTCACTTATATATAAACAGGAACTCTCAGGCGCTCACCTATATATAAACAGGAACTCTCAGGCACTCACCTATATATAAACAGGAACTCTCAGGCACTCACCTATATATAAACATGAACTCTGAGGCACTCACCTATATATAAACAGGAACTCTCAGGCACTCACCTATATATAAACAGGAACTCTCAGGCACTCACTTATATATAAACAGGAACTCTCAGGCACTCACTTATATAGAAAACATGAACTCTCACGCACTCACCTATATATAAACATGAACTCTCAGGCACTCACCTATATATAAACAGGAACTCTCAGGCACTCACTTATGTATAAACAGGAACTCTCAGACACTCACCTATATATAAACAGGAACTCTCAGGCACTCACCTATATATAAACAGGAACTCTCAGACACTCACCTATATATAAACAGGAACTCTCAGGCACTCACCTATATATAAACAGGAACTCTCAGGCACTCACCTATATATAAACAGGAACTCTCAGGCACTCACCTATATATAAACATGAACTCTCAGGCACTCACCTATATATAAACAGGAACTCTCAGGCACTCACCTATATATAAACAGGAACTCTCAGGCACTCACCTATATATAAACAGGAACTCTCAGGCACTCACCTATATATCAACATGAACTCTCAGGCACTCACCTATATATAAACAGGAACTCTCAGGCACTCACCTATATATAAACAGGAACTCTCAGGCACTCACTTATATATAAACAGGAACTCTCAGGCACTCACCTATATATAAACAGGAACTCTCAGGCACTCACTGATATATAAACATGAACTCTC
This sequence comes from Myxine glutinosa, assembly GCF_964187855.1. Taxonomy (NCBI): domain Eukaryota; kingdom Metazoa; phylum Chordata; class Myxini; order Myxiniformes; family Myxinidae; genus Myxine; species Myxine glutinosa. The sequence continues at coordinate 205,001,661 of NC_136262.1, forward strand.
AGGCACTCACCTATATATAAACATGAACTCTCAGGCACTCACCTATATATAAACAGGAACTCTCAGGCACTCACCTATATATAAACATGAACTCTCAGGCACCCTCACTGATATATAAACAGGAACTCTCAGGCACTCACCTATATATAAACATGAACTCTCAGGCACTCACCTATATATAAACAGGAACTCTCAGGCACTCACCTATATATTAACAGGAACTCTCAGGCACTCACCTATATATAAACAGGAACTCTCAGGCACTCACCTATATATAAACAGGAACTCTCAGGCACTCACCTATATATAAACAGGAACTCTCAGGCACTCACTTATATATAAACATGAACTCTCAGGCACTCACCTATATATAAACAGGAACTCTCAGGCACTCACTTATATATAAACATGAACTCTCAGGCACTCACCTATATATAAACATGAACTCTCAGGCACTCACCTATATATAAACAGGAACTCTCAGGCACTCACTTATATATAAACATGAACTCTCAGGCACTCACCTATATATAAACAGGAACTCTCAGGCACTCACCTATATATAAATAGGAACTCTCAGGCACTCACCTATATATAAACAGGAACTCTCATGCACTCACCTATATATAAACAGGAACTCTCAGGCACTCACCTATATATAAACATGAACTCTCAGGCACTCACCTATATATAAACATGAACTCTCAGGCACTCACCTATATATAAACAGGAACTCTCAGGCACTCACTTATATATAAACATGAACTCTCAGGCACTCACCTATATATAAACAGGAACTCTCAGGCACTCACCTATATATAAACAGGAACTCTCAGGCACTCACCTATATATAAACAGGAACTCTCAGGCACTCACTTATATATAAACATGAACTCTCAGGCACTCACCTATATATAAACAGGAACTCTCAGGCACTCACCTATATATAAACATGAACTCTCAGGCACTCACCTATATATAAACATGAACTCTCAGGCACTCACCTATATATAAACATGAACTCTCAGGCACTCACCTATATATAAACATGAACTCTCAGGCACTCACCTATATATAAACATGAACTCTCAGGCACTCACCTATACATAAACATGAACTCTCAGGCACTCACCTATATATAAACATGAACTCTCAGGCACTCACCTATATATAAACATGAACTCTCAGGCACTCACCTATATATAAACATGAACTCTCAGGCACTCACCTATATATAAACATGAACTCTCAGGCACTCACCTATATATAAACAGGAACTCTCAGGCACTCACTTATATATAAACAGGAACTCTCAGGCACTCACCTATATATAAACATGAACTCTCAGGCACTCACCTATATATAAACAGGAACTCTCAGGCACTCACCTATATATAAACAGGAACTCTCAGGCACTCACCTATATATAAACATGAACTCTCAGGCACTCACCTATATATAAACATGAACTCTCAGGCACTCACCTATATATAAACATGAACTCTCAGGCACTCACCTATATATAAACATGAACTCTCAGGCACTCACCTATATATAAACAGGAACTCTCAGGCACTCACCTATATATAAACAGGAACTCTCAGGCACTCACCTATATATAAACATGAACTCTCAGGCACTCACCTATATATAAACATGAACTCTCAGGCACTCACCTATATATAAACAGGAACTCTCAGGCACTCACCTATATATAAACAGGAACTCTCAGGCACTCACCTATATATAAACAGGAACTCTCAGGCACTCACCTATATATAAACATGAACTCTCAGGCACTCACCTATATATAAACAGGAACTCTCAGGCACTCACCTATATATAAACAGGAACTCTCAGGCACTCACCTATATATAAACATGAACTCTCAGGCACTCACCTATATATAAACATGAACTCTCAGGCACTCACCTATATATAAACATGAACTCTCAGGCCCTCACCTATATATAAACATGAACTCTCAGGCACTCACCTATATATAAACAGGAACTCTCAGGCACTCACCTATATATAAACATGAACTCTCAGGCACTCACCTATATATAAACAGGAACTCTCAGGCACTCACCTATATATAAACAGGAACTCTCAGGCACTCACCTATATATAAACAGGAACTCTCAGACACTCACCTATATATAAACAGGAACTCTCAGGCACTCACTTATATATAAACAGGAACTCTCAGGCACTCACCTATATATAAACATGAACTCTCAGGCACTCACCTATATATAAACAGGAACTCTCAGGCGCTCACTTATATATAAACATGAACTCTCAGGCACTCACTTATATATAAACATGAACTCTCAGGCACTCACCTATATATAAACAGGAACTCTCAGGCACTCACCTATATATAAACAGGAACTCTCAGGCACTCACCGATATATAAACAGGAACTCTCAGGCACTCACCTATATATAAACAGGAACTCTCAGGCACTCACCTATATATAAACAGGAACTCTCAGGCACTCACCTATATATAAACAGGAACTCTCAGACACTCACCTATATATAAACAGGAACTCTCAGGCACTCACTTATATATAAACAGGAACTCTCAGGCACTCACCTATATATAAACATGAACTCTCAGGCACTCACCTATATATAAACAGGAACTCTCAGGCGCTCACTTATATATAAACATGAACTCTCAGGCACTCACTTATATATAAACATGAACTCTCAGGCACTCACCTATATATAAACAGGAACTCTCAGGCACTCACCTATATATAAACAGGAACTCTCAGGCACTCACCGATATATAAACAGGAACTCTCAGGCACTCACCTATATATAAACAGGAACTCTCAGGCACTCACCGATATATAAACAGGAACTCTCAGACACTCACCTATATATAAACAGGAACTCTCAGGCACTCACCTATATATAAACAGGAACTCTCAGACACTCAGCTATATATAAACAGGAACTCTCAGGCACTCACCTATATATAAACAGGAACTCTCAGACACTCACCTATATATAAACAGGAACTCTCAGACACTCACCTATATATAAACAGGAACTCTCAGACACTCACCGATATATAAACAGGAACTCTCAGGCACTCACCTATATATAAACAGGAACTCTCAGGCACTCACCGATATATAAACAGGAACTCTCAGACACTCACCTATATATAAACAGGAACTCTCAGACACTCACCTATATATAAACAGGAACTCTCAGACACTCACCTATATATAAACAGGAACTCTGAGGCACTCACCTATATATAAACAGGAACTCTCAGGCACTCACCGATATATAAACAGGAACTCTCAGACACTCACCTATATATAAACAGGAACTCTCAGACACTCACCTATATATAAACAGGAACTCTCAGGCACTCACCTATATATAAACAGGAACTCTCAGGCACTCACCTATATATAAACAGGAACTCTCAGGCACTCACCGATATATAAACAGGAACTCTCAGGCACTCACCTATATATAAACAGGAACTCTGAGGCACTCACCTATATATAAACAGGAACTCTCAGGCACTCACCTATATATAAACAGGAACTCTCAGGCACTCACCGATATATAAACAGGAACTCTGAGGCACTCACCTATATATAAACAGGAACTCTGAGGCACTCACCTATATATAAACAGGAACTCTCAGGCACTCACCTATATATAAACAGGAACTCTCAGGCACTCACCTATATATAAACATGAACTCTCAGGCACTCACCTATATATAAACAGGAACTCTCAGGCACTCACCTATATATAAACAGGAACTCTCAGGCACTCACCTATATATAAACAGGAACTCTCAGGCACTCACCTATATATAAACAGGAACTCTCAGGCACTCACTTACATATAAACAGGAACTCTCAGACACTCACCTATATATAAACAGGAACTCTCAGGCACTCACTTATATATAAACAGGAACTCTCAGGCACTCACTTATATAGAAAACATGAACTCTCACGCACTCACCTATATATAAACATGAACTCTCAGGCACTCACCTATATATAAACAGGAACTCTCAGGCACTCACTTATGTATAAACAGGAACTCTCAGACACTCACCTATATATAAACAGGAACTCTCAGGCACTCACCATATAAACAGGAACTCTCAGGCACTCACCTATATATAAACATGAACTCTCAGGCACTCACCTATATATAAACATGAACTCTCAGGCACTCACCTATATATAAACATGAACTCTCAGGCACTCACCTATATATAAACATGAACTCTCAGGCACTCACCTATATATAAACATGAACTCTCAGGCACTCACCTATACATAAACATGAACTCTCAGGCACTCACCTATATATAAACATGAACTCTCAGGCACTCACCTATATATAAACATGAACTCTCAGGCACTCACCTATATATAAACAGGAACTCTCAGGCACTCACTTATATATAAACAGGAACTCTCAGGCACTCACCTATATATAAACATGAACTCTCAGGCACTCACCTATATATAAACAGGAACTCTCAGGCACTCACCTATATATAAACAGGAACTCTCAGGCACTCACCTATATATAAACATGAACTCTCAGGCACTCACCTATATATAAACATGAACTCTCAGGCACTCACCTATATATAAACATGAACTCTCAGGCACTCACCTATATATAAACATGAACTCTCAGGCACTCACCTATATATAAACAGGAACTCTCAGGCACTCACCTATATATAAACAGGAACTCTCAGGCACTCACCTATATATAAACATGAACTCTCAGGCACTCATCTATATATAAACATGAACTCTCAGGCACTCACCTATATATAAACAGGAACTCTCAGGCACTCACCTATATATAAACAGGAACTCTCAGGCACTCACCTATATATAAACATGAACTCTCAGGCACTCACCTATATATTGTTGCGAATATGGCATTTGGCCTCCATATCCGCTTGTAAATATTCCCCTATTTCCCCAATACTCCCCAACTATCCCCAATCCCCCATTCCCTAGTCCCATTGCCTGTAAATAACACTCTGTAGAACCGACCTTCCCCTTTTTCCCCCATTAAATGTCGTGCCCAGGTCCACCGCATCTCACGTAGACAACTTTCGGACATCTTGCTAGTTATTCTTAGTTTATGTCAGTTAAGGACTCGTTTCCATTAATTCTGACTCTTCGTTGCACCAGAATGTGATTATATGGCACCAGTAGTGAGTTTAGGACCTTCCCATACCTCCTCCCATCTTCTTCCCCAAACAACAACTACAACAACAACTACAACAACAGAGGGGCGCGGCGCGGGGGGAGTGTGCGTCCTCACACCGGCTCGGTTAGCCGCCATGACCATGCGCTCCACGGGGTTACCACGAAGGGGCTCCTTGTCAGCCCCTCGTCAAGGGCGGAGCCGGTAACCCCCCCACACGCACCCAATGAGAAGCAACGTGCCGATTCCATCTGGGGCGGAGCTAACGAGCCGAGGGCGTGTCACTCCCCGCCGGATATACGCGGCAACTTACCGGATGTGAGGTCAGATGCGCCTGAACTACGGAGAGCAGAGGACGCCACCCCCAGTGCGACGATACCTCCCCGCATCTTTGGACCGGACCGGACCGGGTCAATTCTGCCCTGAGCCCAGGTGCACCTGGAGCCATCGATTCTGCCTTTCCTTGCCATCAATCCCCGTGTGAGTCAGCCTTTTGTCCCGTTTATCTGTCGTCTGTTGGGGTTAATATAAGAGTGTGTCTAAGTGCCTGTCTTTCTATGATGTCCCTCTTGTAGTTGTAATCTAACCTTCCGCCATAATATAACCTCCTCCGGAGGTCTTGAGAACTGAACCCTTGGTGTCGTGTCATTTGAACCCCAGACGTTGTATCCTTTTCCTTCATTGACCTAGCGTAGCGCGACTCGGCAACGTTCGAGTATAATCGGGTAACTTGTGCAGACGTGGTCATACCAAACCGCTCGGTAAACTAACATCCACCACCGCGTCTGTAACAATTGGTGTCGAGGAGTGGAATTCGGACCCGGGACTAAATTTGTTAGGCCCAAACTTTGGGAGGTAGAATCGATCCGGAGCGCGTTTACTGCGCTCGACGAAATTATAACGGCGAAATTTGATTTTGTTATACGGAAATAAAAACCCGAATTTTGAAAGTCGCGCTATGGCAGACCAAGTCGGCTGGGGTCCGGTAGTGGAGAGTGAGGCAGGGTCGGTCCAGGACCAAATTGAGGGACGCGAGGAGAGCGAAGCAGCGAGGGTAGCAGACGCACAAAATGGCGCCTCGCTGGTCACCGCGCCCGCGACCGTGGCAGCGCCCCTGGTGGATTCGAACCTTTTCCTCCTGCAAATGAGGGCCCTTATGGAACAAATGGTGGAAATGAGGGCTGATAGTGAGCGGATGGGAAACCAAATGGGGGTAATGAGGGACGAAGCGAGGGGTACCAGTGAGGGGTTAGACAATAATTTTAAGGGATTAGACAAGAAATTTGGGAAGTTAGACAATAATTTTGAGGAGTTAGACAAGAAATTTGGGAAGTTAGACAATAATTTTGAGGGGTTAGACAACGGGATAAAAGAGGTGAGAAATGGGTTAATAGGGTTAGAAAACAGTATGGAAGGCAAATTGAGGGACATGAGGGACCAAGCGGAAAGGGAAGTTAAACAAATGGAGCAGCAGATAGAGGGGGTCAGAATGGGGGTAGAAACCAAACTGGATGCTCACAGGGAGGAAATGGAGCAGATGAGGGTGGCATCTGGGCAGGAGATGCAAGTGATGGGAGAGGAGATCAGAAGAGGAGTGAGTGAGGAGGTCGGAGGAGTGCGCGAGGTGGTGAGGCACTGTAAGGAGCGCATGGACGCGGAGGTGAGAAAGGGGACTGTAAAACTGCAAGGGGGTATAGAGGAGTTGACGCTGGGAGTAGAACAACTGACAGTGGGACAAAAGGAGTTGGGGGACCAGGTAAAGAAGAACACAGCGGTAATAGAGGGTTTAAAATCGACACAGAAGGAGATGAAAAAGGACGTAGGGGTAATTAAAAAAGAGTGTCAGACGGTACATGAGGACCTGACGAGGAAAATGGACAAGGTGGTAGAGGTGATGGAGGTTAAAGAACGGGAGGTGCGGGAGCACATAGAAAAAAATAAAGTGGAGTTAGAGGAAGAACTTAAAGGGGCGCACGAAGAGATGAAGGAGGTGAAGCAGAAATTAGAAGAAGTGGAAGAAGGGATGAGCGAAATTAAGAAGCGACGGAGAGAGGATAAGAAAGAGATAAAGGAGGAAGTAAAAGAATTGGTCCAAAGTCTGTGTTCGGATCGTGATGATGTGCTCATTAACCGGATGAGGGATTCGCAGGTGATGGAGGAGAAGCGAAGAGGAAGAGGACCCGGTGTAAGTGGTGACCAATATGGTCGTGCGTATGATGCGCCAGGGGATTTAAGAAGCTTGGGGGTCGAGATGGACCCGGGTGTTCGTGAGAGGCCGTTGGTGAAGTGTGCGACAGGTCTGGTGTGCGAAAAAGGAGGTGTGCGAGGAAGTCCGACTCTGGGGTGTGTGAGGAAAAAGTGTGTGCCAAGGAGTGAGGATGCTGGCGAGAGTGAGTCGGTCGTAGCGCGTGTGCGAGGGAGCACATGGAAGCGCGGTGTGGTAAGTGTTACAGAGGGTGTGACGGGAGAGTGTGCGCAGGAGTGTGCGCGAGAAAGGTGTGTGACGGACAGGTGCATGGGGAAAGAGTGCGATGTCAAAGGCAAGGAAGAATGCACACCAGTGGTGAGTGTTACAGAGGGTGTAACGGGAGAGTGTGCGCGAGAAAGGTGTGTGACGGACAGGTGCATGAGGAAAGAGTGCGCTGTCAAGAGTAAGGGTGAGTGCGCTGTCAAGAATGGAGGTGAGAGTAGTGAGAGTGACAAGGAGAGTGAGTTGGTTGTGACAGGTGAGCGAGGATGTACACCTGGGATGGAAGGATGCACACCTGGAATGGTAGAGCGTGAGTGGGAATGCACGCTGGAGTTGGTGGTGAGGCACGTGGTTGGGTGTGCGAATGAGAGCACACCTGTGATTGTCACAGAGGAGGTGACAGAGGAGGGGGCGCGAAGAGGTGTGTTGGTGAGGTGTGCGACCAACGAATGTGTGCCAAAGTGTTCGGTGGTCAGGTGTGTGACCAAGGCTGTGAGTGGAATGGGTGTACCTGGGTGTGTAAGGAAAGGTACGAGGAGCATGGAGACGGCTGGATGTGTGAGCAAGGAACGGGCTGCGGGGTGTAAGAATCCAGGTGAAGCATCGACGGTAACCAGGTTAGAGGTTAGGTCGACTTTTAGCCGAAGCGGGCCCTCGGTGCGTGCCGGGCCTCGCTTTGAACGGCCGCGTCCGTGCTCCACTAGGCGGAGCGGGCAGCTGGATAGGAAGGGTCGTCATGGCGACCACGTTTTGTTGAGACGTGCCGGCAGGTCGAGATCGGGACATTGGATGGCTCCACGCCGAGGTGGTGCGTGGGATCTCGGCCCTGGTAAACCTCCTTCCCTGCACCGAATGCGGGACGTGTCCAGCCGCTGGCACAGAACAACCCGCATTCATGGCTTGGCTTTACGAAGCCGGGCTTTGGACAGGAATTGGCGCACCGAGAGGTATTAGTGAGTAGCCTGGGTGATGAGGTTAGTGTTTTGGCCCCAAAATTAGAGAAAAACAAAATTTGATGATTGGCAAGGGATTGGCAGTAGTGATTGGCAGATGATGAGTAGGATTGGCAAATTTTTGATTTGTTGAAATTGGATGTGCAAAATTGGTAGTGAGCGATGGGCCCGGTGGGTAAGGGTGGCATCCTTGCCACCCTTCCCATAATGTGGGGCAAAGGAGCAATAGTTTATGGGGTGTATGGCAGTGAAAACTAGCCCGGGTGGGTTAGGTTATATTGATAGGGACCTAGAAGATGACAGTAGGTAACGTTAAGGTTAGTTAGTGACTGATACCTGTAGTGGGGACGCAGGTAGATTAGTATGGATGATAATGACGTGGGAGCGCAATAGTTTAAAGGGACGACTGGGAAGCGCAAGTTTTAGAAGGGAGTAGTTAGCTGAGATGATGCTGTATGTGTGAGAATTGAACAGGTGTGATTGCACAGGTGTGCAACTGGACAGGTGTGTGGAACAGTGTGTGAGTAGTGAGTGTGTGGATCAGCGCGAATGCGCTTGGGGAGAGAAGGGTGCAGGGGGCACCAGGTGTGAGAGCACAGGTGTGCAGGTACAGGTGTGTGGAGAGAGTTGGAGTAAGTGGTACGGAGTGGTGTGCATGGTGCGAAGGTGTGGATGGGGGAAGAGTGGACCCCTTTCACGGATATCCGGGGCGGGTAGTGTAAGTGTTAGGTAGAGGGTACAGGTAAATTGTGGGTGGATATTGGCATTTGTGGTGCGGGTGACAGAATGGTGTTGCGGATGGGTGCATTAGTGTCGTGGAAATGGCTGGGCGTGTAGCCTGTTAGTGTGTGTAGTTGGTTGGGCACTCCACCACTGTGAGGATGTCGGCCAGGTGAGGCCGCAGGTGGGCTCTGGGAGCCGGTAGTTGTGAGTGGGTGCCTGAGGATCCCGGGTGTGGATCGGGTAGCCCAGTGCCAGAGAGGGCACCGAGTGGGGAGAGCGCCAGAGGGCCTTCCCCAGGTAGTTAGGTTAGGGTGAGGAGCAGGTAAGCTCGGAGGCAACTGCAGTGGTGGAGGTGTGCAGGTGGGTAGACCCGCTGGGAGAGGTACACGCCACAGCCCAGAAATTGTGCGAGGGCACCGGGAGATGAATCGGGGGAGTGAGACCCCAAATTGAAAAGCACCACAGTTTGGCCAATGGGAATTGGTTTTTAGAACCCATAGTGTAAGAGGGCCAATGGTTTGGCCGGAGGAAGACCCCGGGTAGTGTAAAGTTGTAAAGTCATTTAGGAAATAGTTAGGATTGATGAACCTGTCGCACCATACGCAGCCACTTACCTGAGGTGATGATGATGACTCCACACCTGTGTTTTCTTTGTTCTGTGTGCAGGAAATGAGAATTGCTGTTGGATTTGTGAGACGCATCACGACGTGGATGAGACATTGGGGTGATTCCATCTCTCCCTCCCTAGGAGGGACTGATGATGAATTGGTAATGGCAAATTTTGATGTGCAGTTGGAGATGGCAAATTTTGATGAGAGTTGAAAATGGCAAATTTGATTGGTTAGGAGGGAGAGAAGACGAATTTGGTATATGGGAGGAACGGGGAAGACAGTAGGGATGTTTGTTGATTTGTAAAGTAGATGTTTATGGGTAGTGTTGTGTTTTGTGGATACAGTAAGGGGTAAGGGAGGGGCCATGTAGGTTACCTGGTGGGGGGGGGGGGGCGTACGGTAGGAACGTACCTGTCTCACCTGGTTCCCATGTGCCCCCAGTGTGCATTACCTTACATTGCGTGCACTTTTGCGCCCTTACCACCTTACTCACTTGTCTGCTTCTTTTGTCTCCCACCTCCGAGGATCTGGCTTTGGGGCAGAGAGAGAGGAGAGAGAGGTGCTGGCTACGCAGTTGTGGGCCTGCACTTTCGCTGCTTGCTGCTTGGATCGATACACCATATGGACCGCAATGTTTGTGGCCACCCACAATGGACCGCAGTTCTTTTGCGGCCAAGCACCACCCGTGGATGGACCTATGGGTCAACGTGGCACCTATGCCATACAGGTGAACCACTTTTAGTTGACACCACTGAAGGCCACAATATAGAAATGGACGCGGTTGGCGCCTTTCTTTATTTTTTGAAAGAGGCAAGAACACCAAGTGCACCACACGAAGGCAAGACCAGCGGCAGAACATCGGCCGGCTGTGACACCACCGGTGATTCATAAACACTTTATTGGTGCACCGGATGGTGCTGACTGTGTGAAGGGGTGGTGCTTTTGATGCTTGGAAGGGGTGCTCTGCACATTATTAAAGGCCGTAGGCCACAGAGCACTCGTGGGTTGGTGTATCGATGCTGGCATGCGTGCTCTCTCTATGCATAACATCTGCATGTGTCCCTCCAGAAACAGGTCCTGGATCGTAGTGTAAATAGCAGCGTAGTCTTGTAAATAATGCTCCCTACCGGCTGTATGTTTAGTTTGCGAATTCTTTCCGGATTCGGTTATCCTGTGGGTGTGTTTCTGTGAGGAGAAGGGTGCAACGTCGCAGGGGGACATATTTACTCATTTGTGAATATCTGTAAAACTGTCGCACTCAGGGTAGAGTTAATAGTAGAGGGAACTACATATGAGTGCCACACTAAAATAGGTAAAAATTTATCGGGTCGGGACGCCCCGAGGGTAGAGAAGGGTGCAATGTTGCGAATATGGCATTTGGCCTCCATATCCGCTTGTAAATATTCCCCTATTTCCCCAATACTCCCCAACTATCCCCAATCCCCCATTCCCTAGTCCCATTGCCTGTAAATAACACTCTGTAGAACCGACCTTCCCCTTTTTCCCCCATTAAATGTCGTGCCCAGGTCCACCGCATCTCACGTAGACAACTTTCGGACATCTTGCTAGTTATTCTTAGTCTATGTCAGTTAAGGACTCGTTTCCATTAATTCTGACTCTTCGTTGCACCAGAATGTGATTATATGTCACCAGTAGTGAGTTTAGGACCTTCCCATACCTCCTCCCATCTTCTTCCCCAAACAACAACTACAACAACAACTACAACAACAGAGGGGCGCGGCGCGGGGGGAGTGTGCGTCCTCACACCGGCTCGGTTAGCCGCCATGACCATGCGCTCCACGGGGTTACCACGAAGGGGCTCCTTGTCAGCCCCTCGTCAAGGGCGGAGCCGGTAACCCCCCCGCACGCACCCAATGAGAAGCAACGTGCCGATTCCATCTGGGGCGGAGCTAACGAGCCGAGGGCGTGTCACTCCCCGCCGGATATACGCGGCAACTTACCGGATGTGAGGTCAGATGCGCCTGAACTACGGAGAGCAGAGGACGCCACCCCCAGTGCGACGATACCTCCCCGCATCTTTGGACCGGACCGGACCGGGTCGATTCTGCCCTGAGCTCAGGTGCACCTGGAGCCATCGATTCTGCCTTTCCTTGCCATCAATCCCCGTGTGAGTCAGCCTTTTGTCCCGTTTATCTGTCGTCTGTTGGGGTTAATATAAGAGTGTGTCTAAGTGCCTGTCTTTCTATGATGTCCCTCTTGTAGTTGTAATCTAACCTTCCGCCATAATATAACCTCCTCCGGAGGTCTTGAGAACTGAACCCTTGGTGTCGTGTCATTTGAACCCCAGCCGTTGTATCCTTTTCCTTCATTGACCTAGCGTAGCGCGACTCGGCAACGTTCGAGTATAATCGGGTAACTTGTGCAGACGTGGTCATACCAAACCGCTCGGTAAACTAACATCCACCACCGCGTCTGTAACAATATAAACAGGAACTCTCAGGCACTCACCTATATATAAACAGGAACTCTCAGGCACTCACCTATATATAAACATGAACTTTCAGGCACTCACTTATATATAAACATGAACTCTCAGGCACTCACTTATATATAAACATGAACTCTCAGGCACTCACCTATATATAAACAGGAACTCTCAGGCACTCACCTATATATAAACATGAACTCTCAGGCACTCACCTATATATAAACATGAACTCTCAGGCACTCACCTATATATAAACAGGAACTCTCAGGCACTCACTTATATATAAACATGAACTCTCAGGCACTCACCTATATATAAACAGGAACTCTCAGGCACTCACCTATATATAAACAGGAACTCTCAGGCACTCACCTATATATAAACAGGAACTCTCAGGCACTCACTTATATATAAACATGAACTCTCAGGCACTCACCTATATATAAACAGGAACTCTCAGGCACTCACCTATATATAAACATGAACTCTCAGGCACTCACCTATATATAAACATGAACTCTCAGGCACTCACCTATATATAAACATGAACTCTCAGGCACTCACCTATATATAAACATGAACTCTCAGGCACTCACCTATATATAAACATGAACTCTCAGGCACTCACCTATACATAAACATGAACTCTCAGGCACTCACCTATATATAAACATGAACTCTCAGGCACTCACCTATATATAAACATGAACTCTCAGGCACTCACCTATATATAAACATGAACTCTCAGGCACTCACCTATATATAAACATGAACTCTCAGGCACTCACCTATATATAAACAGGAACTCTCAGGCACTCACTTATATATAAACAGGAACTCTCAGGCACTCACCTATATATAAACATGAACTCTCAGGCACTCACCTATATATAAACAGGAACTCTCAGGCACTCACCTATATATAAACAGGAACTCTCAGGCACTCACCTATATATAAACATGAACTCTCAGGCACTCACCTATATATAAACATGAACTCTCAGGCACTCACCTATATATAAACATGAACTCTCAGGCACTCACCTATATATAAACATGAACTCTCAGGCACTCACCTATATATAAACAGGAACTCTCAGGCACTCACCTATATATAAACAGGAACTCTCAGGCACTCACCTATATATAAACATGAACTCTCAGGCACTCACCTATATATAAACATGAACTCTCAGGCACTCACCTATATATAAACAGGAACTCTCAGGCACTCACCTATATATAAACAGGAACTCTCAGGCACTCACCTATATATAAACAGGAACTCTCAGGCACTCACCTATATATAAACATGAACTCTCAGGCACTCACCTATATATAAACAGGAACTCTCAGGCACTCACCTATATATAAACAGGAACTCTCAGGCACTCACCTATATATAAACATGAACTCTCAGGCACTCACCTATATATAAACATGAACTCTCAGGCACTCACCTATATATAAACATGAACTCTCAGGCCCTCACCTATATATAAACATGAACTCTCAGGCACTCACCTATATATAAACAGGAACTCTCAGGCACTCACCTATATATAAACATGAACTCTCAGGCACTCACCTATATATAAACAGGAACTCTCAGGCACTCACCTATATATAAACATGAACTCTCAGGCACTCACCTATATATAAACATGAACTCTCAGGCACTCACCTATATATAAACATGAACTCTCAGGCACTCACCTATATATAAACATGAACTCTCAGGCACTCACCTATATATAAACAGGAACTCTCAGGCACTCACCTATATATAAACATGAACTCTCAGGCACTCACCTATATATAAACATGAACTCTCAGGCACTCACCTATATATAAACATGAACTCTCAGGCACTCACCTATATATAAACAGGAACTCTCAGGCACTCACCTATATATAAACATGAACTCTCAGGCACTCACCTATATATAAACATGAACTCTCAGGCACTCACCTATATATAAACATGAACTCTCAGGCACTCACCTATATATAAACATGAACTCTCAGGCACTCACCTATATATAAACATGAACTCTCAGGCACTCACCTATATATAAACATGAACTCTCAGGCACTCACCTATATATAAACATGAACTCTCAGGCACTCACCTATATATAAACAGGAACTCTCAGGCACTCACCTATATATAAACATGAACTCTCAGGCACTCACCTATATATAAACAGGAACTCTCAGGCACTCACCTATATATAAACATGAACTCTCAGGCACTCACCTATATATAAACATGAACTCTCAGGCACTCACCTATATATAAACAGGAACTCTCAGGCACTCACCTATATATAAAGAGGAACTCTCAGGCACTCACCTATATATAAACAGGAACTCTCAGGCACTCACCTATATATAAACATGAACTCTCAGGCACTCACCTATATATAAACAGGAACTCTCAGGCACTCACTTATATATAAACAGGAACTCTCAGGCGCTCACCTATATATAAACAGGAACTCTCAGGCACTCACCTATATATAAACAGGAACTCTCAGGCACTCACCTATATATAAACATGAACTCTCAGGCACTCACCTATATATAAACAGGAACTCTCAGGCACTCACCTATATATAAACAGGAACTCTCAGGCACTCACCTATATATAAACATGAACTCTCAGGCACTCACTTATATATAAACAGGAACTCTCAGGCACTCACCTATATATAAACATGAACTCTCAGGCACTCACCTATATATAAACATGAACTCTCAGGCACTCACCTATATATAAACATGAACTCTCAGGCACTCACCTATATATAAACAGGAACTCTCAGGCACTCACCTATATATAAACATGAACTCTCAGGCACTCACTGATATATAAACAGGAACTCTCAGGCACTCACCTATATATAAACATGAACTCTCAGGCACTCACCTATATATAAACAGGAACTCTCAGGCACTCACCTATATATAAACAGGAACTCTCAGGCACTCACCTATATATAAACAGGAACTCTCAGGCACTCACCTATATATAAACAGGAACTCTCAGGCACTCACCTATATATAAACAGGAACTCTCAGGCACTCACTTATATATAAACATGAACTCTCAGGCACTCACCTATATATAAACAGGAACTCTCAGGCACTCACTTATATATAAACATGAACTCTCAGGCACTCACCTATATATAAACATGAACTCTCAGGCACTCACCTATATATAAACAGGAACTCTCAGGCACTCACTTATATATAAACATGAACTCTCAGGCACTCACCTATATATAAACAGGAACTCTCAGGCACTCACCTATATATAAATAGGAACTCTCAGGCACTCACCTATATATAAACAGGAACTCTCAGGCACTCACCTATATATAAACAGGAACTCTCAGGCACTCACCTATATATAAACATGAACTCTCAGGCACTCACCTATATATAAACATGAACTCTCAGGCACTCACCTATATATAAACAGGAACTCTCAGGCACTCACTTATATATAAACATGAACTCTCAGGCACTCACCTATATATAAACAGGAACTCTCAGGCACTCACCTATATATAAACAGGAACTCTCAGGCACTCACCTATATATAAACAGGAACTCTCAGGCACTCACCTATATATAAACAGGAACTCTCAGGCACTCACCTATATATAAACATGAACTCTCAGGCACTCACCTATATATAAACAGGAACTCTCAGGCACTCACCTATATATAAACAGGAACTCTCAGGCACTCACCTATATATAAACATGAACTCTCAGGCACTCACCTATATATAAACATGAACTCTCAGGCACTCACCTATATATAAACATGAACTCTCAGGCACTCACCTATATATAAACATGAACTCTCAGGCACTCACCTATATATAAACATGAACTCTCAGGCACTCACCTATACATAAACATGAACTCTCAGGCACTCACCTATATATAAACATGAACTCTCAGGCACTCACCTATATATAAACATGAACTCTCAGGCACTCACCTATATATAAACAGGAACTCTCAGGCACTCACTTATATATAAACAGGAACTCTCAGGCACTCACCTATATATAAACATGAACTCTCAGGCACTCACCTATATATAAACAGGAACTCTCAGGCACTCACCTATATATAAACAGGAACTCTCAGGCACTCACCTATATATAAACATGAACTCTCAGGCACTCACCTATATATAAACATGAACTCTCAGGCACTCACCTATATATAAACATGAACTCTCAGGCACTCACCTATATATAAACATGAACTCTCAGGCACTCACCTATATATAAACAGGAACTCTCAGGCACTCACCTATATATAAACAGGAACTCTCAGGCACTCACCTATATATAAACATGAACTCTCAGGCACTCATCTATATATAAACATGAACTCTCAGGCACTCACCTATATATAAACAGGAACTCTCAGGCACTCACCTATATATAAACAGGAACTCTCAGGCACTCACCTATATATAAACAGGAACTCTCAGGCACTCACCTATATATAAACATGAACTCTCAGGCACTCACCTATATATAAACAGGAACTCTCAGGCACTCACCTATATATAAACAGGAACTCTCAGGCACTCACCTATATATAAACATGAACTCTCAGGCACTCACCTATATATAAACATGAACTCTCAGGCACTCACCTATATATAAACATGAACTCTCAGGCACTCACCTATATATAAACATGAACTCTCAGGCACTCACCTATATATAAACAGGAACTCTCAGGCACTCACCTATATATAAACATGAACTCTCAGGCACTCACCTATATATAAACAGGAACTCTCAGGCACTCACCTATATATAAACATGAACTCTCAGGCACTCACCTATATATAAACATGAACTCTCAGGCACTCACCTATATATAAACAGGAACTCTCAGGCACTCACCTATATATAAAGAGGAACTCTCAGGCACTCACCTATATATAAACAGGAACTCTCAGGCACTCACCTATATATAAACATGAACTCTCAGGCACTCACCTATATATAAACAGGAACTCTCAGGCACTCACTTATATATAAACAGGAACTCTCAGGCGCTCACCTATATATAAACAGGAACTCTCAGGCACTCACCTATATATAAACAGGAACTCTCAGGCACTCACCTATATATAAACATGAACTCTCAGGCACTCACCTATATATAAACAGGAACTCTCAGGCACTCACCTATATATAAACAGGAACTCTCAGGCACTCACCTATATATAAACATGAACTCTCAGGCACTCACTTATATATAAACAGGAACTCTCAGGCACTCACCTATATATAAACATGAACTCTCAGGCACTCACCTATATATAAACATGAACTCTCAGGCACTCACCTATATATAAACATGAACTCTCAGGCACTCACCTATATATAAACAGGAACTCTCAGGCACTCACCTATATATAAACATGAACTCTCAGGCACTCACCTATATATAAACAGGAACTCTCAGGCACTCACCTATATATAAACATGAACTCTCAGGCACTCACCTATATATTGTTGCGAATATGGCATTTGGCCTCCATATCCGCTTGTAAATATTCCCCTATTTCCCCAATACTCCCCAACTATCCCCAATCCCCCATTCCCTAGTCCCATTGCCTGTAAATAACACTCTGTAGAACCGACCTTCCCCTTTTTCCCCCATTAAATGTCGTGCCCAGGTCCACCGCATCTCACGTAGACAACTTTCGGACATCTTGCTAGTTATTCTTAGTTTATGTCAGTTAAGGACTCGTTTCCATTAATTCTGACTCTTCGTTGCACCAGAATGTGATTATATGGCACCAGTAGTGAGTTTAGGACCTTCCCATACCTCCTCCCATCTTCTTCCCCAAACAACAACTACAACAACAACTACAACAACAGAGGGGCGCGGCGCGGGGGGAGTGTGCGTCCTCACACCGGCTCGGTTAGCCGCCATGACCATGCGCTCCACGGGGTTACCACGAAGGGGCTCCTTGTCAGCCCCTCGTCAAGGGCGGAGCCGGTAACCCCCCCACACGCACCCAATGAGAAGCAACGTGCCGATTCCATCTGGGGCGGAGCTAACGAGCCGAGGGCGTGTCACTCCCCGCCGGATATACGCGGCAACTTACCGGATGTGAGGTCAGATGCGCCTGAACTACGGAGAGCAGAGGACGCCACCCCCAGTGCGACGATACCTCCCCGCATCTTTGGACCGGACCGGACCGGGTCGATTCTGCCCTGAGCCCAGGTGCACCTGGAGCCATCGATTCTGCCTTTCCTTGCCATCAATCCCCGTGTGAGTCAGCCTTTTGTCCCGTTTATCTGTCGTCTGTTGGGGTTAATATAAGAGTGTGTCTAAGTGCCTGTCTTTCTATGATGTCCCTCTTGTAGTTGTAATCTAACCTTCCGCCATAATATAACCTCCTCCGGAGGTCTTGAGAACTGAACCCTTGGTGTCGTGTCATTTGAACCCCAGACGTTGTATCCTTTTCCTTCATTGACCTAGCGTAGCGCGACTCGGCAACGTTCGAGTATAATCGGGTAACTTGTGCAGACGTGGTCATACCAAACCGCTCGGTAAACTAACATCCACCACCGCGTCTGTAACAATTGGTGTCGAGGAGTGGAATTCGGACCCGGGACTAAATTTGTTAGGCCCAAACTTTGGGAGGTAGAATCGATCCGGAGCGCGTTTACTGCGCTCGACGAAATTATAACGGCGAAATTTGATTTTGTTATACGGAAATAAAAACCCGAATTTTGAAAGTCGCGCTATGGCAGACCAAGTCGGCTGGGGTCCGGTAGTGGAGAGTGAGGCAGGGTCGGTCCAGGACCAAATTGAGGGACGCGAGGAGAGCGAAGCAGCGAGGGTAGCAGACGCACAAAATGGCGCCTCGCTGGTCACCGCGCCCGCGACCGTGGCAGCGCCCCTGGTGGATTCGAACCTTTTCCTCCTGCAAATGAGGGCCCTTATGGAACAAATGGTGGAAATGAGGGCTGATAGTGAGCGGATGGGAAACCAAATGGGGGTAATGAGGGACGAAGCGAGGGGTACCAGTGAGGGGTTAGACAATAATTTTAAGGGATTAGACAAGAAATTTGGGAAGTTAGACAATAATTTTGAGGAGTTAGACAAGAAATTTGGGAAGTTAGACAATAATTTTGAGGGGTTAGACAACGGGATAAAAGAGGTGAGAAATGGGTTAATAGGGTTAGAAAACAGTATGGAAGGCAAATTGAGGGACATGAGGGACCAAGCGGAAAGGGAAGTTAAACAAATGGAGCAGCAGATAGAGGGGGTCAGAATGGGGGTAGAAACCAAACTGGATGCTCACAGGGAGGAAATGGAGCAGATGAGGGTGGCATCTGGGCAGGAGATGCAAGTGATGGGAGAGGAGATCAGAAGAGGAGTGAGTGAGGAGGTCGGAGGAGTGCGCGAGGTGGTGAGGCACTGTAAGGAGCGCATGGACGCGGAGGTGAGAAAGGGGACTGTAAAACTGCAAGGGGGTATAGAGGAGTTGACGCTGGGAGTAGAACAACTGACAGTGGGACAAAAGGAGTTGGGGGACCAGGTAAAGAAGAACACAGCGGTAATAGAGGGTTTAAAATCGACACAGAAGGAGATGAAAAAGGACGTAGGGGTAATTAAAAAAGAGTGTCAGACGGTACATGAGGACCTGACGAGGAAAATGGACAAGGTGGTAGAGGTGATGGAGGTTAAAGAACGGGAGGTGCGGGAGCACATAGAAAAAAATAAAGTGGAGTTAGAGGAAGAACTTAAAGGGGCGCACGAAGAGATGAAGGAGGTGAAGCAGAAATTAGAAGAAGTGGAAGAAGGGATGAGCGAAATTAAGAAGCGACGGAGAGAGGATAAGAAAGAGATAAAGGAGGAAGTAAAAGAATTGGTCCAAAGTCTGTGTTCGGATCGTGATGATGTGCTCATTAACCGGATGAGGGATTCGCAGGTGATGGAGGAGAAGCGAAGAGGAAGAGGACCCGGTGTAAGTGGTGACCAATATGGTCGTGCGTATGATGCGCCAGGGGATTTAAGAAGCTTGGGGGTCGAGATGGACCCGGGTGTTCGTGAGAGGCCGTTGGTGAAGTGTGCGACAGGTCTGGTGTGCGAAAAAGGAGGTGTGCGAGGAAGTCCGACTCTGGGGTGTGTGAGGAAAAAGTGTGTGCCAAGGAGTGAGGATGCTGGCGAGAGTGAGTCGGTCGTAGCGCGTGTGCGAGGGAGCACATGGAAGCGCGGTGTGGTAAGTGTTACAGAGGGTGTGACGGGAGAGTGTGCGCAGGAGTGTGCGCGAGAAAGGTGTGTGACGGACAGGTGCATGGGGAAAGAGTGCGATGTCAAAGGCAAGGAAGAATGCACACCAGTGGTGAGTGTTACAGAGGGTGTAACGGGAGAGTGTGCGCGAGAAAGGTGTGTGACGGACAGGTGCATGAGGAAAGAGTGCGCTGTCAAGAGTAAGGGTGAGTGCGCTGTCAAGAATGGAGGTGAGAGTAGTGAGAGTGACAAGGAGAGTGAGTTGGTTGTGACAGGTGAGCGAGGATGTACACCTGGGATGGAAGGATGCACACCTGGAATGGTAGAGCGTGAGTGGGAATGCACGCTGGAGTTGGTGGTGAGGCACGTGGTTG
This sequence comes from Myxine glutinosa, assembly GCF_964187855.1. Taxonomy (NCBI): domain Eukaryota; kingdom Metazoa; phylum Chordata; class Myxini; order Myxiniformes; family Myxinidae; genus Myxine; species Myxine glutinosa. The sequence goes on from NC_136262.1 coordinate 205,022,778, forward strand.
GGTGTGCGAATGAGAGCACACCTGTGATTGTCACAGAGGAGGTGACAGAGGAGGGGGCGCGAAGAGGTGTGTTGGTGAGGTGTGCGACCAACGAATGTGTGCCAAAGTGTTCGGTGGTCAGGTGTGTGACCAAGGCTGTGAGTGGAATGGGTGTACCTGGGTGTGTAAGGAAAGGTACGAGGAGCATGGAGACGGCTGGATGTGTGAGCAAGGAACGGGCTGCGGGGTGTAAGAATCCAGGTGAAGCATCGACGGTAACCAGGTTAGAGGTTAGGTCGACTTTTAGCCGAAGCGGGCCCTCGGTGCGTGCCGGGCCTCGCTTTGAACGGCCGCGTCCGTGCTCCACTAGGCGGAGCGGGCAGCTGGATAGGAAGGGTCGTCATGGCGACCACGTTTTGTTGAGACGTGCCGGCAGGTCGAGATCGGGACATTGGATGGCTCCACGCCGAGGTGGTGCGTGGGATCTCGGCCCTGGTAAACCTCCTTCCCTGCACCGAATGCGGGACGTGTCCAGCCGCTGGCACAGAACAACCCGCATTCATGGCTTGGCTTTACGAAGCCGGGCTTTGGACAGGAATTGGCGCACCGAGAGGTATTAGTGAGTAGCCTGGGTGATGAGGTTAGTGTTTTGGCCCCAAAATTAGAGAAAAACAAAATTTGATGATTGGCAAGGGATTGGCAGTAGTGATTGGCAGATGATGAGTAGGATTGGCAAATTTTTGATTTGTTGAAATTGGATGTGCAAAATTGGTAGTGAGCGATGGGCCCGGTGGGTAAGGGTGGCATCCTTGCCACCCTTCCCATAATGTGGGGCAAAGGAGCAATAGTTTATGGGGTGTATGGCAGTGAAAACTAGCCCGGGTGGGTTAGGTTATATTGATAGGGACCTAGAAGATGACAGTAGGTAACGTTAAGGTTAGTTAGTGACTGATACCTGTAGTGGGGACGCAGGTAGATTAGTATGGATGATAATGACGTGGGAGCGCAATAGTTTAAAGGGACGACTGGGAAGCGCAAGTTTTAGAAGGGAGTAGTTAGCTGAGATGATGCTGTATGTGTGAGAATTGAACAGGTGTGATTGCACAGGTGTGCAACTGGACAGGTGTGTGGAACAGTGTGTGAGTAGTGAGTGTGTGGATCAGCGCGAATGCGCTTGGGGAGAGAAGGGTGCAGGGGGCACCAGGTGTGAGAGCACAGGTGTGCAGGTACAGGTGTGTGGAGAGAGTTGGAGTAAGTGGTACGGAGTGGTGTGCATGGTGCGAAGGTGTGGATGGGGGAAGAGTGGACCCCTTTCACGGATATCCGGGGCGGGTAGTGTAAGTGTTAGGTAGAGGGTACAGGTAAATTGTGGGTGGATATTGGCATTTGTGGTGCGGGTGACAGAATGGTGTTGCGGATGGGTGCATTAGTGTCGTGGAAATGGCTGGGCGTGTAGCCTGTTAGTGTGTGTAGTTGGTTGGGCACTCCACCACTGTGAGGATGTCGGCCAGGTGAGGCCGCAGGTGGGCTCTGGGAGCCGGTAGTTGTGAGTGGGTGCCTGAGGATCCCGGGTGTGGATCGGGTAGCCCAGTGCCAGAGAGGGCACCGAGTGGGGAGAGCGCCAGAGGGCCTTCCCCAGGTAGTTAGGTTAGGGTGAGGAGCAGGTAAGCTCGGAGGCAACTGCAGTGGTGGAGGTGTGCAGGTGGGTAGACCCGCTGGGAGAGGTACACGCCACAGCCCAGAAATTGTGCGAGGGCACCGGGAGATGAATCGGGGGAGTGAGACCCCAAATTGAAAAGCACCACAGTTTGGCCAATGGGAATTGGTTTTTAGAACCCATAGTGTAAGAGGGCCAATGGTTTGGCCGGAGGAAGACCCCGGGTAGTGTAAAGTTGTAAAGTCATTTAGGAAATAGTTAGGATTGATGAACCTGTCGCACCATACGCAGCCACTTACCTGAGGTGATGATGATGACTCCACACCTGTGTTTTCTTTGTTCTGTGTGCAGGAAATGAGAATTGCTGTTGGATTTGTGAGACGCATCACGACGTGGATGAGACATTGGGGTGATTCCATCTCTCCCTCCCTAGGAGGGACTGATGATGAATTGGTAATGGCAAATTTTGATGTGCAGTTGGAGATGGCAAATTTTGATGAGAGTTGAAAATGGCAAATTTGATTGGTTAGGAGGGAGAGAAGACGAATTTGGTATATGGGAGGAACGGGGAAGACAGTAGGGATGTTTGTTGATTTGTAAAGTAGATGTTTATGGGTAGTGTTGTGTTTTGTGGATACAGTAAGGGGTAAGGGAGGGGCCATGTAGGTTACCTGGTGGGGGGGGGGGCGTACGGTAGGAACGTACCTGTCTCACCTGGTTCCCATGTGCCCCCAGTGTGCATTACCTTACATTGCGTGCACTTTTGCGCCCTTACCACCTTACTCACTTGTCTGCTTCTTTTGTCTCCCACCTCCGAGGATCTGGCTTTGGGGCAGAGAGAGAGGAGAGAGAGGTGCTGGCTACGCAGTTGTGGGCCTGCACTTTCGCTGCTTGCTGCTTGGATCGATACACCATATGGACCGCAATGTTTGTGGCCACCCACAATGGACCGCAGTTCTTTTGCGGCCAAGCACCACCCGTGGATGGACCTATGGGTCAACGTGGCACCTATGCCATACAGGTGAACCACTTTTAGTTGACACCACTGAAGGCCACAATATAGAAATGGACGCGGTTGGCGCCTTTCTTTATTTTTTGAAAGAGGCAAGAACACCAAGTGCACCACACGAAGGCAAGACCAGCGGCAGAACATCGGCCGGCTGTGACACCACCGGTGATTCATAAACACTTTATTGGTGCACCGGATGGTGCTGACTGTGTGAAGGGGTGGTGCTTTTGATGCTTGGAAGGGGTGCTCTGCACATTATTAAAGGCCGTAGGCCACAGAGCACTCGTGGGTTGGTGTATCGATGCTGGCATGCGTGCTCTCTCTATGCATAACATCTGCATGTGTCCCTCCAGAAACAGGTCCTGGATCGTAGTGTAAATAGCAGCGTAGTCTTGTAAATAATGCTCCCTACCGGCTGTATGTTTAGTTTGCGAATTCTTTCCGGATTCGGTTATCCTGTGGGTGTGTTTCTGTGAGGAGAAGGGTGCAACGTCGCAGGGGGACATATTTACTCATTTGTGAATATCTGTAAAACTGTCGCACTCAGGGTAGAGTTAATAGTAGAGGGAACTACATATGAGTGCCACACTAAAATAGGTAAAAATTTATCGGGTCGGGACGCCCCGAGGGTAGAGAAGGGTGCAATGTTGCGAATATGGCATTTGGCCTCCATATCCGCTTGTAAATATTCCCCTATTTCCCCAATACTCCCCAACTATCCCCAATCCCCCATTCCCTAGTCCCATTGCCTGTAAATAACACTCTGTAGAACCGACCTTCCCCTTTTTCCCCCATTAAATGTCGTGCCCAGGTCCACCGCATCTCACGTAGACAACTTTCGGACATCTTGCTAGTTATTCTTAGTCTATGTCAGTTAAGGACTCGTTTCCATTAATTCTGACTCTTCGTTGCACCAGAATGTGATTATATGTCACCAGTAGTGAGTTTAGGACCTTCCCATACCTCCTCCCATCTTCTTCCCCAAACAACAACTACAACAACAACTACAACAACAGAGGGGCGCGGCGCGGGGGGAGTGTGCGTCCTCACACCGGCTCGGTTAGCCGCCATGACCATGCGCTCCACGGGGTTACCACGAAGGGGCTCCTTGTCAGCCCCTCGTCAAGGGCGGAGCCGGTAACCCCCCCGCACGCACCCAATGAGAAGCAACGTGCCGATTCCATCTGGGGCGGAGCTAACGAGCCGAGGGCGTGTCACTCCCCGCCGGATATACGCGGCAACTTACCGGATGTGAGGTCAGATGCGCCTGAACTACGGAGAGCAGAGGACGCCACCCCCAGTGCGACGATACCTCCCCGCATCTTTGGACCGGACCGGACCGGGTCGATTCTGCCCTGAGCTCAGGTGCACCTGGAGCCATCGATTCTGCCTTTCCTTGCCATCAATCCCCGTGTGAGTCAGCCTTTTGTCCCGTTTATCTGTCGTCTGTTGGGGTTAATATAAGAGTGTGTCTAAGTGCCTGTCTTTCTATGATGTCCCTCTTGTAGTTGTAATCTAACCTTCCGCCATAATATAACCTCCTCCGGAGGTCTTGAGAACTGAACCCTTGGTGTCGTGTCATTTGAACCCCAGCCGTTGTATCCTTTTCCTTCATTGACCTAGCGTAGCGCGACTCGGCAACGTTCGAGTATAATCGGGTAACTTGTGCAGACGTGGTCATACCAAACCGCTCGGTAAACTAACATCCACCACCGCGTCTGTAACAATATAAACAGGAACTCTCAGGCACTCACCTATATATAAACAGGAACTCTCAGGCACTCACCTATATATAAACATGAACTTTCAGGCACTCACTTATATATAAACATGAACTCTCAGGCACTCACTTATATATAAACATGAACTCTCAGGCACTCACCTATATATAAACAGGAACTCTCAGGCACTCACTTATATATAAACATGAACTCTCAGGCACTCACTTATATATAAACATGAACTCTCAGGCACTCACCTATATAAAAACAGGAACTCTCAGGCACTCACCTATATATAAACAGGAACTCTCAGGCACTCACCTATATATAAACATGAACTCTCAGGCACTCACCTATATATAAACATGAACTCTCAGGCACTCACTTATATATAAACATGAACTCTCAGGCACTCACTTATATATAAACAGGAACTCTCAGGCACTCACCTATATATAAACATGAACTCTCAGGCACTCACCTATATATAAACATGAACTCTCAGGCACTCACCTATATATAAACATGAACTCTCAGGCACTCACCTATATATAAACATGAACTCTCAGGCACTCACCTATATATAAACAGGAACTCTCAGGCACTCACCTATATATAAACATGAACTCTCAGGCACTCACCTGTATATAAACATGAACTCTCAGGCACTCACCTATATATAAACAGGAACTCTCAGGCACTCACCTATATATAAACAGGAACTCTCAGGCACTCACTTATATATAAACATGAACTCTCAGGCACTCACCTATATATAAACATGAACTCTCAGGCACTCACCTATATATAAACAGGAACTCTCAGGCACTCACCTATATATAAACAGGAACTCTCAGGCACTCACCTATATATAAACATGAACTCTCAGGCACTCACCTATATATAAACATGAACTCTCAGGCACTCACCTATATATAAACATGAACTCTCAGGCACTCACCTATATATAAACAGGAACTCTCAGGCACTCACCTATATATAAACAGGAACTCTCAGGCACTCACCTATATATAAACAGGAACTCTCAGGCACTCACCTATATATAAACAGGAACTCTCAGGCACTCACCTATATATAAACATGAACTCTCAGGCACTCACCTATATATAAACAGGAACTCTCAGGCACTCACCTATATATAAACAGGAACTCTCAGGCACTCACCTATATATAAACAGGAACTCTCAGGCACTCACCTATATATAAACAGGAACTCTCAGGCACTCACCTATATATAAACAGGAACTCTCAGGCACTCACCTATATATAAACAGGAACTCTCAGGCACTCACCTATATATAAACAGGAAATCTCAGGCACTCACCTATATATAAACAGGAACTCTCAGGCACCAATGAAAGTTTCACGAATATCTGTTCAGCCACACAAAGACACAGACAAAGTTATGGTATTAGTCTAGTCACTCTAGTGGGTAGCAGGGGGGGTCTGTGCACCCCCCTGAAATCAACTTCTAATCAATGCCTCTATATCAGAAAAAATGCGTAGAAAACGATTAGCTATGTTAAAAAATTCAAAAAGTGTCCCACGTATCACTTTAATGCAAATTTATGCAAATTAGTGTCGCCATTACAGAAAAATACAATTTTCACTATATCTCAACCAATACTGCAGATAACGGCACAAATAAGATATCTAGACCCATTTTGAGGGTCAAGGATCATGATTAAACAATTCTTGAAGTGACCAGATGTCTCCATGACGTCATAATATGCAAATTAGGGCATCCATTAGCGAAAAATCTCTTCGAAAAATCTCCAGATGGTTTTTTTCACCAAGACAAACAAAGCCGCCATTCTGCACTACCTTCTGGAAGACACCACCCCAGAAGTTCTACCATACCCTGAGGCCCTATTCATTCAAGACGGCATGGCACTGCTCCATGTTCTTTACAACCTTCCCCGACGTGGGGTGAGATATGTCTTCAAGTGCTCGATCAGATGGTGGCCAAGAAACACTTCTTGTTCTCAACACAGTTGCCATCCGGAATCCATCAAAGCCCAGGAGAGGTTGAGTCGCGGCAGCTCAGAAAAGATCGTTGCAGCTGGACCAGCAACCAGGAAGCCATACAATTTCAAGACATTCCTTGCAAATGATGACAACAAAAAGCAGCTCTGCCAGCTTCTGCTGCGAGTACGGAGTAGTCAACAAGCCGTTTCGAGGCTGGAGAGAACTGACATGGCAGCGCTGATCGTGGAGGGGAGAACCCATCTACTCATCTCATCAAATGGCAAGGTGAGTTAAAAGCTTAAATACTATTTCAAGAAACCGAAAAATAAAAGCATGAACCTATGTATCTCCTTCATTCATTACCTTAGCTAAAACAATCGAGTTAACCCATCTCCTTATTGATAATTGTCTGTACTCTCACATCCTTATGTGTGAGGTATCCTGCTTTCTTTCATATCAAACTGCTTTTCACAAAATTCAATGCCTTTTTATGTTTCAGGTTGAAGTGCGTGAGCTCCCCACGATCTACAGCAATCAGGAAGAGACAGATACAAGGGTGGTGCTGTACCTTCATCACGCAGCCGCCCTCGGCTACAAGAATGCTGTGGTCAGAACCCCTGACACGGATATCTTTGTGATTCTACTCTACCACGCCCACACCATCAAGCTCACTATATACCTGGATACAGGATCAGGAAAGTATCGACAGCTACTCAACCTCTCTGAGCTTGCAGAATCCTACGGAGAAGATTACTGTGCCACACTTCTTGGGTTTTACGTGTTCACTGGAGAGGACTGCACCAGTTCCTTCAAAGGCAAGGGGAAGGTGGGTCCCCTGAAAAAGCTGGAGAAGAACCCCAGGTTTCAGAAGGCCTTCAGGCAACTCGGTGATGACTGGAACATCAAGCCTCAGGTTCCGCAGCAGTTGGAGCAGTTCACTTGCCTGATGTATGGACAGAGTCGCGAGTCTTCTGTGGACGTCATCCATACGAAGCTGCTGCGGAAGATGATGGGGGAGGACAAGAAACTTACATCAAAATCTAAGGTGGACCTGGCTCGCCTTCCTCCCTGCCATTCTGCACTGAGAGCCACACGTCCAACGTGTAAACCACCGTGTTGCACTGTACAAGCGAGCTCATGAACCCTTCATAGAAAAGCCAAAACCCTACAGTGAAGGACAGGGATGGACGCTGACTGATGAAGGACTGTTGGAACGGTGTGGTCCTGTGGTCCTGTCCTACCAGCTTCTCTGGTTGATCTACTGGACTGTGGAGATCATGAAGAGGCGGACAGCGAAGATGAGGAAGAAGAAGAGGACGAGTTTGACTTTGATGATTTCATTGAAAGCGAGGATGATGAATGATGGATGTGGTAAAAGTCATTTGGTCACAAATATAGCACCAGTATGTTAAAATTGCCATCAAAAGTCCCTCCTAATGTGTAACGTTGACCTAGATATAGTGACAAATCAAATTCTTGGTATTACAGGCACTTAAGAATTTGCAGGTTAACATGTTACCATGTATACATTTACTTTATCTTTGAGTGCTTTTTGTAATTATCCTTGACCCTCAAAATGGGTCTAGATATCTTATTTGTGCAGTTATCTGCAGTATTGGTTGAGATATAGTGAAAATTGTATTTTCCTGTAATGGCGACACTAATTTGCATAAATTTGCATTAAAATGATACGTGGGACACTTTTTGAATTTTTTAACATAGCTAATCGTTTTCTACGCATTTTCTCTGATATAGAGACATTGATTAGAAGTTGATTTCAGGGGGGTGCACAGACCCCCCTTCTACCCACTAGACAACATGTGTCCCAAGAACAAGAGAATAACATGTGAAATGGATAAATTCCTTTTTGTTTTAAATGCCATTACATTTTCGACTCATTCATTTGTAAAAGAAAATGAAATTGAATGAATGATGAAGGAATGAGAGAGGAATATGATTGGCTAGAGTTAATACCTCGGTGAGCTGTGGGCTGTGGGAGTGCTGCATTTCAAGGTACTCTCCTCCGAGTCAAAAATGCACTTTCCTTAAAACTGTTTGTAAACTTCTCATTTATAAAACGCTATTTTGATGGAGTACTGCTCTCCCCTCTGGGCTGGCTGCCCTGCCTCACATCTTGCTTGACACAGTGAAAACTCTTGCTTTTAGCTCATAGACGAGCCTCAATTCTGTATACAAAAACGAAAAAACACGAAGGTCTTTAAGATCATTGGAATCTCCCACATTGAAGCTGAGTCTATGGGCCTGTCACTTCACCATCATAGACAGGTCGGAGGTCTCTCTGTCTTCTACCACCTCCTTTCTGGCCTTGCACCCTCTGCACTTTCCAGGCTTCTGTATCCATCTTGTTGATCCCATGAATACTCTACTGTCCCATATTCTTCCCCACTCCCATTGTTTGCCCAGTTCTGCCTCTATCTTGGTCTTCAACTCTGCTGTTGGTGTCCCCCCTCTCTTGACTGTTCCTTTTGCAAAATAGGCTACATCCTCATCCGTTCAGTGTTCTAGCTCTTCCATGAGCCTCGACTATATGTATACAAAAACAAAAGAGGAAAAACATCTTCTGCCCAGCTTTGTAAAATGAATTAAAGGCAAAATAATGTATTTGTTTCACTGTTGCCAGAAATGAAAAATATCCTGCAATTGATTTAACACTATTAGTTTGACAATAACATTCAAAGGAATACATCATTTTAATGTTTTTCATGGATATTACTTGGATAATCTGATAGAAATCTTAAATACCAATGAATATATCTGGGAACTATGGAGGGCTTGCATGGTAGCTAAAAGGTGTGTGACTCATCATTGAACTGTTTGGCCTGGGTTCGAATCTCGACCCAGCTAAAAACAGACACCCTGGTGCCATGCCAGCCATGCCAGTTCGGATAAAAGTTAAGCAGGAAGACCTAGCTATATTCATGCCTAGCTCACCGGTTGGTGTAAGACTAAAATTTAAAATTAAAAACTAAAAAAATGTAACAAAAAAAAAAAGAAGAAAACTTCACAAGACAAATTATGTCCGGGAAACTTCACAAGAAGGTGGGAATAATTGGGCGTCATTGAAGAGGTAGTAGTAGTGAACCATGGATTCTTGCAAAAAACCCAAATTTTCCAATGCCACATTCAGCCACCTTAAAAAGTCTTATTCTTATTCAAAAAGTGCAAGTTAATATTTCACACCGTTAACCTGAATCTATGTATCGTCCCTACAAAGCAGATGGAAACTGGCTTCAACTTCTCCGAAACAGAAAACTGGCTTAAACTTCTCCGAAACAGAAAAGGAAGTTCACAAACTTTAAACAATAACCCTGTGGCTGAAAATTTAAATTCTCCTTTATAATTTGATATTTGTGCATAGAAAAAAATATATTTGACACTGTATCCACAAAATCCATGTCCTTTCTTGCCTAAAAACTAGTCATCATCCTCCATGAACTGCAGTCTTTAGAGGAAGTTGGGGCTGCCAAAGCAGCTGGGTGGTTTCCTGTTGCCTTCACAAAAGTCAGTAAGGTCAGGAATTTTGTAATTTGTTCAGGGTGCCGTTAATAGCTCGCCTACTCTTCACGATAGACCGTGGAATATTTAACGTCCAACGACAACCAATGCGAAGAGATAGGGTCCCTCCAACTCAACATTATCCCGATGAATGGCACCGACATTGATGCCTCACTCAAATCACATAATTTTATTTTGCTGCACAGATTATATTGATTCAAAACGGTTTGATGAATGTTTAGGATGTCTGAAATTGTTTACATTGTGGCGGACACGAAAGCACTGACGTGGTGACATCACCCCGCACACCAAGTGGGGAAGGGCCACGCCAGGGAGAGTGCTGCAGTTTGAGTACTTTCAATAAACTCTTTTATGAACCGCGTTGTCCGCTTGCTCCTTGCGTAAGCATTAGCGCGCGCAGCATCGCGCTTTATATGGTGACCTCGACGTTGGATCTGCCGTAGCGATCCTTCCGAACACGACGCCATTGCAATGGCAAACGACAAGGCAATGGCGATTAAACTTCCCGAATTTTGGGAGGCCCAGGCCGAAGTCTGGTTCGTTCAAGCCGAAGCCCGATTTCAGCTTCGGCGCCTCACCGGCGACGACACGCGCTACTGCCACGTCGTCGCCTCCCTCGGGCCCGGCACGGCCGCTCGAGTTGTGTCCGTCCTTCGCCACCCACCGGACGGCCACAAGTACGAGGCACTCAAGCGGCTACTCCTAGCCACGTTCGGCCTCACGGACGACGCACGGGCCGACCGCCTCCTGGATCTCCCCGAGCTCGGCGACACGCGCCCGTCGGTCCGAATGGACCATATGCTGTCACTGTTGGGCGACGAAGCCCCCGGTTCTCTATTCCGGGCGCTTTTCCGTCGCCAACTTCCAGCGCAGGTTCGCCTCGCGTTGGCCGGGACCGGGCTAACGGAACCCCGAGCATTGGCAGCCGAGGCGGACAGGTACTTCGCGGCTTCGGATACGCGGGCGAGAGTCGGTGCGGCCGTCACGGACCTCGAGGCTGATGCTGCTGATGCTGCTGATGATGATGATCCACAGCATCAGCTTACACAGCATACGCAGCATGCTGATACGCCCCTCGTGACCGCCGCCACGCCCCGCCCACCGCCGCGGCGAAAACCGCCACCGCGGGGAAAACCGCCAACCCCACCGGCCTGGCGGAGCCAGCCACACTCCTCCAGCTCCACCACCTGGTGCTGGTTCCACGCCAAGTTTGGCCACGAGGCTCGGCAATGTCATCCGCCATACTCTTTCAACAGGTCGGGAAACGCCCGGGCCGGCGCTCAATAGTGGCGATGAGCGCCGGCTGTTCGAGCAGCCTGCTGTTCATAACGGACACCTTATCGGGGCGCCGTTACCTGTGCGACACGGGAGCGCAGGTGAGTGTCGTTCCCGCCGGTACGTCAGACAAGCACGCCGTGGGCGGGGGGCCCGCGCTGCTTGCCGCATACGGGACGCCCATCCGTACGTACGGAAAACGCTGCCTCTCTCTGCGGTTCGGAGGGCAGGTTTTCCGATGGACGTTCGTCACCGCCGACGTGCCCATGGCACTGCTTGGCGCGGACTTCCTGTGCGCTAATGGGCTCCTGGTCGATGTAAAGCGCAGACGGCTTGTCCAGGCCGAGACGTTCAGCTCGCTCGCTTGTGCGCTGCCCAGCTCGTCGAGCAGCTCAACGAGCGACTTGCCAAGCAGCTTGCCGAACGGTTCGGTTCCGGCCACGTTGATCTGTACGCTTCCGGCAGCGGACGCATTCACCCGCCTCCTCGCCGGCTTCCTGGCCCTCACGCGGCCCACCTTCTCGGCGGGGGCCGTCAAGCATGGGGTGGCCCATCACATCCCCACCGTCGGGCCACCGGTCTACGCCCGGGCACGCCGCCTCGAGCCGACGAAGCTGGCGGTGGCAAAAGTGGCGTTCGCTACCCTGGAGCGACTCGGCATCGTTCGGCGCTCAGAGAGCGCTTGGGCGTCGCCGCTGCACATCGTGCCGAAGCCCGGCGGGGGGATGGCGACCGTGCGGGGACTATCGCCGTCAAAATGACGCCACCACTCCCGACCGCTACCCCGTCCCCCACATTCAGGACTTTTCCGCCCGTTTGTCGGGCATGTCCTTCTTCTCGAAGGTGGACCTCATACGCGGCTACCATCAGGTCCCCGTCAGGCTGGAGGACGTCCCGAAGACGGCGGTCATCACGCCATTCAGACTCTTCGAGTTCCTGCGGATGCCCTTCGGTCTGAAGAATGCGGCTCAGGCGTTCCAGCGACTGATGGACAGCGTCCTGCGCGACTTGGATTTTGTCTACGTCTACCTGGACGATATCCTCGTCGCCAGCGCATCCCGCGAAGAGCACCTACGCCACCTCCGCACGCTCTTCGAACGCCTGGGCCAGCATGGCCTGATTGTGAACCCCGCAAAGTGCCGGTTCGGCGCCGCCATAATCGATTTTCTGGGGCACCGTGTCACCAGGCACGGAGGCGTCCCCCTGCCGGCCAAGGTGGAGGCGGTGAAGGGGTTTCCACGCCCCCGCACGATCAGAGGGCTGCAGGAGTTCCTGGTCATGGTGAACTTTTACCATCGGTTCCTGCCCCGTATTGCCCAGCTCCTGCGCCCCCTGCACGAAGCTCTCCGAGGTAAGCCGGGCAAAGGCGACGTTACCTGGACCGAGCAGATGGACACGGCGTTCACGGGCACGAAGCTCACCTTGGCTAACGCCACCATGCTCGCGCACCCGGTGCCCGATGCCCCGATCGCCCTCACCACCGACGCCTCGGGCTACACGGTGGGCGCGGTGCATGAGCAATGGGTGCGTGGAGCTTGGCAACCGCTGGCGTTCTTTAGCCGGCAGCTTCGCCCGCCCGAACGCCGTTACAGTACCTTCGACCGCGAGTTGCTCGGGCTTCACTTGGCGGTCAGGCACTTCCACCATCTGCTCGAGGGCCGTGCGTTCACGGCCTTCGTCGACCACAAGCCGCTGATCTTCGTGATGGGCAAGGTCACCGAGCCGTGGTCGGCCCGGCAGCAGCGTCACCTCTCGGCCGTGTCCGAGTACACGACGGACATCCGGCACGTCGCGGGGAAGGACAACCCGGTGGCGGATTGCCTTTCCCGGGCCGTCGCCCACGCAGTCCACCTCGGCATCGACTATGCCCGGATGGCAGCGGACCAGGCCGCTGACACTGAAGTCCAGGCCTTGCGGACCGCTGTCACGGGCCTCCGCGTCACCGAGGTGTCGTTTGACGGCGCGGGCACGGCCCTCTTGTGCGACGTCTCCCTCGGGCGTCCTCGCCCCATCGTGCCCGCAGGCTGGCAGCGCCAGGTGTTTGACGCCATCCACGGCCTGTCCCACCCGGGCGCGAGGGCCTCCCAAAGGTTGATCGCCGACAAGTTCGTCTGGCATGGCCTCCGGAAGGCCGTCCGCGGCTGGGCTAGGACGTGCCTCGCGTGCCAGCGCGCCAAGGTGCACCGGCACACCCAGGCCCCGTTGGCCCCGTTCACGATGCCGGAACGCCGGTTTGACCACGTCCACGTGGACCTGGTGGGACCTCTGCCCCCCTCGCGGGGTTTCACCCACGTCCTCACCATGGTGGACCGCACCACCCGGTGGCCGGAGGCCGTGCCCTTGGCGTCGACGACGGCGGCGGATGTCGCACAGGCTTTCATCGCCACCTGGGTCGCCCGGTTCGGCGCCCCCTCAGACATCTTGTCCGACCGCGGCCCCCAGTTCACCTCGGAGCTCTGGGGGGCGGTCGCGCAGGGGCTCGGGGTCCGGCTGCACCGAACCACGGCCTACCACCCCCAGGCTAACGGCCTGTGCGAGCGCTTCCATCGCGCCATGAAGGCCGCGCTCCGGGCCACCCTCCGCGACGGCGGCTGGGCCGACAGGCTCCCCTGGGTCCTGCTGGGCCTCCGGACGGTGCCCAAGGAGGACCTGCGCGCATCCGCGTCGGAGTTGGTCTTCGGGCAACCGCTGCGGGTGCCGGGCGAATTCCTCCCCGACTCCACGGCACCATGGTCCGCGGCACAGCAGCGCTCCGCTCTGCAAGAGACCGCCAAGAGGTTCGCCCCGGTGCCAACGGCATGCCACGGGCAGCCACCGACGCACGTCGCCCCGGAGCTTCGCACGGCGGAGTACGTCTTCGTCCGCCACGATGCCCACCGGACACCACTGCGGCCCCCGTACGACGGGCCTTTCCGCGTGCTGGAGACCGGGGCGAAGCACTTCACCCTGGACATCGGCGGTACTCCTGACCGCGTTTCTGTAGACTGCCTGAAGCCGGCCCACCTCGACGTGGACCATCCACCGCCAGTGGCCCGACCCCCGCGTCGGGGCCGCCCCCCTGCGGGCGGACCCCCGGCACTGCCCAGCCCCGTCGCCACGCCGCCCCCCGGTCTTGCAGCCGGAGGCATCCCAGATGGCATCCCTGCATCCCAGACGCCGCCAGTCGCCAGGGGGCGCTTCGGCCGGGTCATCCGTTTGCCCCGCAAACTGACCCTTCAGGTGCGCGGGGATTCTGGGGGGGCGCGTGTGGCGGACACGAAAGCACTGACGTGGTGACATCACCCCGCACACCAAGTGGGGATGGGCCACTCCAGGGAGAGTGCTGCAGTTTGAGTACTTTCAATAAAGACTCTTTTATGAACCGCGTTGTCCGCTTGCTCCTTGCGTAAGCATTAGCGCGCGCAGCATCGCGCTTTAACATTCAAATTATAAGCTGTGGGTGCTGGGCACACACGTTAAAACAAAGGTAGGCCACAACGCTTTGGGTTCACTCGAGCTCTTTATTCGTTGCTCACTCATCAGCACTGACTCGCTCGGGGCTGTGAGCCCGCGTGTATATCTCGAGGCCACCCCTCACCTGGGCGTCGCCGACGCCCACTGGTGCACGGAATTACGTCACTGCGCCAGCGAGCCATCGTGTCCGCCACAAAGCTATGATTATCCTGGAACAGCCTTCTTGTCCACAGTCTTTTGAATAAAGAATGTTCCAGGCAGCTTACCAACATTCAGAGGTTTAAAATCACTTTTTCTTTATTATAAAACACTCAAAGTGGGATGGTAAAAAACCTTGCTTTCCCTCACATAAATCCACCATCCATAGAGAGGTCAACTTGTAGCAGCCGCTCCAGCGGATATGACGCGGAGATCATGCGGAGATGACGTAACATGAGCGGAGCATGAATATGCATGAGGCAAACACGGGTGAAGCACCAAATGTGCATTACATTCAAAGTCAGTTACAGCACAAAGTTCTTGTATGTCTGCAGTCCAGTGGCAGGTACAGAACGGTGCGCACCATTCAATATTCTCTTCGTGTGTGTGTTAATTATGCGTGTGTGACGTGTAGCCTACAGGATACGCGCGTGCGCTATGTGAACGACTTCACTAACGCGCTCGACGTAGGGTGTTTGTGTTTGGTCAACACCCCTCATCAAGCGCGTCAGTGGACTCGTCCACCCGATAATGCTGAGCACCGAGGTACTTGGTCAATGCGGGGTTGCAGGTTGTATCGTATCACTAACTTTGCCTTAAGCCAACATGAGTGAGTGTCATGGAAGATCTGAAAAAGATGAAAATTACGGACTTCTTTTCGTCCATCAGCGCGACGACCATACCATGTATAACAACAGATGAGGCACAACAGCCACCGGGTAGACCTACAGCAGCAGCAGTATAAACCGAGGCCCGACCAGAGGTACGAGTACAAAGTAATGAAGCAACCGCTTCTTCCGATCCACTTGACAATACTGATGTCTCCAAAAGTAACTGATGCAACAAATAACAAATCGGTCCCTGCATTTTGGATGTCTCGTCTTGGTTGGTTGGCATGTCTCATCTCAACTTGGCTGCGCCTGGATGGCTTTGAGAGTTGTGGAGTAGCAGCTGAAACCCGAATCCTATCCAGGTTCCTCCTGATGACTCCATCTTTGCTCTTTACTTCTTCTGGTTCCTTCTGATGACTCCAATGCAGTATTTGGTTTTCCGTTTCATTGAAAGGTTTGAGAGTTGCAGAGTAGCAACTGAAACCCAAATCCTATTCAGGTTCCTCCTGATGACTCCATCTTTGCTCTTTACTTCTTCTGGTTCCTTCTGATGACTCCAATGCAGTATTTGGTTTTCCGTTTCATTGAAAGGTTTGAGAGTTGCAGAGTAGCAACTGAAACCCAAATCCTATCCAGGTTCCTCCTGATGACTCCATCTTTGCTCTTTACTTCTTCTGGTTCCTTCTGATGACTCCAAGCAATATTTGGTTTTCCGTTTCATTGAAAGGTATTCAGCCCCTGCCAGCTTATGATGTCGGTGATATTGTGGTGGGCAATGTTTGCATCGAATCGCTTCCGAGTGATGAGAAAATCAAGTACTTAAATGAGTATCACTGTCACGCAAAATTTTGATTCCCTGTGTGTTCAACGGATCAAACATAAACGACAAAATCGTTCAAATGTGCTGAATTTTCACAAGGAGTGGCTCGATCGTTACAAATTTACAGTTCTGTACTTGGAGGTGGGATGTGTGAGTTCTGTGTTATGTTCCCTTCTAAGAATGGTCAAATCAAGTGAGGGGTGCTTGTCCGATCGCCCTTAACCATCCTATGGAAAGCAACTGGTACACACGATGTAATGGTGATGCACAGCTCACTGAACTATCATAAACAAGCTATGCTTGCTGCTAGTAATTTGATGGTAAGTGTCTGAAATCCGACCAGAGGATACCATAACCTTATTTCCGAGCAAAGCAAATTGAACGATGAAAATAAAAACCTTCACATTCTGTAGCAAATTGTCGGTGTGGTGCTGCTCTGCCATCGGCAGAACATAGCACTCACGCTCAGGGGTCATCGGGAAGACAATTCACTGAAATGTAATGATGTCTCAAAACAAAGGAAATTTCCTATCTATTTTGAGTCACATTGCCAAAACATCATATGGCAGCATCTGCTGAGTGGCAACAGGAATGCTTGCTGTTGGAAGACCATCCAGAACGAGGTGATAAAGATCATTGGTGGCCAGATTAGAGACAGGCTGATGAAGTGTTTAAAGGAGGGAGGATTTTTCACCATCAGAGGCGATGAGGTAACCGTTGGGCCAGGGAAAAACGCATGGAACTGCAGAAACTTCCAAGAACGCAGGAAATTCCATCTCCGACGATTAATTTTTCAAAATTTCCTGGGGGAGAACCCCCAGATCTCCTCAAGCGACCCCCACCCTGGTTCGACACTATGACTTCATGCCCTCCCCCCCCCCACCCCCCCCCCCCCATCTTGAAATTCCTGGATCTGCCCCTAGGGTCGGGCGACAATAAATGAATGAACTCAAAGGCCAAAAGCTTTTGAAAAACTGTAGGTTGTAGCTGAAGCACATTAAAATATAAAACTGATAACTTTTCATTAACTTTTAGGGTATGAATCATTAACTCACCTTTCATATAAGTTTTGAATCTTTCGTACACGCAAACTAATGCAAAATCGAACAAAGGCTTCTACCAACGATTGTTTTTTGAGAAAAATAACGTTTTTGATGGGAAGTTTTGGACACCGTGATACTTTAAAAGTTACATCTGGAGTTTATCCAGTTATCGGTATCGGTAAAGTAATCCTTAGGCATTTCATCAGGGAAGTGATTATGGAAAGTATAAATTGACATCAAAAGGCAGCTGTTGTTTGCACTGCTCCTCCCGATGTGAAGCTTATCAAACAATTTCACCATTTTTACAACAAGGGGCCTTTGAGACTGGTTTTTATCATTGTTGCGTAATCATTGTTGTGTAAGTTTTATCAAAAATCATTGTTGTGTAAGTTTGCCACTCAACCTGACGAGGCCATTGAGTGCTGTTTACAATCTTGAGAGTCGCACCTTTATTCTCAGTTCCCATAGGTTATCAGTATTTTGTGCTTTTTCTTCTTTTTCTTTATTTTTCTTATCAATGTGAAATATATACAGATGTGTATCATACGTGCTTTGCAGCAATGCGTGAGGATCCAACGACACATCCGTCAGCTTGAAGAACATCGATTCCCCCAGACAGCTCTCCGTGTCGCATGAGGAAAACGTTACAAACGTTGGCACATGCTAGAGAGAGTGAACGAGGGAGGGGTGGGGGGAAGAGGGAGAGACAGAACACAATTTACACAAGTTAGGAAGAGGAGGGACAGTTATTAATAGTGGTAGTGGGATTGCAAAAGAATATCACTTATTATAAAGAGCTAGAGTAATTTATTGCGAGATAATAGGTTACAAAAATAAAACAGTTTGAACAGGTAGTTCATTCACTTCTTATTGGAGGCTCACTTTATCGCCCTGCTATACCTGCAATGTAATAGCACAGGCAGTTTGCAGTTAATGTCCACTTTCCAGGAAATTCAACTCAGAGATGAGAACTTGGAGACTCATCCATTAACAATTAAGTTGCATTACCAAATCACAAATAAAACAAAACAAACTAGAACGACTCTCTTCGACGTCACAATGTCGACTGATATGCCTCCGCCCACATTATTACATCATCATAATACTTGTACCAAGTTTGCTTTAAATCCATTCAGCTATTCTCAACTTATCACATTTTTACCTGGCATGACCTTTGACCTTTGACCTCTTGCCCCCAAAATTTAATCAGTTCATGTTTACATCATTATACATACCTGTACCAAGTTTTAATTTGAATCCCTTCAGCTGTTCACATGTTATTGCATTTTTACCTGACATGACCTCTGACCTTTGACCTCGGGACCCCAAAATCTAAGCAGTTAACCTTTACATCATTATACATATGTGTACCAAGTTTGAATTAGATCACTTCAGCCATTCTCAAGTTATAGACCTATTACAAACTTTGACCTTTGACCTCTTGATTCCAAATTCTAATCAGTTAACCTTTACATCATTATACATACCTGTACCAAGTTTGAATTAGATCACTTCAGCCGTTCTCAAGTTTTAGACCTATTACAGACTTTGACCCCAAAGTCTAATGAGTTAATCATTACATCAGTATACATACCTGTACCAAATTTGAATTAGATCACTTCAGCCGTTCTCAAGTTATAGACCTATAAGGACTTTGAACTTTGTACCCCAAATTCTAATCAGTTCATCTTTACATAATTCTACATAAATGTACCAAATTTGGTCTTTATCGCGGTATCAGGATTTTTACCTAACATGACCGTTGACCTTTGACCTCATGACCCCAACATCTAATCAGTTCATCCATACCTCATTATACATACCCGCACCAAGTTTGACTAAGATCTCTTCAGCCATTCTCAAGTTATCACGGTAACGAAAACCTATCACGGATGGACAGACGATGGACGGACAACCTGAAAACATAATGCCTCCGGCGACTTCGTCAATGGAGGCATAACACACTTTGCCATGTTACATTTAAAACAAAGAGCAATCAGAGATTGCAGACCCTCGCCAGGATGTGTTTTCAGTGGTTTTTAAGGCTTTTGTGTTAAAAACAAATATGGTGGCCGAAACACGCGACCGATGATGTCATTAAATTTTTTTTCTCCACCAATTTATCCGTAAATGATGCTGAAGAAATTTCATCTTGATCGGATGAAGTTTTGTACTTGTCGAATTATGACGTCATAATGGAGGCACCTATGACATCAGCATTAGCATATTTTATTCCCCATGGAGAGTTCTTTACAAGGAGCCATGTCTCAATATTTTCTATGCAGTGCTTTCGGAGATATAGAGGTGCAAAGTTTTTCTGTTTTTCCAAGATGGCACACATACTACGTGATCTATGACGTCATAATTATCATTTAAAAAAATTATACAGGTGGAGTTTCACCTATGGTAGAAATTTCCTGTCAATCGGACCAACGGTTGCCGAGAAAATCATATTTATTCTGTGTGGACAAACAGACAAACAAACAGACAGACAAACAGACAGACAGACAAACGGACCCAAATGCAATACCCTCTCCTCCTGCGAGGATAAAATAGCATAATAACAATACAATTAAAATTATTATTACCTTAAAACTAATAACTAGTAATAACTAGTAACTAGTAACTAGTATTACTTGATAATAATAACAATACAATTAAAATTATTATTACCACCACCACCAAAAGGTGGACAGAGGTTATGTTTTCACTCCTGTGTATCTATCTGTCTGTAGGCAGGATATCTCAAAGAGTTATGAACAGATTCAGATTAAACTTGGTGCTCAGGTTGGGAACAACTTTCCAAAGTTGTGGAGGTAGTCACAACTGAGAAACCTATTGATTTTGAGGTCAAAAGTCATCTTAATGTCAAGTTTCTAAAATCGTCATTTTTCAACCGATTGACTTGAAAGTTAAACAGGATTTGCATATTGGTCACTGAATTGGGAAACAAACTACTTATGAGGTCAAAAGATCAAAGGTCAATCAAAAGATCCAAGGTCAACTCAAGGTCATATTTCTTAAATCATCAAATTTCATCTGAAAAATAATCAATTTTCATCCAATCGACCCGAGCTTTGATTAAGATCATCAATTTAAATCTTACTGAAATGGCCAATTTGATGTATCCACGGCAAATTTTTTGGAGGGCACTCACAGCACTCCATGACAGCACTCAATGGCCTCGTCAGGACTTTGCAAGTGTCGTGCTCTGCATGACATCTTTCTTCTTTGTTTGTCTGTCTGTATATCAATTGCCTACAGGTCACGATTTTAAACCGATCTTCATGAAACCTCACAAAATGGTAGAGTTGGTTATAAGCAAGAAGTCTATTCATTTTGAAGTCAAAAGGTCAAAATGTCAACATAGGCCAAAGGTCAACATCCTTGTCAAATTTCTAAATTCACCAATTGTCATCTAATTGACTTGAAATTTGAAGAGGCTTTACATTTCAGGTCACTCAATCAAACCACCAATTATTTTTGAGGTCAACAACGGCCAAAAGGTCAACATAGACCACATTTCTAAAACCCTCAATTTTGAACCAAATGACTTGAAATTTGAGGAGGATTTGCATATTTGGTCATTTAATTGAACCACTAATTATTTTTAAGGTCAAATTTGCTTAATGGATTTCGCAAGTATCGTGCTATGCACGACATCTTTCTTGTTTATTTGTTTATAAATAATGTCTGTTGCAGTTAACAGTTAAAGGTGATAGTTTGCCATTTGAAAAGTGTAAGAATGATGCTGATAAATATATACTATATATGATGATGTCAAATCAAGTGTATACAAAGGAAAGTGACTACAAACAATGACTGTTTTAAAAACAGCATTCAAAACCATTTCATTTACAATTATGTTCAGATATAATAGGATACAAATATTTTAGGACAGCCCTAATAAGTCAGCCAGGGTTGAAAATGTAGAGTTAAAATATACATGCAAGTTAAAGATATTATTACAAAACTGCCCTTATTTATTCGAAAAAAATGCACTGGACCAAAATAAAGAATTGTGTTGAAAGATTTTACACTGTGAATGGCCGTCATCTAAGGATGAAAACTAATAGGATAGTGCTTTGCCATCATTATACATACCTCACATGTCATCATGCCTGGAAAAATGCAAGCATTCATACTATTTACAACACATTTGGACAACTAGAAGAAACACAATACAGCAAATTTGAAGGTTTCATGAGAAAAGACAAGACTGAAGAGGGTCACATGGTAATTGTGACATATATATATATATATATATGAATGATCGTTTTAAGGCCATTTTCCCCGTTAGAGTGGGGGTTAGCCTTGCGGGCCACATGACAATTTGAGGCAATGTTTTTATGGCCGGATGCCCTTCCTGACGCCAACCCTTGGTCACGCTCTTACGATGCGCAGGGATACGGTGTCCCTATTCTAAATCGGGGTACACACCGTGATCATTCATCCCAGCAAGCTGGTACTCAATTTGTCGACCTCGGAAAGATGACAGGCTGAGTCAACCCCCCTGGCATTAATTCAGCGATCGACCGGGATTCAAACCCAGGATCCTAGGATCCCAAGCCAGCACCCTAACCGCTAAGCCAACACCAGGCTATGTATATATGTACATATGTACATAGTTACGCAAACGGTAACTGGAAGGTGCGCTTCACTTCCGTTGAACTTGGGGCCGACTCAGAAGAAGACCTTTGTTGGTCGAAAGCTTGTCGACAATTAAAGATCGACGTCCTGAAGCTACGTCCGCGTCTTATTTAATCTAACGATTATTTATTCAATGCAAATGAGACGCCCTGCTCGTACTGTGGAGTTTCTACTATTTCTTACAGTTATATATATATATATATATATATATACATACAGAGAGAGAGAGAGAGAGAGAGAGAGAGGGAGAGAGAGACAGACAGACAGAGACAGAGACAGAGAGAGACAGAGAGAGAGAGACAGAGAGAGACAGAGACAGAGAGAGAGAGAGAGAGAGAGAGACTCATAAGTCAAGTTAAATATCAAAGGATTCTTATTTGTTTAACAAAATTGGTGATGACCATACCAATTATCCAGCTTTTTTCAAGGTGTCAATGTCACCTCAATCACAATATGATGCGCATCAATGTGAGGCAGCTTTGCCCACATGTATGGACCCCCGATCTGATCCATCAAATCATTCGTTTTGGAATAAATGGGTCTTTCACTGTCTCACCGCAGACATGTAGGTGGCCTTTCTGTCTTCTACCGACTCCTCTCCGGCCTTGCATCCCCCCCCCCCCCCTCTGTCTGTGATCTGCCCCCCTAATATTTCTGCAGGGTGCTCAAGGTCTGCCAGCAACCTCATTTTGGTGACACTGCCAAGACTCTCTGCTCACCTTCATCTTTCATTCCACTTCTTTCCCATCTTTGGAACAAGCTCCCACACACTCTCCAATCCCACTCTTCCCTCCAGGTCTTCAAAATAGGTGTTCACCACAATCTCATATCGTCCTCGTCCAAAATCATGAACTTTTCTTCCCCCATTAATCCACCCCAAGGCCACCTTCAAATTCCCTGTTTTATTTCCTGAAAGTCCCTGTTGTGTCCATCTCGTTTATCCCATGTACCCACCCCAGCCCTCTCCCTTCCACAGATCTCCTGATGTCCCTGTTCCCTACTGTTGTTGTGCTTCCCTCTCTCGCCCCATCTTGTCTCCTGCTCCCTTTGTTATATGTTTTGTGTGTTATCTCTTGAACGAGCCTCAACTGTGTATACAAAAAAAAAAGTATTGGACGACAGTCTTTGAGCAAATAATATATGAAAAGTACTATTAATCAAACAGCAAATAGGGAGAAATGATATCTGTAGAATAAAGTATTCTACCAATAACTTACAACTCCCACATGTGTTGCCTGTGCATTTCCTGAATTTATTTGCAATAAGCAGCCTGTGTCTACTCCCACGAGTATTAACAGAAGGCACCCTGTTTCACCAACATAAATCGAGCCAACTCTGCCTCCGGAAAACATTTATCGTGAAGCAATTCCCTTAAATAAGGTTCACATTATTGGATATTTAAATGATAGTGATAGCACAACAGAGTTAACAAATAAAACAGAGGAATGGCAGAAAAAACTCAGCTGTAAGTGAACACATGATGCAATAGAGTGACAATAATACGTTCAATTAACTAGGATAAAATTAGCTTTGAGGCACTAAGATTACACTAACTAGATTACTAGATTACACTAACTTGCTTTTGCTGTGCATTGGAAAGAAGGGAAGTGAGATGCAATTAGTTTGCTGGTTGTGAAGTCTCGCACACCAAACACAGTTTGCATGGGACTACTGTTCAAAAATCTGAGGCAGGTAACACCACTGCAGCAAGCGTTTGAAAATGAGGTTGAAAGGAGAAATAAACATAATCAGCACAACATAAATATCTTAGGGTGGTGGATGATTTTGTACAAGATTAACTTGGATTAACAAGAATGACCGCACTGTGGTCACAATCCCTGCGACAAAATCCAATAATGTGCCGATTGAGAAACGCACATTTAAAGCACTTTATAAAAGATGAACAGTACGATTGGGGAACACATTTAATGTGCTATTAAAAAATTAACTTGACACCTCTTATCCATGACAGCCTCTGCCATAGTTATATCAGAACGAGCTGATTCGTCACACGGTCACGGATTGTTTAATCCCATTATGGGGCGGTTCAAAAATTATGTAATGCTATTTTTTAGGAAGGTGCATATGGTGTGTGCTGATGGGCTTGAGTAAACCTTACTAATAATTTTTATTTGACAATGATTCGATTTTTCAGGGTCTCTCGACATGAGTAACACTCAACCCAAACAAAGCCAATCTGACGCAACAAACCCGGGCAGTTTATATTTCAACAGAGTCCTAAAAGCCTGATGTCTTTGGCCCGCCATGCTATTTCTTATGGAGGTGCGTAATATGCGTGCAGACGAGCTTGATTAAACCTTACTAATAATTTTTATTATGCCTCCGCCGACGAAGTCGCCAGAAGCATTATGTTTTCTGGTTGTCCGTCCGTCCATCCGTATAGACTAAACCTCGTTTTTCTCAGCAACCATATGTCAGATTGAGACGAAACTTTGAGGGTAGGAATGACACCCATGCAGAATGTTTTTATGATAATTGTGACGTCATACGTCACGTGGTATGGCACCCATCTTGGATTAAAAGCAAATAATTATTTCTCGGAAACCGCTGAATGCAAAAATTTGAAACTTGTCACATTGTCAAGTACTCCCAATGGGGAACAAAAGCATGTTAATGATGACATCATAGGTTAAGTGGTACACCAGCCAAAAATGTTTTAATCGAATTCTTTATCCTAAAAGTCTAAAATTGCATGCACATGATCTATGACCTATTTGTATTGAAATATTAAATTGATGACATCATAGGTCATATGGTTTGGCAGCCATATTGGATTGAAGGGAAATATTAAATAATTATATCTCTGAAACCGCTCACCCTATCGATGCGAAATTTTCAAATGTCATCTAACAGTACTGTTGCATTTAGTTTGAAAATTATGATGTCATAGGTCACGTGGTTTGCCAGCCATCTTGGATAGAAAATGAACCTTATCCGATCAACACGAAACTTCACAAACGTGATCCCCTACTCATACATATGCAGAGTGTACATTTTAAAAGGTCATATGTAATGTGGTATGGCAGCCATATTAACTTGAAAGCCGATATTTAAAAACGTCTCTGAAACTGCTTCACCGATCGATGTGAAACCTGTCAGGGCTGGTCAAAATGTGATACTTGAAAACAGCTGAAGGGATTTAAATTCAAACTTGTTTATTTTTAGGACAGTGAACGAGGGCATCTACCCAATGTGGGACTATGCAGACATTGCAGAGGCATATTGGCGACACAGTCGCATTGTTCTAGTTTGGCATATGATTATATTTTAGGGGTCCCTCATTGTGGGTAACATTCGACCCTAACAAAGCCAATGGAAATCTGATGCAATAAACCCGGACAGTGTACTGTATATATCATTATTGGCCACATCTCTCAATGGTGAAACATAACTTGAACATTAAATATTTCTCGTATTCGGATTCGGATCTTCACTAAAAGTGAATCAATTAGTTCTTGTCACACACACACACAACCTGTTCACCAGGTTTTGGCTAAATAAGTCCATAATATTTTGAGATATTGTGTTATATATCGATTTTGGCCCGATCTCTCAATGGTGAAGAATCACTTTATAAATTCCAAGATCCGGATCTGCATCCGGATCCTGACCAAGCATGTGTGTTGCTGTCCTTGTCTGGTCACCTACCTACACAAAATATTTCAGAATAATTGCTTCAGAACTGTAGACAAAAGTTGTGTGACAAACATACAAACTAGACCTCACTCATAGAGCGACACTTGGAAAAACAGAACAAACTAGAACGGCACTCGGTAGAGCGTATACCCTCACCAGGCTGAACAGTTTATGTCTTGTATCCCACAGATAGGCCGGATATGAATCAAAATCAAATCGTTCTTGTCACACACCCAATCTGTCCACTAGGTTTCGTCTGAATCCGTCCAAAACTCTTTGAGATATCATGGTATATATCGTTTGTAGCCCTGTCACTCAATGATGAAATCACTGAAAAAATTCTGGTATCCAGATCTTCACCAAAAACTATTCATTTCTCGTCCTTGTCACACACCCAACCTCTCCACTAAATTTGGCCTGAATCCGACCACAACTTTTTGAGATATCTTGTTCACAGTCAAACAAACAAACAGACAATCAGACAGTCAGGAGTGAAAACATAACCTCCATCCACCTTTGGTGACAGAGGTAATTATGAGTTTGTTATGCACATCTCATGGCTAAAATTATACGATTTAAAAACACGGATATACAAAAAAAAAAACAGACATGAATACAGCTATATAGCAAACCTGGTACACAGCAATCCTGGTACAGATAATGGGTGGCGCACCTAAAAAAAAGATTTTAAAAAAGAATGTACATTCACTAACAAAAACACCGGCCCAGCCTGTTAATCTTTACCATGCACCAAGAGGAGTCCATAATGACAACCTTAATGCAAGTTTTTAGCCCTTACCTGCTCAATAATTAAGCCAATAACGTGCCCGGGAGATTCACGCTTCAAAGGTTGCAAAGTCAAACAAATACCCAGGTACGTACTTTCCATTAATTAAAGCCGCATCCTCGATGTCTGTGCTGACATGTTTACGGATGAAGAGCAAATTTAATTTGGAAGACTAATGAAATTTCTGAAAATGCTATATGCCTCACTAATAAATCGCAAGTCAACTGTACTGTGACGCTGCCTCAAGCAACAATAACAGGAAACTGCAGAGGCAAATTGCGTTTCATAATAATAATTAACGTCCAGGTCCGAGGCAGACCATTGCTCCGAGTTGTTTGCATTGTGGCATTTGTCAAATGCATTTCAATGAACCGGACAAACGGCTACTATATGAACATCAAAAAATGTGCTTCCCCATGGTTTTATTCAATACCACCGAGCTAAAAGCAGGTACAATGAAAGGCATGCAAAACCAACAGTTTGATCGGTCAGGAATTAGAGCTGCGGTATCATGAATATTGTTTTTTTAGGCAATTTGTTTGGATTTTGCTTGCTCTGTAATACGATTTTGTGCACATATTTATTACTTGCGAAAATCGAAGATTATTCAACTATATTGGTTGGTCTTGTACGTTATTCTGTCTGTTTGTCTGTAAATTGTCTACAGGTCACAATTTTAATCCGATCATCATGAAACTTCATCAAATTGTAGAGTTGGTCATAAGGAAGATGCCTATTTAATTTTTAATTTCGGTCAAAGGTCAACTTGAGGTGAAACTTCTAAAATCATCAAATTCCATCTCAGAAATCGTCGTTTTTCATCTGATTGACGTGACAATTAAACAGCAATTGCATATCGAGTCACTAAATTGGGAAACCAACTATTTTTGAGGTCAAAAGGGTCAAGGGTCAACTCAAGGTCAAACTTCTAAAATCATTAATATTTCATCTAACAAATCATCAAATTTCATCTCAAAAATCGTCATTTTTCATCTGATTGAATGAATGAATGAATGAATGAATGATCGTTTTAAGGCCATTTTCCCCGCTAGAGCGGGGGTTAGCCATCTGATTGACGTGACAATTAAACAGCAATTGCATATTGAGTCACTAAATTGGGAAACCAACTATTTTTGAGGTCAAAAGGGCCAAAAGTCTAAAATCATCAATATTCATGCGATTGACTTGAAAATTAAATAACAACTGATTAGTGCCTCAATAAATTGGGAAAACCAACTATTTTTGTCGTCAAAAGGTCAACTCAAGGTCAAACTTCTATAATCATCAATTTTCATCTGAAAAAGAATCAATTTTCATCCTATTGACTTGAAAATTAAATAACTAAATAGTGCCTCAATAAATTGGGAAAACCAACTATATTTGCGGTCAAATGTCAAACTTCTATAATAATCATCAATTTTCATCTGAAAAATAATGAATTTTCATACAATTGAATTGACCTTTGATTAAAATCTTCAATTTTAATCTTAATGAAATGGACAATTTTATGTATCCATGGCAACTTTTTAGGTGGGGGGGGGGGGGGGCAGGGTAGATTTTGCAAGTATCATGCTCTGCACGACATCTTACTTGTTTTTTTATACATTGATATAAAGCTCCTAATGAAGTGTACATAAAGCACATGCAGAGTATTAGTCGACATCATGTACTTTCATGTGATTTCTCATGACATTAGTGCTGTGTTGGTTGCCCCCTTTGTAGCCAACGAAGATCGTTCAGGAGAAACATGCAAACCACCTGGTCAATTTGTTTGTAGTGTGGAACCTGCTGTCCGGACAACAAGCACACTTTAAGAAAGCATGCGGAGTACCCTTTTATTTATTTTTTGTATACAAGAATTTTTTTTTTTTTTTTTACAAGAATTTGGATTTACATTTTATTTAAATTTGAATTATTTGAATTTGAAATTTGAATTATTTGAATTTGGATTTACAAGAATTTACAATACAAGAATTTTTTTTTTTATATACAAGATCGAGGCTCGTGTAAGAGCTAACATTAATCACAAAAAAAAACAAAAAAAAAACGGACACACAAAACATACAATAAAGGGAGCGGGAGACAATATGGGGAGAGAGAGGGAAGCACACAAGTACGTACAACAGCAGCGAACAGGGTCATCGGGAGATCTGTGGGAGGGAGAGAGCTTGGGGAGAGGAGGCGAGATATAAAACACAAGGACACTTCTAGGACTTCTTAGGAAAAAAAGTTGGTATTTCAAAAAAGTGGATCTGGGTTGAATTAACGGGGGTAGAAAAGATCAAGGTTTTGGATGGGGGAAGATAAGAGATGGTGGTGAACAGCTGTTTTAAAGACCTGGAGGGAGGAATGGGATTGAAGAGAGTGAGGGAGTTTGTTCCAGAGGCGGGATAAAAGAGGAATGAAAGTGTGAAGGTGAGCAGAGAGTCTTGATTTTGGCAGTTTAACCAGAAAAGGGTTGCAGGCAGATCTTGTGCGACCTGTAGGAATATTTGGGGGACAGAGCACAGGCAGGGCTGGGGGAGCTAGGCCGGATAGGAGTCGGTAGAAGACAGAAAGACCACCAACCTGCCTGCGGTGAGTGAGTGAAAGGCCCTCGGAGATAGCTTCATCGCGGGAGATTCCAATAATTCTGAAAGCTTTGGTTTCAACAGCGTGAAGACGAGCTCGGTGTGAGGCAGGAGCACCAGCCCAGAGGGGAGAGCAGTATTCCATTGAGCTGTGGATGAAAGCCTTGTATGTGGTGAGGAGCTCAGGTGTGCCAAGGAAGGACTTCGCACGATGAAGGATGCCCAGTCGGCGACTGGCTTTGGAGGCCAGCTTGGAAATGTGGTTTTCCCAGGAAAGATCATGGCAGATAGTGAGACCCAAAAGTTCGACACAACCATCCCAGAAGTTAACGAGAACGGCACTCAGTGGAGGTCGAGCATACCTCTGCCTGGTTGGCCATATCACTCAATGGTGAAGAACAACTTTAAAATTCTACCAGCTGCATCCAGATCCGGATCTTCACCAAAATTGAATCGATTCTTCCTTGTCACACATACAACCTGTCCAAGAAGTTTCGTCCAAATCCATCCATAACTTTTTGAGTTATCCTGCTATGTATCGTTTTTGGCCCTATCTCCCAATGGCGAAGAATCACTTAAAAAATAAATTCTCATATCCGAATCCATATTCAGATCTTCACCAAAATCGAATTGAACGGTCCTTGTCAGACACCCAACCTGTCCACCAAGGTTCGTCCAAATCCGTCCACAACATTTTGAGATATCCTGCTATGTATCGTTTTTGCCCCTATCTCCCAATGGCGAAGAATCACTTAAAAAATTATTGTAGCCGGATCCAAATCCGGATCTTCACTAAAATCTAATCATTTCGTCCTTGTCACATACGCTACATCTCTGCCAAATGTCGTCTGAATCCATCCACAACTTTTTGAGATATTATGTTCACAAACGGACAAACAAACAGACATGGGTGAAAATATAACCTCATCCACCTTTGGTGGCAGAGGTAATACGTGTTGTTAACGATAACGTCATTGGTGCTGTAATTATGACATCATAATTCGACAGGGACAATGCTTAGTCTGATCAGTTTGAAATTTATTGAGCGTGATCTACACAACAATTACAGACTTGGCATTTAATATGGAATTTTTTTTTTCTTGACTTGGGTTTACTTTCTTAACTCAGTATATCAATCTGGTGAGTTTGTTTTACACTTTGGTGATTTATTTGTTAAAAGAACCATGTCACTGATTGTCTGTCGCAGCAAGAAGTCAACAACAGGATTATATCACAGGTGGCGTGGCAAAATGTACTGTTACGGATCCCGGATTAGGTGAATTACTATTGATGTCATTGCTTATTAATGTTTATTCTATTAAAGGTTGTTGTGGTTAAATGGTTAGAGAGGCTCCGGATAACAGGAGACCGGAAACGGGATAGTGAACCGGAAGAAGAAAAACAAGACACAAGGTCCTGGAGAAGCGGCCATCTTCTCTTCCTCGCCCAGCTCCGACGCGAGCGGTGTCGATATTGAGCAGCGTGGGGAACGCTGCGTTTGAAAGCCCGTCTGGCGAGAGGAGTTACCTGCACGGAGTAATTACCGGTTACGCATCAAGTTGCCGTGGGTTCGTGCACGGAACCAAGCGTCCGGCACAGTTCGCCTCAACGTCGACAAGGACGCGTACGGGTCGCACCTTGGGCCTCGCGCGCTTTGCGAGCCGCGCCTTGCTTTGCCCGCTTTGCTTTGCAAGGAGGTGTGCGCTGCAGCAGCTGTTCCCAGTACGCGACGTGCACGTTTGGAGCACGTCAGCCAGGGGTTCGTTCAACCGCCCGTGTGCGGAGAAGTCGACCTTCACCTTGGTCTGGAGGGGCCCAGAGACATTGTGAGGGACAGTGACCAGTGAGGGGTCGTGAGTGGGGAAAGGGGGGAAATATATGAGATGGCCATCTTAGTAATATTGGTGATTGATTGTTGATGGTTGTTGATTGATTGGGGAATATATTATTGAGTAATCCGGATCCTTGGTGTGGGGTTTCTTATTGACTTGAATTATTGTGTCTTTCATATTGATTGCGCTACGAAAGCGTATAAATCAGAGATCTTTCTGGCGGGGTCCTCCCACGGTCCATGGGGGTCACCAAGACCAGGTAGTTACCGGGAGGACCACGTAACAGAATTGGGGGCTCGTCCAAATTATGATTTGCGGATTCGCAATTGGGTCTACGTCCGGGATCTATCAAATTTTCTAAATTTTAGTCCGGGAAAGAATTCTCAAGAGTGGGAACTTTTCCAACGTTCCCAAAATTGTTTTGCTCTGCCGACAACACAACAACAACAAAAAAAAAACAAAAAAAAAAACAATAGCGATAATAGTAATACTGTTGCTTTTCTTTGTTGGAAATTTCTGGGGTGAAGGTTAACAGGTGTTACCAGTAGTCACCATGGCGTTTGTGGCACAGAACTTTGCGGTAACCCCTAGTGAGGCACAGTTCCGAGCATTACTAAAATCGGACCTCTTGAAATTGGCCAAACATTTTAACTTGGAGGTCCGAACTAATTTGAGGAAGGCAGAGTTGCAGACCACGGTGATACAATCTATGGTGGGATTAGGAACATGGGACGAGTTAGCCTGGCAGTGGCTACCCGAAGAACCAGAAGACGTTGAGCTCCGGAAACTGGAGTTGCAATTATGGAGCCAGGAACGGATCAAAGAAGAGGAAAGGAAAGCAGAAGAGAGGAGAGAAGAGAAACAAGCAGAGGAAAGGAGAGTGGAACGAGAACTCCAGGAAAGGTTAAAAGAAGAGGAAAGGAAAGCAGAAGAGAGGAGAGAAGAGAAACAAGCAGAGGAAAGGAGAGTGGAACGAGAACTCCAGGAAAGGTTAGAAAGGATGAAAACAGAGGAAAGGAAAGCAGAAGAGAGGAGAGAAGAGAAACAAGCAGAGGAAAGGAGAATGGAACGAGAATGCCAGGAAAGGTCAGCAGAAGAAGAAAGGAAAGCAGAAAAGGAAAGAGCAGAAGAAGAAAGGAAAGCAGAAGAGAGGAGAGAAGAGAAACAAGCAGAGGAAAGGAGAGTGGAACGAGAACTCCAGGAAAGGTTAGAAGGGAGAAAAGCAGAGGAGAGGAGAGCTGCCAGGGAACTCGAAGCAGAGGAGAGAAAAGCCGAAAGGGAGTTGAAGGAACATGATCTGGCGCTTCAGCAAGAAATTAAATTCAAGGAGCTGGATTTAATGAGAGAACGGGGAGAGGTACCACCCTTGCTGACTGGGCCGACACCTAGCCAGAACACCTGGAATGTGGGCAGACATGTGAGGCTGATTCCACCTTTCAGTGAAAAGGAAGTCACTCAATTTTTTCCACACTTTGAGAAAGTGGCTCGACAGTTAAACTGGCCGGAGGAGGCCTGGACCATACTAGTGCAAAGTGTGCTGGTGGGTAAAGCTCAAGAGATTTATTCGGCGCTACCAATGGACCAATGTGCAGATTATGAGGTATTGAAGAAGCACATCCTCAAAGCCTATGAGTTGGTTCCTGAAGCTTACCGGCAAAAATTCAGGAATGTCAGGAAGAGGGAGAGTGAGACCCATGTGGAGTTTGCCAGAGTGAAAGAAAACATGTTTGATCGGTGGTGTGAGTCAAAAGGAGTCGGGAACGACTTCGAAGCATTGCGTGACTTGATCCTGGTGGAGGAATTTCAACAGTGTGTCCACGAGGACATCAAAGTGTACCTGCAGGAAAATAAAGTACCGAAGTTGTGGGACGCAGCCACCATGGCAGATGATTATGCCTTAACACACCGGATAGGGGTCCACGAACCTAACTCCTCGCCTAGATTTCCGCAGGGGAGTTGTGGAACAGCAGGTGCGGAGAACGACAATACATGGCGGCGGCCTCGAGATGATTATGGGGACAACGCTGATACCCGAACTGTTCGAAATCAGAGGGCGACGAGCCCAGGACAAACTT
Organism: Myxine glutinosa; assembly: GCF_964187855.1. Classification (NCBI taxonomy): domain Eukaryota; kingdom Metazoa; phylum Chordata; class Myxini; order Myxiniformes; family Myxinidae; genus Myxine; species Myxine glutinosa. The sequence continues at coordinate 205,055,641 of NC_136262.1, forward strand.
ATTTTTCGGGGGGCCCGAGGCAGACCACGAGTTTTTCCTCCGGACCTACTTGCGCTTTTTGCAAGAAACCTGGACACTTGATGTCCAGTTGTTACCTCATGAAAAGGGAAAACCCAGAGCGGAGTCCGACTATTACAACTCCGAATGCGATGGCAAGCGTAAGAAATTGCCCACAGAAGAGTTACCAACCATTTATTTATGAGGGGTTGGTCTCCCTCGAGGGAGACTTGACTAACCCAAGACCTGTTAGGGTATTGAGGGACACAGGAGCCCATCAATCCTTAATGCTTGAAGGCATTTTGCCATTGTCAAAGAGTACCGCAACTGGTGATAGGGTTCGGTTACAAGGGATCGGTGGCTGTGTTAGTGCCCCACTTCATGTTATCCATTTGGAATCCGATTTGGTGTCAGGACCGGTCACCGTCGGTTTACAAGCCACGCTTCCTGTAGAGGGAGTATCTGTGATTATCGGGAATGATTTGGCCGGGGGGCAAATTTATGGTAACCCGAGGGTGGGTAAAGAGCACCGCAGGGGAAATAACACCACCCCAGCTCGGGATGGCGACAAAAGTGCCAAGTTATTTGTAGGGGGACTGAACTTCAACACAGAGGAAGAAGTTCTGACCTCTGTCTTCAACAGATATGGGCCGCTGGTGGAAGTGCGGGTGGTAAAAGACAGGGAAATGCAACGGTCTAGAGGGAATTACCTTGGAATCTCTGGGGGGTTTTGGTGAAAGTTTGTTGCTTTATTTTTGACATGCGATAATTGTGCCTGGGGGGAAGTGATGATTTGGGGTATCGGGTTTGTTTATCAAAGTTGGCCGGCCCAGAAAGTTTTCGCGGGGTTCAAACTTTCTTTCTTGAAGGGGGGGGAGTGTTACGGATCCCGGATTAGGTGAATTACTATTCATGTCATTGCTTATTAATGTTTATTCTATTAAAGGTTGTTGTGGTTAAATGGTTAGAGAGGCTCCGGATAACAGGAGACCGGAAACGGGATAGTGAACCGGAAGAAGAAAAACAAGACACGAGGTCCTGGAGAAGCGGCCATCTTCTCTTCCTCGCCCAGCTCCGACGCGAGCGGTGTCGATATTGAGCAGCGTGGGGAACGCTGCGTTTGAAAGCCCGTCTGGCGAGAGGAGTTACCTGCACGGAGTAATTACCGGTTACGCGTCAAGTTGCCGTGGGTTCGTGCACGGAACCAAGCGTCCGGCACAGTTCGCCTCAACGTCTACAAGGACGCGTACGGTTCCGCACCTTGGGCCTCGCGCACTTTGCGAGCCGCGCCTTGCTTTGCCCGCTTTGCTTTGCAAGGAGGTGTGCGCTGCAGCAGCTGTTCCCGGTACGCGACGTGCACATTTGGAGCACGTCAGCCAGGGGTTCGTTCAACCGCCCGTGTGCGGAGAAGTCGACCTTCACCTTGGTCTGGAGGGGCCCAGAGACATTGTGAGGGACAGTGACCAGTGAGGGGTCATGAGTGGGGAAAGGGGGGAAATATATGAGATGGCCATCTTAGTAATATTGGTGATTGATTGTTGATGGTTGTTGATTGATTGGGGAATATATTATTGAGTAATCCGGATCCTTGGTGTGGGGTTTCTTATTGACTTGAATTATTGTGTCTTTCATATTGATTGCGCTACGAAAGCGTATAAATCAGAGATCTTTCTGGCGGGGTCCTCCCACGGTCCGGGGGGGTCACCAAGACCAGGTAGTTACCGGGAGGACCACGTAACAGAATGGACAGGTGCATTTGATGATTGGCTTCACAGTCGGGTATACAAGGGTTGTTGCGTTCTGTATTAGTGGAAAACAACTGCTGCACGTCTCCAAAAGTAATTGCCGCTTCCTCTGGAGATGGTCCGTCAACTTGACAATGCTGTTTGTCATGGAGTGGTGGCTTTACGAAATTACGGCATGAAACAGCGTGCTATTGCTCGGCAGTATGGCATCATTCAAGGTCAAGTGTCAAAGATCCTGAAATGAAATGCTCAGAGAGGTGTCCCTGCTACAATACCGAGGCCAGGACGTCCCCGCAGAACCACAAGGAGGGATGATCGCCAGCTGCACCGGTTAGTCCGCAATGGCCGTGCCAGGTCAGCTAATCAGCTTAGGAACTCTCTCATCTGTCTCCCTCTTCCAAATCCTGGTGGCGTCTGGTCAAATCTGTTTCTGGTGTTTGTTCCCCCTCCATCCCCTCCCTCACCTCAAATGGCCACACGGCTGACTCCGCACGTGAAAAAGCTGAATGCCTCAACTCTGTGTTTGCCTCTAAATCTTGTGTCCCAAACCCATCCCTCTCTGTACCCACCGTACCCAGTCGTACCCAGCTGCTCCTGGACTCTGTGTCCTTTCCTCCTGACAAGGCGGAAAAGTTTCTGTCAACCCTCGACTCGGATTCTGCAACTGAACCTGACGGCATCAGCCCACGGGTCCTAAAATCCTGTTCTTCCGCTCTTTCACTCCCTCTCTCTGTTCTCTTCACCCTCTCTTTTGCTCAAGGTCATCTTCCATCTGCTTGGAAATCTGCCAACATCACCACTTTGCACAAAAAGGTGCAAAAACAGATCCCAGCAACTACAGACCAATCAGCCTTCTCCCAATTATCAGCAAAGTCATGGAATCCATCATTGCTTCAGATATGAAATCTTTCCTCTTCTCCAATGGCTTGATCTCTGATCATCAATTTGGTTTCAGACCTGGACACTCTACTCTGGACATGCTGCTTCTGCTTTCTCAACAATGGATGGAGGTCCTCAATGCCAAACAGGAAATTAGAGCAGTCTCCCTTGACATATCACGTGCCTTCGATATGGTCTGGCACCCTGCTCTGCTCACAAAACTCTCCTCTTTTGGTATCCATGGAAATCTCCACGCATGGCTGGCAGACTTCCTCTCTAGTCGTAGTCAACGTGTGGCCCTGAATGGGTTTCTCTCATCTCGTCTTCCTGTTCAGGCTGGAGTTCCACAAGGCAGTGTTCTGGGCCCTGTGCTTTTTCTGGTCTTCATCAATGATCTCTCTGACTCTCTTGAAAATCCTCTGTATCTCTTTGCTGATGACTCTACTCTCTGTCGCTCCATTCTTCATCCCTCAGATCGGCAGTCTGCAGCCTCCTCACTCTCTGCAGACCAGGACAAAATCACAGACTGGGCAAACAAGTGGAACATGTCTTTCAATCCTGACAAATCTCACACTCTTACGATGTCTCTCCAAAAAGACCGACTGGACAACCCTCCCATCCACTTTCTGAATAATCCTCTCCAAGAAGTTCTGTCACTCAAGCTTTTGGGTCTCACTATCTGCCATGATCTTTCCTGGGAAAACCACATTTCAAATCTGGCCTCCAAAGCCAGTCGCCGACTGGGCATCCTCCGTCGTGCGAAGTCCTTCCTTGGCACACCTGAGCTCCTCACCACATACAAGGCTTTCATCCACAGCTCAATGGAATACTGCTCTCCCCTCTGGTCTGGTGCTCCTGCCTCACACCTAGCTCGTCTTCACGCTGTTGAAACCAAAGCATTCAGAATCATTGGAATCTCCCGCGATGAAGCTAACTCCAAGGGCCTCTCACTCACTCACCGCAGGCAGGTTGGTGGTCTTTCCGTCTTCTACCGACTCCTCTCTGGCCTTGCCCCCCCCAGCTCTCTCTGGGCTCTGTCCCACAAATATTCCTACAGGTTGCACAAGATCTGCCTGCAACCCTCTTATGGTCAAACTGCCAAAATCAAGACTCTCTGCTCACCTTCACTCCTTCATTCCTCTTTTCTCCCGCCTCTGGAACAAACTCCCTCACTCTCTTCAATCCCACTCCACCCTCCAGGTCTTTAAAATAGCTGTTCACCACCATCTCTTATCTTCCCCCATCCAAAACCTTGATCTTTTCTACCCCTGCTAATTTCACCCCAATTCCACTTTTTTGAAATACCAACTTCTGTCCTGGAAGTCCTTGGTTTCCTTGTGTTTTATACTTCTCCCTCCCCTTCCCACGCCTCCTCCCCCCAAGCCCTCTCCCTTCCACACATCTCCCTGCTCTCAAATGTTGTGTTTGTGTGCTTCCCCTTCTCTCCCCATCTTGTTTTCCGCTCCCTCTTTTTATATATTTTGTTTGTCTGGTTGATTTGTTTGTGAAGTAAATGTTAGCTCTTTCACGAGCCTCGATTCAGTATACAAAAAAAAAAGAAGAAAAAAAAAGGGCTGAGTGGCAGCAACTGACAAATGTGCCTGTATCCAGAAGGCTAGTCAACCAACGACTGGTTCAAGCAGGCTATTGTGCCAGGCGTCCCCTGAGAAAGCCACGCCTGACCAGACAACACCGCCAGCGCCGATTGCAGTGGGCCAGAGAGCACCGTCAATGGCAGCCAGGACACTGGAATCATGTGATCTTCAGTGACGAGTCTAGATTTCTGGTCTATTGTCAAGATGGCCGCGTCCGAGTGCGCAGACAAGTGCATGAAGCCTACAACAAAGATTGTATAGTGCCAAGAGTCCAAGCTGGAGGTGGTGGGGTGACCGCTTGGGCTGCTTTTCATGCAGGGGGCAAAACTGACCTGGTTGTTCTGAATAGAAATCTGAACCAGTTCAAGTACAGGGCCATTCTGGAAGAAACATTGCTTCCATTTGCTCGTGCAGCCTTTCGAGGAAACTTTGTCTTCCAAGATGACGATGCACGGCCTCATCGTGCTCGCATGATCCAACACTTTCTTGCTGACCGTGGTGTAGAGCATATGGAGTGGCCTGCCATGTCCCCGGATATGAATCCGATAGAGTACTTGTGGGCAGAATTAACGCATCAAATCGACCACTTGGATCAGCAGCCGACCTCTGTGCATGAATTGCAGCAGGCTATTGTCACTGCATGGCAAGCGATTCCTGTCCAAACCTTGGCAAATCTCGTGAACAGCATGCCTCAACGTGTACGTGCTCTCCTGAATGCTCATGGGGGTTACACGAAGTACTGAACTGTAATTTTACTGTCCGTAATCCCAGTCGTAATTTAACTTTTGGCTTTGTAAAAAAAAATTTTGGCTAATGTGCAAAATAAAGAGATATTTCTGGAAAACGTACAGAAGTTTAACACAGTACTGTCCATGAATTGAGTTCGATATCAGTTTGCATCACTTTCAAGGATCAATTTATTTGTTTCGAAATGTCAAATGTGGTTTTTGTTTCTTTTAAAGGTCACATTGACAAAATCTAGAATAATTTCAACATAATTCCAATGAACTTTAGGTTCTAAGACATCTTGAAAAGTAAGTTCAACCCCACAAAAAAAATATTCCATATTAAATGCCAAGTCTGTATATTAAAGAATATAAATTGATGATGTAATCGCTCACGTTGTCTGGCAGCCATATTGTATCAAAGAAAAAAAACGTTCAAAAACAGAAGAGTTGTCTCGCACCAAATTGACTGTGCAGGGTAAGTATTCTATTAATACCATCTAGTTAGCTATGTTATCATCATCCATCTGTGACTGCACTCTGTTTCCAGAGCACCAGAACTGCTGCAGCCATTTCTGTGGCTGAGATACAACCCCAGACAAGTCAGAATCCCCATCACAGGGTGCCTATAGGTTAGGGTGTGAATTTGAGAAGTTTACCAATGTCATGGCCAACTTTTTCCGAAATACACAGAAATACACATCTTTAACATTCCGAAAAGAAATACACATTCCGAAATACACATCTTTAACATCCACAGGCGAATGCGAGTAAACGAGACAGCCATCTTAATGTCCCTCCCCCCGCTTTCCCCCTCCAAGGGATGGCATAGCCACTGATGCAACGCCCCGCCTGCTAAGCACCAGGGTGACGGTATATATTTGGTTCAGGAATCAAATCCAGATGATACACTTCAAAGGTGAGTGCACTACCTTTGTGCTGTCCTTTTAGCCCAAGCAAAGAAAATATAAACCTTGTGGATTTGCCAGACCTGCATCTGAGGAAAGGAGGAAAGTCAGCAACTATCACAGTTCGCATTGTAAACAGTGAGCGAGCTTATTTTTACATTGTTCTTTATTTTATATTATTTATTTTTAGGACCTTTTACTTCCACTGGGATGTTGCATTTCTGACTCTCACACCTCAAACTATTTTTTAAAAATTCCATGCTAAAATTTCGACTGGACTAAAAAGATTCATCAGTTCAATAAAAGGGACTCGCAAGTTCAACATAAGGAATGAAGTGCTGGCCGGTTCAGGGGAACAACCTCATACTGAGATGTGGTCTTGCTTAGCCTCGAGGTTGAGCCATAAATTATATAATAATGGATGATGAAATACTTTGCAGGCATGAAGAGGGCTTTCCTCCTTTTTATATCGTCTTTTAGTTGATGAAATCCATTGTTTATCTTGTCCTACGACAAAGACTGTCACGCAGCTTCACAGCGACCAGTATTCTGTTTTAAATTTGATTAGGAACGTAATATCCTATAATGCATAGGGCATGGGACACACTAGCCATCTGTGTATTATACGTACACATACACAGAGAAGGTGTAGGTTTTATTTACAACTAGCGGGTACTTCTGCCCTCTGAGTGTAAATCCCAAAAAGAAAAAAAAACTTTTAGAGTTTTTTTAAAACTTAAAAAAACACATCATGGAGAACCTAAGCAGGGACGTCCCTGTGTCTACCATGAAAAATTGGTGTCAATCAGCCAGCCCCAAGGTCTCAGCGTAGTTACGAGACATACAGGCGTACATGCAGACACGGCTCTGTTTTATATGTTAAAATAGATGCTCGAAGGCTCTTGGAGGAGCTTGCAAATAAATAACATGCAGAAAAAGGACGTTACGATATATCAATGCGCTTTCACATGAATCACAAGGATATTGGGAGAGAAAATGTAGAACTCAACACAATACCTGGGATTTGACCCGAGAACCCAGCATTGAGAGAGATAAGATGAGGAAGGCAGTGCTAACAATGAGGAAGTTGACATTAAAAGGAGTGGGAGAAGGTGGGAGAAAAGGGTGGGAAAGTGCAAGGGCAATGGAGACAAAAGGAAAAGGAGGTTGGGATGAGATGGGAGTAATATTGAAGCCATTATCACAGTAGACATTAGATCCTTCCTTTTCTCTAACGGCTTCATCTCAGATCATCAATTCGAATTCAGAACAAGTCACTCTACCCTGGACATGCTGCTTCAACTATCCCAAAAATGGATGGAGGTACTCAATATCAGACTTGAGATCACGGCCATTTCTCTAGGCATATCTCGAGCTTTTCATACAGTCTGGCATCCCACCTTGCTCTCCAAACTCTCTTCCCAAGGCATCCAGCGCCAACTCCACTCTTGGGTTACTGAAGTCCTCCACTCTCCTAACCAAGCTGTGGCTCTCAATGAAATCCTTTCACCTCCTCTCCCTGCCAAGGCTGGAGTACCCCCTATTCCTAGTCCTATTCCTAACCTTCAACAACGATCTATCTAACTCTCTGGAAAATCCTCTTTATCTCTTTGTTGATTACGTCATCATCTGGCATCTGGCATCTGGCTATAGGTTCTTCCCTATCTTCATAACCTGATAGAATCACAAGCTCGTCAAACACTTGGAATATATCTTTCAATCCTGGCAAATCTCACACTCTCACTTTCTCACTCCGAAAGGACCATATGTCAAACCCTCCTATCTACTTTCCCAATCCTCTTGAAAACGTTTGGTCACTCAAACTCTTTGATCTCACTATCAGCCACAATCTTTCACCAATTGTGCATTCTCCATCATACAAAGTGCTTCCTTGGCACACCTGAACCCCTATCCACATACACGACTTTCATCCACAGCTTGATGGAGCACTGCTTTCTCCTCTGGGCTGGTGACCCTGCCTCAAAGCTTGCTCAGCTTGCACCATGGCATCCAAAGCCTTCAAAGATCATTGGTATCTCCCACAACAAAGTTGAATATATGGACCTATCACTTTCTCATCACAGGCAGGTCGGTGGTCTCTGTCTTCTCCCACCTCCTTCTTGGTCTTGCATCCTCTGCCCTTTTAGTCCAGGAGCCCAGAAGGTTTATTCAAGTGAAAAGCACCAGAATGTTTGACCTCATGGGCTGATGAGGTCATCCACCGACATCACAAAAATGCATTGCTGCCGGGTCTGACCCGTGGCTTTCCCACCGAAATCACTCAATAATGACGCCATTACCGAAAAACCTATTTTGCTCAATATCTGGAGAATTATGCATGATAATATCATGAATAAGGTGTCTATACCTATGTTTACATGGTCAATAATTACACTGACACCCGCATTATTGCTAGAAAATGTATAGTTTTCCAGGTAAATGTTTAGTTCACCCACTCAGTTAGCAACGCCATTGCGGAAAAACCCATGTTCATTAATATCTGAAAAACAATGCATGATAATATCACAAATAAGGTGTCTATACCCATGTTTTTATGGTGAAATATTACAATGCCAACTCTTGTGCTTGAAAATGTGGAGTTCACCCTGAAAGTTGCCTACTGGAGTCGTACCATCGCTGTCTTTTGTTACAATGTGGCAAATAATGCATTGGTCTCTGTCCCTTTTTGTTATTTACAGATCATGGCAAATGACACCCCCGTTTGTATAATTTGCAAAGAAAGAGGAGAAAAGAAACGTGCCCTGAAGAGTTTCAATTCCAGCAACTGGGAAACAGCCAAAAATGCTGCTAGACGGCGAAAGGCACTTCAAAGTGACAAGTTTTCGAACACCTCGGAAGAGATCAGAACAGCTGAGGGCCCAGAAGGCAAATATTACCACTCAGTTTGCCTCAGTCGATTCTGTGCTGTTAAGAGAGGAGCACCTCCAAGCACAGAACCATCTGAACCACCTCAGAAGACCACTCGTTCAAGTTCCGATCATCCTTCTACCAGCACGAGAGGCGTCCTTGGACAGGAATGTACTTTTTGTGGACAGAAGAGGAAGAGGAAGTTGCAGAAAAATGAACCCCTCAGCCAATGTTTGACCACAGATGGGAGCAAGGCAATCCTTCTTGCTGCCAAGAAAAAGTGTGACACTAGGATCATTGGACTAGGGGAAGATCTTATTGCAAAGGAAGCCAAATACCATAACAGTTGTCGTCGTGACTATGTAAGACTGCATGTGACGGATGAAGAGCAAACGTCGAATCGGATGATGCACGTTGAAGCCTTCAAAAACTTGTCGATGTTCCTCGAAAATGAAGTCATCAAAAACAAAACTCCCATGTTGGCGTCAGTAATTTTCAATTTGTACAAAGAAGAGTTTCTTGCTCTTGGAGGAACACAGGATGACATTGATAGGTACACTACACAAAGTCAGATATCGAAGATAAAGGAACGATTCCCGGAAATCCTCGTTGACAAACGAGCAAACAAATCTGGAAACCTTGTATTCCCCTCATCACTGACGTCTGCTGAGGCATTTGCTATGCTGACTGATTCCAATGAAAAGATTGAAGAAATCAAGTGTGCTGCCATGGCATTGCGGACAGAAATTCTTGCAATCACCCAATCAAAGACCCCATCACCCACTTCAGTTCACACCCTGAAGGAAAATTCCCCAAGTATCCCCGATCTGACTCTCCTGTTCTTCCGTACTCTCATCGGTGGGATGCAATCAGAAATTGGTGTAAATAACTCCAAGAGGGATGTGATCGAGAGAAAAGCATTAGCTGGTGCATCGGATGCTGTGTTCAACTGTACCAGAGGAAGAGTTAGGCCTTGGAAGCATCAAGCCCTTGGGCTCGGGTTGGGAACACTGACAGGATCGAAAACAATGTTGACCACCCTGAACCGCTTTGGTCATTGTGTCAGTGACGATGAAGTGAAGCGGCTCGAGACTGAAATGGCCTACACCTGCTCTGACTTGGAGCAGGAAACTCCAGGAAGTTCAGTTCCAGAGTCCCTCACAGGCCCACATGAGGATGACGGGGATGGCGTGGAAGATAATTCAGTAGATGAGGAAGAGTCAGATAATGCTTGGAGTGAGGACAGTGATGAGAGTGACGAAAGTGATAGAGAAGACTTGTAATGCCAAGAGGACATCAAGATAATTATGTGAACTGCACATTTGCAAGTTTTCCATATATCGTTGTTCGGAAATGGCGTCGCTTAATGAGCGGGTGGGCTACACATTTACCTGGAAAACTATACATTTTCTAGCAATAATGCGGGTGTCAGTGTAATTATTGACTATGTAAACATAGGTATAGACACCTTATTCGTGATATTATCATGCATAGTTCTCCAGATATTAAGCAAAATAGGTTTTTCGGTAATGGCGTCACTAATTGAGTGATTTCGGAGGGAAAGCCATGGGTCAGACCCGGCAGCAATGCATTTTTGTGATGTCGGTGGATGACCCCATCAGCCCATGAGGTCAAACGTTCCGGCGCTTTTCACTTGAATAAACCTTCTGGGCTCCTGGACTATTTATATGCTTTCCGCTGGCAGGTATCTGCAGGGTGCATATGGTCCACCGCCATAATTTTTTTTCACCTCCTGGTGAAACTCCAAAAATTCTCAATCAATGCTCACCTCCACTCATTCGTTTCTCTTTTTTCCTGCCTGTGGAACCAACTTCCACATCCTCTTCGATCTCTTTCTTTCCTTCAGATCTTCAAGACAGTTGTTGACAACCATATCAGATCATTGCCCATCCAAAACTATGATATTTCTACCCTGTAAATCCTCCCTCCCGCAACCCACACCCAACACCCTCAAAATTCCAGTTCTTCCTTCCTGAGAGTTTGTTTCTAGATCCATATTGGCCACGTCGTGTGTCCTCCCCTACCCTTCATTCCTCCCTACCTACATACCTTAGTTGTCGAAGTACCGTATCTCTTTCATTTGCCCTAAACCCTACCGTGGTGCCCCCCCCCCCTCCTTCTATTGTTCATTTTGTTCTGTTGCATCCTGATCCGTTCTGTGTTCTAGTTCTTCCACGAGCCTTGATTTTATGTATCAAAAGTATAAAAAATTGCAGTGGAGAAAAGGAATGATTTGCGATGAGGATGGATAAGTGGGGGTAGCACGTTGGGGAGAAAGGGGTGGGAGGAGGTACGAAGGGGGGGAGGGGAGGAGGTACGAAGGGGGGGGAGGGGGGGGAGGGGGTTGGTCTCTGAAATTCCATCATTTTTGCATACGTCATAAATCACCTTTCAAAACTATAAAAACTACAATAGTTCCACATTTCAATAGCACTACTCTAATAATTATAATTATTATTATTATTAAAAGCAGCAAAATTGTTTAAAGCTGGATAATAAAAGTGAAGAAACGTTTGGTCATATGAACAATCGGGGAAACAGGAAACAAGAAGATGAGGAAAGTGATTAGTGTAAGGCAGAGCTTACCTACGGCTGGGAAAGGTACAAAGCGCTGTACAAGAAGTTGTGCGGTTGGACTGAATACTTTTGTTCTGCTAATGAGCATGTTCAACCCCACCTGTGACAAAAAAGAGACAATTGGTGAAAGTCTTGGGCTATTACTTGCACTGCTGATAAATGCAGCAAAGTATTCTCAGCATTTAAAGAAACAATGATGTGATGTATTAATGCCCCAATGGAATATTACATCTGCCTATACTCAGGATGAAACTGGTCTGGTGGTGGTTGATTGGTCACACAGCTTTTGAGTAGCCTGCATTTGTGTCGCACGCCAAAGTTTTCTGTTATTGAACCACTTGGGCTTGAATGGAAATGGTGACGAAATTGCTGGTATTCAGCTCTTTTGGAAATTATCTATACTAGGGCATGCCCGTACTATATATATATCTAAAATTATATCCCCCCCCCCCTCTATTTACATGAAATGGTTTGGTCCAAAGCGAACGGCTTGCGAGTACGGTGACAATCCCCCCCCTCTATTTACATGAAATGGTTTGGTCCAAAGCGAACGGCTTGCGAGTACGGTGACAATCCCCCCCCCCTCTATTTACATGAAATGGTTTGGTCCAAAGCGAACGGCTTGCGAGTACGGTGACAATCCCCCCCCCCCCCTCTATTTACATGAAATGGTTTGGTCCAAAGCGAACGGCTTGCGGAGTTTGGTAAAGAAATCGCCATAGCTCGGTAACTACTTGTCCGATTAATATGAAACCTTGAAAAGGCACATCCTCGGGTCCCCAGCAATATACCTGGCAAGTTTCAAGTATATCGGACCCGTGGTTGTCGAGAAACAGCGGTCACAGACAAACACACAGACATACACACATACACACACACAGAGATTACTGGAATTATAGATAGACTAGGGCATGCCCGTACTATATATATATCTAAAATTATATCCCCCCCCCCCCCTCTATTTACATGAAATGGTTTGGTCCAAAGCGAACGGCTTGCGAGTACGGTGACAATCCCCCCACTCTATTTACATGAAATGGTTTGGTCCAAAGCGAACGGCTTGCGAGTACGGTGACAATCCCCCCCCCACTATTTACATGAAATGGTTTGGTCCAAAGCGAACGGCTTGCGAGTACGGTGACAATCCCCCCACTCTATTTACATGAAATGGTTTGGTTCAAAGCGAACGGCTTGCGGAGTTTGGTAAAGAAATCGCCATAGCTCGGTAACTACTTGTCCGATTAATATGAAACCTTGAAAAGGCACATCCTCGGGTCCCCAGCAATATACCTGGCAAGTTTCAAGTATATCGGACCCGTGGTTGTCGAGAAACAGCGGTCACAGACAAACAAACGTACAAACGTACAAACGTACAAACGTACAAACGTACAAACGTACAAACGTACAAACGTACAAACGTACAAACGTACAAACAAACAAACAGAGATTACTGGAATTATAGATAGATATACATATTAGATGCAGTATATGTCAATAAAATGGAGTTAATACGCATGTAAAAAGCTTCCTGTTGGCTTAATGGTCAAGGTGGCTGACTTAAGATCCTCGGGTTTGAGTTCAAGCCTCTGACGTGCCATTGAATCAACACCAGGACAGTCGACTCAGCCCGTCATCCTTCTGATGTACGTGACCAGGTATCATACACAATTATACACACACATATATATATATACACATCATGTCGCCCCGCAGTTACGGCGTTGGTGTTCAATTCTTGTGAACCCGCTTGTGGCTATACAGTCCGAGTGCCGATTTGCATCGGCGTCCACAAGTTGTACAAATCCATTTAGAGTCAGCAGGCACCGGTTGCCGCTCGCGTTCCTTACGCTTTCTGTGGGCTTCTTTGGCGGCATCTGTACGACCCTTTTCCGCGGAGTCGCATCGTGTTTGGATCAAGCTACGCCATTTCGGTCGATCACTGGACAGAGCTTGTAAATTGTCGAGCGGGATGTCACATTCTTTCAAATGTGCACGCAGTGTATCCTTGAAACGCAGTTTGGGCCGGCCCACTGATCTCTCTCCTTCGTGCAGTTCTCCCGTAAAAATAAAACGTGGGATCCTGTCTGCGTCCATCCTCAACACATGGCCAACCCAACGGAGCTGGGCCTTTTGCAGGGTGCATGCGATGGATTGCATTTCAGCTCGCTCGAGTACTTCCGTATCCGGCACGAGATCGGACCAATGGATGCCTAGAATTTGTCGTAGGCATCGGGAGTGAAAGCCATTCAGTCTGCGAAGGTGGCGTGCATAGCAATTCCAAGATTCGGCTCCGTACAGGAGAGAGGGGATGACAACTGCTTTGTACACGGCCAATTTTGTGTTCACTTTGAGCCCACGTTTTTCCAGACTCTGCTGTGGAGTCGGGCAAACGAAACACTCGCTTTGCGCATTCTTTGGTCGATTTCCTTGTCCATGGTTGCGGTATTCGATAAGCACGTGCCCAGGTACGTGAATTCTTTTGTGACTGACAATACGTGACCCCCGATCGTAATTGCTGGTTCAACGTACGGGCTTCCCGGCGCTGGTTGATACAAAACCACGGTCTTTTGCAAACTGATAACCAGACCAAACGCCTCCATGGCCTCAGCAAAACGGTCAACGATACGCTGCATTTCCTCTTGTGTGTGGGCAATCAAGGCTGTATCATCGACAAACAGCAGGTCACGTATTACCATGGTCTTGGTCTTTGTGTAGGCTTTTAGACGTCGGAGGTTGTAGAGGTTTCCGTCAGCACGAGAACGGACGTGTACGCCAGGCTCCAGATCATTCGAGGCACGCTCGATAGCTGCCGCTAGATAGAGCCCATAACATGGTTGGCGCAAGCACACAGCCTTGTTTTACTCCCGTCGTAATGCTGAATACGTCTGTCTCATCCCCGTCTACCGCCACTTTGCCTCTCATTTTGTCGTGAAAACTCCGCAGCAACTTGATGAAGTGGTCTGGACATCCATAGCGAGCAAGAAGTTTCCAGAGTGCGTCTCTGTTCACCGTGTCGAAGGCCTTCGTCAGGTCGACAAAGACCATGTACAAATCCTGGTTTTTTTCCATTGCTTTTTCCTGGATGTGCCTCGCTGTGAACACCATATCAATTGTGCTCCTATTTGAACGGAAACCGAACTGTGATTCCGGAAGCATTGCCTCACTGATATTGTCCACCAGTCGATTGAGCAGCAGTTTCGCGAAGACTTTGCCTGTTATGCTCAACAACGAGATTCCGCATTGGTTTCCACAATCTGAGCGATCGCCCTTTCCTTTGAACAAAGTGATTAATTTTGTGTCACGCCATTCTTGAGGAATATCCCCGGCCTCCCAAATTTCATTGAACAACACCGATATATATATCCACGATATCCATTTTTCCGTTCTCCAACCTATAGCTTTGTCTTTAAAAACTCAACGTTTCGGCCAGCAACCCAGCGTGCGCCGAGCCTCCACTAGCCTTCATCAAGAGAAGTTCCCTTGTTCACCTCCTCCCAGATATACCTGGGGGGAGGGGTGGGCCTATTCTATCAACCAATCACAAAGCTGCGTTGCGAGACCTCGTGACCATAGACCCATACTCGGCTTATGTTGCAAGTGTTTTGTGCGTGTTTGAGCGGTGTATTGTGTTTTGTTGTCCGTGTTGCCTGTGTCGGCTATGTCCCACTTTGTCTTTGTCCTCCTCCACGCATCGGTGTCTCTCTGGTGTATTTATGCATGAGAGGTCCGTATGCCTGTGGTAACGCCACAGTCTCCTCTGTCAATAGACTCGCGTGGAAAAGAGAGCTTCGATCTTTGCCAGCGCCACCTTGGTGTCAGTGAAGAAGAAGCACGAGAAAAAGTTTGCTGCACTCCACGACAAACTGGTGCACGATGGAAACGCCAGCGATTCACTCCAGGACCGATGGGTGGTTAACCTCTCCGGTAAACATTTCACAGACTCACATATTAGTGTGGTATGAAGTGTAATCCCATGCGATTTGCATGCTAAAATTGATTTTTTTGCATTGTTGGATTAATTCGAGGTCAAAATATTGAAAAATAATGGGGTTCAAATTTTCCGACCCCCGGACCCCCTTTTATGGGGTGTTTTGTTTCCAGTGACCCCCGGGACTGACCATGCGACTTTCTCCCCTAACAACTGAGAGATTTTATCGATCTCGGGGTCGTTAGAGAGGTTTTCGATGACGCTAAATCCATTTATGATACTTTCGAAGCGACCGGAAGTGGCGATCCCAGATTTCCGTTCACCAAAGATGCTAAGGTCAAGGTCATTTCAATTGTAGCAATAAACTTAGGCATGTAATACCTCTTTTTTATGGTTTTCAGGCACAGGAAGACGTTTGGTGCAGTTATTTTTGCGATCTAGATGCCCTGTCGCGAGATAAGGACAAAAAAATATTGGTAAAATGCTCAAGGCTTTTTTTTGTTTGTTTTTCAGAAAGAAGGCTGACAGAGACTAGTACAAAACCATCTAGAGGTCATGTCTGAGAAGAACAGCGTGTGCATCATCTGCAATGAGGGAGCTACATCAAAGAAGAGACTGATAAACAATCCTGATATGATTGGCGAACTTATTTATTGTGCTAACGAGCGACTGTCTTTGGGTCAGGGTGATATTAAGCGACTTACAGATCGGTTAGCTAGCTTAGGTGAATCTGAATGGAAATCAGTATGGTATCATAGCGAATGTCGAAAACCCATCGTCAACACAAGCATGATTGAACGGCTAAGGGTTAAACGAGTCCGGTGTGATTCTCCTGCATGCCCTGCGCGTGGGCCTGGACGACCTTCCAGTGTGGCTGACTCTACCTGACCTAAAAGAACAAAAACCATCCCGAAGGAAAAGGTGTGTCTGTTCTCGTCATGTAGCTTTTGTTCTAATAACATATCAGAACCTCTCCATCGCATTTACTCTGACAAGATGGGTGAAAACTTCCTCGAGATAAAGCTCAAGACTCAGGATGACCGCATCAGAACTTGCGTGTCCGAGTTAGAAGACGCTGGGGATGCCTCTGCTCTTGAAAAATACTATCATAGGAAATGTTTACGATACGCGCAGCGCACTTTAACGCGAAAAGATCGTAGTAATACCCAGCTTATTGGCTCTCTATGTGATGAACAGTTGCTTCTCTCCGTCCAAAATACTCTTACTGCGGACGATCTTACTCTGAACATGGCTGAAGTGAATGGTGCATATTTGTCCATTTTGAAGAGGTATAATGTAGAGATCAATCAGACAACCAACTACCGCAAGCATTTGAAAAAGCTCATTACTGAAGGGCTTCCGAATATCCAGTTTGTCCAATCACTACGCAAAAATGAGCCCGACAACCTCGTTCTTTCACTGGCGGTTAGGAAGGCCATGCAACTGAGATCTGCACAGCTGGATAACGACGACACAGTTGGCAACTTGAAGAACATGGCAAACATTCTAAGGGAAGAGATAATGCAGCATCGAAGCTGGTCGTTCAGGGGAATGTTTGAAGACTTTGAGAATCCTCCACTTCTCCAGTTCTTCCTCACTCATCTCCTATTTGGCCGTCATGTTCTCAAAGTTTCTGAAATGCGCAATGCACAAGTGGACAAAACTGTTGATGTTGCTTGCCAGTTTCTCGTCCAGAATACTCGAACCGATCGCCAGGTAAAGCATCAGCCAAAACAAAACGAAATCTTTCAGCAAACTGCCCAGACGCCCCTCTCAATAGGCTTGCTGCTCACCATTCATTCCAGAGTTCGTGACAAAAACCTCGTCAATAACCTATCAGAAGTTTACATTGGGAGCGACTACCAGAGGCTCCTTGATCTCGAAAAGCGCATAGAGCAAGGCGTTCTTCAGCGAATGAAGGAGGCTGGTGGATTTTGTCTGCCCGATTTCATCAAGAAGGGATTGAACATCTGGTTCGCTGTTGATAACATCGACCTCTTAGAAGACACACCGACTGTTCTCGGTCGCGATCGCGAGTAAGATCTCGGTCGCGCATTCACCCTCACTCTCGACAGCGCACTCTGTACTCATGCACCCGTCCGTTACACACCTTTCTCGCGCATCCTCTTGTGCACACTCTCCCGTTACACCCTCCGTAACACTCACCACAGGTGTGCATTCTCCCGTTACATCCCTTGTAACACTCCCCACGACGCCGTTGGAATGTGGACAGAACACATTCCATGGCACAGTGATCGTGATCAACCAGCGAGCAGAAGATGGCGAGCCCATCAACCAACCACTTGTCATCCCAGAGAAACTTCTCGCACCGGCACCACTCGCGTTCGAAGTCAAGTACCTGCAAGAGCCAATCATTAAACCTAAACCAATTCGATTTGAGGTCTACCATCTAGAAAAGCGGAGGAGTAAGATTTCCAAAGACTTCACTCACACCTGGGCGCTTGCCAACTACTACGGTACTGATGACAGAGGTGGTGAAAAGCTAAATGACCAACGTGTGGAGAATATCGAGCAGCAAGAGACTGAAGAACTGCAAGGTCAGACCGCAGGTCAAAACCCCAGATATTCCGACGATCCTATTCTTTCAGTGACAAAACGAATCCTTAAAGGTAAGGAGTTAGCAAAGGAAGAAGTTATGCCAACATGGGGTGCTACTAAATCTCTTCTGTTATCACGCTCCTGTCAGAGTCTGAGCCCGACTAACACAGAAGTGATCGCTCCGCTATTCAAGACTTCTCCAACGGATTACTCGACCCTCTATACTGTTCTGATGTTGACTCAGGGCATATCTGCTTTTGTGGTTGGTCCTGAGAGAAGAACCCTCATAACGCTCGATCTTGATCTTTACAGCCACGCCCTCAAGATTCAGCAGTCAGTGAATAACACCAACTGGATTCTCTGAGCGGGCGTTCTGCATATTGCGTTTGCTGCCCTGCACGCTCTTGGCAAAACAATCGACGGAAGTGGCATTGACATGTGTGCGATTGAAAGCGGCACATACACTTCTGCAGGTCTTTGTGGGGTCTATGGTGGCAAGGCATACAAGCGAGGAGTTGAGTACCACATCACGACTAGCCTGGCGATCATGATGATGAAGTTTGACGTCATTTTCTCTGATCATCCACCTGAACCACTTCGTGACCAATGCGTTGCTCTCAAGAAAGCTCTCCACGACCGTAGCCAAGACATGGTTGATATCTACAACGACATCCGGTCCTCGTACTCAGAAAATCCCCATGAGAAAGAAGATGACAACATCGGCGAGCTCGCTCAATTTCTCAACCAGTACCTTGAGCAAGTGGAAAGTCTTTTGCATCTCATAGGTGCCTACCGTTCAGCTGACTGGGAAGGTTACTTGGCTGCCTTAGAGAACCTCATCAAGTATTTCTTCGCACGCGATCTCCTGAATTATTCTCGCCTAATGCCAGTCCATCTTGCACAAATGAATGCTCTGGAAGAGGATGATCCAGTTACGTGGGAGGCCCTGAAATCAGGAGACTTCGTTGTGGCAAAATCAGAAGTTCCCTTCACTCATCTTTTCACCGACCAGGCCCTGGAGCAAGAGATCAAAGGGTTGAAGCGTCTATTGAACAAAATGGATGGACTGTAAAGAAAGGTCTATATGTTCCGGTGGGATGTCTCAACCTCCCTGCCCCAAAAGCTGTGATTGAGCTTACTAAATGTAAATGTAAATCAAGCTGCAAAGGCAGATGCAGTTGTTGGAAGAACGGTCTTCCATGCACTCCTCTATGTAAATGTTATGTCGATAACTGTGTAAATTTGGTCAGAAATGATGTACATAGCGAAGACGTTGACGAATAATCCATCCAGTAGTTTAGCTTGCATGATTCTCGGATGTGTTATCTTGAGAATTTAGAGGAATTGTGTTACATTTCTTAACTACTTGTGTCGATAATTGTGTACATTTGGGAAGAAATGATATAGTTAGCGAAGATTTTGATGAATAATCCGTCCAGTAATTTTACTTTAAAAGCTATTTAATTATCAAAATTATCTTGCATGATTCTCGGATGTGTTATCTTGAGAATTTAGAGGAATTGTGTTACATTATTACATACTTGTGTAAACAAAAACATTTTGTGACATTAAACAAGCTAAACACACATAGTTCTGTATTTATATCATTTGTAAGACTTTTGCTATTTCGGTAAATATTTTCTAAATTTGACTAAGAATGGCTTTAAAACGTAGATTTATTTGTGACTGGCCAGTCTGATCGCAAAAATAACTGCTTCAGCCGTCTTCTCGTGCATGAAAACCCTCAGAGAGTGGTACTATATGACCAGGTTTTATCGCTACCTTCGAAATGACCTTGACCTTGGCATGGAACCTAACCGGAAGTCGGGGATCGCCACTTCCGGTCGCTTCTAAAGTATCATAAATGGATTTAGCGTCATCGAAAACCTCTCTAACGACCCCGAGATCGATAAAATCTCTCAGTTGTTAGGGGAGAAAGTCGCATGGTCAGTCCCGGGGGTCACTGGAAACAAAATACCCCTTAAAAGGGGGTCCAGGGGTCGGAAAATTTGAACCCCATTATTTTCGAATAAATTGACCTAAAATCAATCCAACAAAGCAAAAAAATCAATTTTAGCACGCAAATCGCACGGGAGCTGTTTTTCATGACACCTCATACCACACTATATGAGTGTATTAAGAACAGGCCTTAACTTTGCGGTCACTCCGAAAGGAATACCGACAGATGTGATCGTGTCACGAGTTGAAACCGCCATCACGGAACTGTCGGATGACGTCAAGAACGAGGTTCGGTCACGTGTGGCAGCAGTTTGACTCCGCCCACCCCGCCGCAGCAGAAATGATTTCAACCTGGATTCGGTGGAACGACGAGCGTTGCAAGAGCTGCGCAGGATGGACGACATTGTGGTTGTACCGGCGGACAAAGGTCGTGCGACAGTTTTATTGGACCGCTCGACATACAAGGACAAAATGCATGAGTTATTGAATGATACGAACACCTATGAACGTATAACGAAGGATCCAACGAAGAAGGAAGAACGCACGTTAAAGGCGCCGCTTGCAAGGTTAAAAAGAACAGGAAGACTATCGAGCACAAACTACCAGCGATTGTATAGCAGCAACGGCGTCGCCCCCAGAGTGTATGGGTTACCAAAAATCCACAAAGAAGACGTTCCATTACGGGTCATCGTGTCGTGTATCAATGGACCATCTTATGCATTGTCAAAGTTCGTGTCCGATATACTAAAGTACCTCGTGGGAAAAACCGACCGAGGATTGCGCAACAGCTCTGAGTTTGTGGACAAAATAACACACACCACGATCCATCCACACGAATCCATGGTGTCCTTTGACGTCATTTCGCTATTCACTAACGTGCCCACAACCCTGGCGGTTGATGTGGCGAGACAGAGGCTAATGGAGGATGATTGCTGGAAACAGGCCGCCGACAAGTTGAATGTTGATGACGTATGTGACCTCCTCAGCACTTGTCTGTCTTCCACCTATTTCGTCTTTGACAGCACATTTTACAAACAGGTGTTCGGCACTGCGATGGGCTCTCCGGTGTCTGCGGTGGTTGCCAATATGGTGATGGAAGAGCTGGAAACACGCACCATCCCATCCCTCCCAACACAGCCACGTGTCTGGTACCGCTATGTCGATGACACTTTTGTCATCTGCCCCAGCACGGCTGTTAATGCAATCCAGGAGGGCATCAGTGGAATGTTTCCTTCCATCAAATTCACCTGTGAGGAAGAACAGGATGGGTCGCTTCCATTTTTGGACGTCTTGGTGAGGAGGAACCTCAATGGAAGCTTAAGTACCGCAGTGTATAGGAAACCCACCCAGACCGAGCGTTACCTCGATTTCACGTCTTGCCATCCACTGCACCATAAAAGAGCTGTGGTGAATACACTCGTAAAAAGGGCAAGGAATATACCGTCCACCTTGAAGGGCAAAAGGAGAGAGATCAAGCATCTCAAATGGGTATTGAAAGCCAATGGCTACCCAGACCACCTCTGCCCAAAAAATGAAATGGTACTGGCGGCTCCAAGAACCCAGGACGTGCCACAGGAACCACCTAAGGGCTTCTGCGTGCTACCATTTGTGCCGCGGGTATCTCAAAGGATTGGCAGGATTTTGAGACCGGTCGGGGTGAGGGTCAACTACCAACCTATATACACCTTGAGACGTGCACTGACCAAGGTCAAAGACAAAAGACTGAAGAATGATTGCACAGGTGTGGTATACACCATTCCATGTGACTGTGGTGGAGAATACATAGGCGAGACTGGAAGAACCTTAGGCCAGCGCATTCATGAACACCATAAGGCCTTTGAGTGTAATCACCCAGAAAGATCTGCTATCACCAAGCATGGAATAAGGGCGGGCCATATTCCTCTATGGGACAATGTGAACGTGCTGGCGGCATCCCCCAACCGGGCCAGGAGGCGAATACTGGAGGCCTGGCACACTGGCCAAACGCGGGCACCATTGACAGAGGAGACTGTGGCGTTACCACAGGCATACGGACCTCTCATGCATAAATACACCAGAGAGACACCGATGCGTGGAGGAGGACAAAGACAAAGTGGGACATAGCCGACACAGGCAACACGGACAACAAAACACAATACACTGCTCAAACACGCACAAAACACTTGCAACATAAGCCGAGCATGGGTCCATGGTCACGAGGTCTCGCAACGCAGCTTTGTGATTGGTTGATAGAATAGGCCCACCCCTCCCCCCAGGTATATCTGGGATGAGGTGAACAAGGGAACTTCTCTTGATGAAGGCTAGTGGAGGCTCGGCGCACGCTGGGTTGCTGGCCGAAACGTTGAGTTTTTAAAGACAAAGCTATAGGTTGGAGAACGGAAAAATGGATATCGTGGATATAATTCCCAACCGCCGTTCATTACTTGATATATATATATATACACACACACACACACACATATACAGACTTGGCATTTAATATGGAATATATATTTTTTCTTGACTTGGGTTTACTTTCTTAACTCAGTATATCAATCTGGTGAGTTTCTTTTCCACTTTGGTGATTTCTTTGTTAAAAGAACCATGTCACTGATTGTCTGTCGCAGCAAGAAGTCAACAACAGGATTATATCACAGGTGGCGTGGCAAAATGTACGGACAGGTGCATTTGACGATTGGCTTCACAGTCGGGTATATAAGGGTTGTTGCGTTCTGTATTAGTGGAAAACAACTGCTGCACGTCTCCAAAAGTTATTGCCGCTTCCTCTGGAGATGGTCCGTCAACTCGACAATGCTGTTTGTCATGGAGTGGTGGCTTTACGAAATTACGGCATGAAACAGCGTGCTATTGCTCGGCAGTATGGCATCACTCAAGGTCAGGTGTCAAAAATCCTGAAACGAAATGCTCAGAGCCACGCCTGACCAGACAACACGGCCAGCGCCGATTGCAGTGGGCCAGAGAGCACCATCAATGGCAGCCAGGACACTGGAATCACGTGATCTTCAGTGACGAGTCTAGATTAACGCAAGAAATGCAAGAACGTTAACCCGTAAGCAACTGACAAGTTTCCCGACTGCATGGATCATCTGCTGGGTACCGTTCTTCCTCGAGGTTTCAATCCTTTCAGCCCAGGACCTCTCCAAACGGCGGATCCACAACCTCGATCATGGATCCACATCAATAGATGGTACATCAGTAGATCCACAACCTCAGTTGCGTCCAGGCAGTCAGTCAACCCATCAATGCACCAACATATTGCATCGCACATTTGCTACAGGTCAATAGGTAAACTATATTTGAGGTTTTACATGTAATTAATTGTTTAGTTTCTTTTAACTTGTAACATCTAGCCGTTACTGCACAATTAATTATATTGTTTGTGGTTTTCATGCTTTGAAATGTAGTTGAGCAAACATAAAATATCATATAAATGTAGTTTAAAATATATGAGAAACAGTATAGTGGATTTTCCACCAATTTCACCCCCCCCCCCCCCCACACACACACACACACACACACACACACACACACACACACACACACACTTTTCAGAGTACAAACTCTGAAGTACAAAATTTGTGTTTTACAATAATTGTACTTAAATGTGTTGTAGTTATAGTAATAATTAATAATAATAATGTATCATAAGAGTTTATTATTAACTTTCTCAAGCAAATAATGATACATGGTTTTTGAGGAAAATTCAAAAGTCATAAGATGACTGCTAGTAAGCGAGTTACATGTACGTATGACCTATAATCACCTATGAATACTTATGACTGTTTCTGGAGCTGCAATCATGCTATTTGGTGTCGGGGGTCTTGTGAGGACGAGTAAGAGTGGCCTTGATCAGGGACAACGCAGGCCATGTGTGCCCATGTATATTAAATAACTGGAGCATAAATGGTTCGCTTATTGATTGCACATGTGTGTGCAATATCATCGGTTGTTCATTCATTTAAATGCATTTTTCAGTAATAATGTTTAAAATTTGCCTGAAATATTACAAACCAAATACTTTCAAGTAATTAGAGAAGTAATTATACCATTTAACGGTGTTGTGAGACACTGCAGCCTTTCATAATAAAACCGTTATGCACTATTCGTGGCATTGCCTCCTGGTCTTGGAAGCTCATGGTCTTCAGAGAAAACTCTATGCAAACTCTGTTTTGTTATTGCTTTTGTTACTGGTTTAAGGGTCAACACTGACTAAGTTATGGTTGAGTTGATCGGAAAAAATGGTTGAAGATTTTAATGAAACATCAGTTCTTAGCCAAATATGCGATTGAGCACTTTAGTCAACATGTGCACTCAGGATACAGTGCGCCAGCTGGCTCAAAATGTTGAGTAAATGAAATCGAACACTGAAATAAAAGTGATACAAGTAATTTACCAAATGTGCATTCAAATAGTGTGTGGAAAGACTTCGGATTTTAATGAAACATCAGTTCTTTAGCCAAATATGCGATTGGGCACTTTAGTCAGTCAATAAAAATGTGTTATAACCATAACTCGGACACGTCATTCTGAAAGGTTTTTGAAATGAGGATTAAGGAGGCAATATTCCTAATGGTGAGAAACAATCTGTTGTTATTACAATAAGATGAAACACACGATCCTGTCCTTCAACGGTTCTTATCATAGTGAACTTATAATGAAGTTACCATATTTTAAATTATTGCAGAAAAACTTGAGTTATGATTTGTTATGAACATTGAAAGAATGAACAGCCAATTGTGGGACCATGAGGCAAAAGATGGAGAAATTATCAGAAAATTAATGAACATTGGTTCTATAATTTAATAGTGTATTCTTTGTTATAATGATGTGAAGTACATTAAACATAATTATCACACAACATAATTCTGAGTTTTTGAAAGTTTACTTTTGTTTGACATGAAATTTGTGGACTGACCACATAGCAAAGCATGACCACAATAACGGATAAGGAGCAATTTTTGGGTTGTAATAATGTCAATCTCATCAGCTTTAAGGTGATGCTTTGAGCTTTTGCATCTTTTGGGATCATTATTGGTCCAGCAGGATAGCCGAGAGGTATATGCACATTCGCCTTCGAGCTGTCTAGCCTGGACTTAAATTCCAACCCATCTATCAACTGCTGTCCTGGTGTTTTACATGCTTGGCGAGGAATCAATGTGTGCAGCAGCCATCGGATGGACGCAAAGACGGAGTACCCGTTTCTAGCATTGGTCATTGCTGGACGT
This sequence comes from Myxine glutinosa, assembly GCF_964187855.1. NCBI lineage: Eukaryota > Metazoa > Chordata > Myxini > Myxiniformes > Myxinidae > Myxine > Myxine glutinosa. The sequence continues at coordinate 205,080,627 of NC_136262.1, forward strand.
GAATTATCCTACCGTGTCTTTCACAAAGATTGGTCGAGTTATCACGAGCAAAAAACAAATGTCAAATTCCTATACCTCGAATGACTTCTGGGAAAGTAACAGCAAACCAACCAGCATAACCTTTTCCCAGGAACTGATTCCGCAGCACGGATGATTTGATTCGTCACGACTTTTTTTTTTTAATTGAGTGGTGAAGGAGCTGTGCTCCCACGTAATCGGAAGAATGGACGCGACAAAAAGCTGGAATTCGTCCGAGTTTCTTTATTGTCACCAAACAACTCGGGTACTCTGAAAAGCCCGTTTATCGGGCAGCAATATATATACACACATTATCCCGGAGCGTTTGCCCGGGAAAGGCGAGAGGGGACGTGGCCGGGCGTCCCGGACACGGCCTGGCAAGTCGAGAGCGGGCGTGGCCGGGCGTGCCCGGGCATGCCCGGGCGTCCCGGCCGAGACCTGGCAAGTTGAGCGCGGGCCTGCCCGGGCATCCTGGACGAGCCCGGCATGGTGATCGCTCCGCGTCCTTGGTAGGTGCAAGGCGATTGTGTAAACCCAGCGGTAGCCGCTACACACGTCCCCCCAGAATCGACTTGCACCGGCAGGGTCAATTTGAGGGGGGTCCTGATGACCCGGCCAAAGCGACCCCTGGCGGGTCATGGGTGGGGGGTCTGGTGTGGTGGTGGGCGGTCGAGTGGGGGGCACCGTGGACGGGGGGCGGCCTCGCCGCGGCGGAAGGGCCAACCGTGGCGGTTGGTCGATGTCCACGTGCACCGGCTTGAGGCGGTCCACCGCAATCCGGTCCGACCTGCCGCCGATGTCAATGACGAACGAATTGTCGTCCCGTCGCAGGACCCGGAAGGGCCCGTCGTACGGCTGCCGGAGTGGCCCCCGATGTGCGTCATGACGCACAAAAACATACTCCGCTGTGCGAAGCGCTGGGGGGACGTAGGACTGGGGGTCACCGTGGTGGGATGTTGGCACGGGGGCAAACCGTCGGGCGGCCTCCTGGAGGTCCGAGCGCTGGTGAGCTGCGGACCAGGTACTGGTAGCGTCGGGCACGAATTCGCCCGGGACGCGTAGCGCCTGGCCGTAGACAAGCTCGGCGGTGGATGCCCGGAGGTCCTCCTTGGGGGCCGTGCGAAGGCCCAAAAGGATCAACGGCAGCCGGTCGGCCCAACCGCCATCTTGAAGGCCGGCCATGAGCGCGGCCTTCATGGAGCGGTGGAATCGCTCGCACAACCCGTTGGCTTGGGGGTGGTAGGCCGTAGTACGGTGGAGCTTGACCCCCAGGTTGCAGTCGACCGTGCCCCACAGCTCAGAGGTGAACTGCGGTCCGCGGTCCGACGAGAAGTCCGCCAGTGCGCCGAAGCGGGCGACCCAGGTGGCGATGAAAGCCTGCGCCACGTCGGCGGTGGTGGTGGAGATGAGGGGAACGGCCTCCGGCCACCTGGTGGTCCTGTCCACCATGGTGAGCAGGTGTGTGAACCCCCGTGATGGGGGGAGGGGGCCCACCAGATCCACGTTGACGTGGTCAAAACGTCGTTCGGGCACGGTGAAAGGTGCCAGCGGGGCCTGGGTGTGTCGGTGGACCTTGGCCTGTTGGCAGGCTGTGCAGGTGCTGGTCCAATCGCGGACGTCCCGTCGAAGGCCGTGCCAGACGAATCGCGCCGACACCAGCTTCAGGGAAGCTTTCCGGCCTGGGTGGGAAAGGCCATGGAGGGAGGCGAAGATGCGGCGTTGCCAGGTAACAGGCACGATGGGGCGAGGCTGGCCTTGGGAGACGTTGCAGAGCAGGACAGTGTCCGCGAAGGGGATGTTGGCCAGGCGGAGGCCCGTGTCCGCCGCCCGGAGGGCTTGCACCGTGGTGTCAGTGGTTTGGTCCGCCGCCATAAGCGCGAAGTCCACGCCGAGGTGGACCGCGTTCGCGCTGGCCCGAGAAAGACAGTCGGCCACGGCGTTGTTTTTGCTGGCGACGTGCCGGATGTCCGTGGTAAACTCCGACACGGCGGAGAGGTGGCGCTGTTGGCGGGCCGACCACGGCTCCGTGACCTTGGCCATTGCATAAACCAACGGCTTGTGGTCGACGAACGCCGTGAAGGGTCGGCCCTCCAGGAGGTGGCGGAAATGGCGAACGGCCAGGTGTAGACCGAGGAGCTCACGGTCAAACGTGCTATATTTGAGCTCGTTCGGCCGGAGCTGCCGGCTGAAAAACGCGAGTGGCTGCCAAACCCCGTTCACCCATTGCTCATGTACGGCGCCCACCGCGTAGTCGGAGGCATCCGTGGTGAGGGCGATGGGAGCGTTGAGCACCGGGTGAGCGAGCAGTGTTGCGTCGGCGAGGGCCCACTTTGAGCTTTGGAAGGCCGCGTCCATTGCTGCGGACCAGACGATGTCGTGCTTGGCCGGCTTGCCCCGGAGGGCTTCGTAGAGGGGCCGCATGAGTTGAGCAGTGCGGGGCACGAAGCGGTGATAGAAATTCACCATTCCCAGGAATTCCTGCAGGGCCTTTATGGAGCGGGGACGCGGAAACGTGGTGATGGCCTCGACCTTGGTTGGCAGCGGCACGGCCCCGTTCTTGGTGATGTGGTGGCCCAAAAAATCAACGGCCGTCGTGCCGAAGTGGCATTTGGCCGGGTTGACGATGAGGCCGTGCTCGCTGAGGCGCCCGAACAGTGTTCGGAGGTGGAGGAGGTGCTCGGCCCGGGACGTGCTGGCGACGAGGATGTCGTCCAGGTAAACGAAGAGGAACGGCAGGTCACGCAGCACGCCGTCCATCAAGCGCTGGAACGCCTGAGCCACGTTCTTGAGGCCAAACGGCATCCGTAGGAATTCGAATAAGCCGAACGGCGTGATGACGGCCGTTTTAGGGACGTCGGCCGCCCTGACAGGTACCTGGTGATATCCCCGTATGAGATCGATTTTTGAAAAAATGACCCGTCCTGCCAGACGGGCGGAGAAGTCTTGGATGTGCGGGATCGGATACCTGTCGGGGGTGGTAGCGTCGTTAAGGCGGCGGTAGTCGCCACCTGGGCGCCAGCCGCCCCCTGGTTTTGGGACGATGTGTAGTGGTGAAGCCCACGCGCTATCGGAGCGCCGCACGATGCCGAGGTGTTCCAAAGCGTCAAACTCGGCTTTGGCCATGGCGAGCTTGGCTGGGTCGAGGCAGCGGGCTCCGGCGTAGACCGGCGGGCCCGTGGTTGGTATGTGGTGCTCGATCCCATGTCGTACTGCGACGGCTGAAAACGTCGGCCGCGTGAGGGCCGGGAACTCCGTGAGCAGGCGAGCAAACTCGTTCGCCGCCGGGAGGGCGCATGCCAGCTCGGTCGGAGCGGAGCTGCTCAATGTGCATAGCAGGGAGCTGAAGGTCTCGGCGTTGATGAGGCGACGCCGTTGGACGTCCACCAGCAGTCCGTGTGCGCAGAGGAAGTCGGCGCCTAGCAGAGCCATGGGCACGCTGGCGGTTACAAAAGTCCAAGTAAAGCGTTGGCCGCCAAAGCAGAGGGTGACGTTGCGCGGGCCGAAGGTGCGGATGGCCGATCCGTTGGCCGCAACCAAGGAGGGGCCGCAAACCGCGGACTGCCTGTCCTGATCGGAGGCGGGTATGACGCTCAGTTGGGCGCCAGTGTCGCACAGGAAGCGCCGTCCGGACGCTTTGTCCGTGATGAAAAGTAATTTGCCCGTGTGGCCGGCGCTCATGGCTGGTAATGAACGCCGGCCTGGCCGTTTCCCGGCCTGCCGAAGGTGCACGGGGGTCGGCATGTCCGGGCCTTCTGTCCGAACCTGGCATGATAGTAACACCACGCTTGGTCAGGTGGAGGCCCCGGTCGTCGTGCTGGAGGTGGTCGGCTCGTCGTTGCGGCCGCCAATTGCGTCGGCAGTTCGGTCGTCGACCGTGCCGGGTGCTCGGGCGCCATGGGTGTTGCGTCGGACGGCGGTGGGCCCCAGGTCGCTGCTGCAATGCGTTGGCCTGCCGCGGAGATCTTGTCGGCTTCCCTGGCGAGAGCACGGGGATCCGTGATCATCATGCTCGCCAGGGCGAGGCGTACCGGGCTATGCAGCTGACGGAGGAACAGCTCCCGGAACAGGAATGCCAGAGAGTGCTCGCCGAGCAGCGAAAGCATGTAGTCCATTCGCTCGGACGGGCGCGTGTCGCCGAGCTCGGGCAGGTCGAGCAGGCGCTGTGCGCGTTCCGCCGATGGGAGGGCGAAAGCGTCGAGGAGGAGCTTTTTAATCGCGCCGTATTTGTCAGCGGCTGGCGGGCTCTCGAGGAGGCTCAGGGCGCGGGCCGCGGTGGCTGAACCGAGCGCTGCTACCACATGGTGGAAGCGGGTGTCGTCGGCCGTGATGCCTCGTAGGGCGAACAGGGAGTCCGCCTGGGCGAACCAAACCGCCGCGTGAGCCTCCCAGAAGGTAGGCAGTTTAAGGGCAACTGCCGTGTCCATGTCGGTAGGTCACCAATGAAGGAGCTGTGCTCCCACGTAATCGGAAGAATGGACGCGACAAAAAGCTGGAATTCGTCCGAGTTTCTTTATTGTCACCAAACAAATCGGGTACTCTGAAAAGCCCGTTTATCGGGCAGCAATATATATACACACATTATCCCGGAGCGTTTGCCCGGGAAAGGCGAGAGGGGGCGTGGCCGGGCGTCCTGGCCGCAGCCTGGCAAGTCGAGGGCTGGCATGCCCGGGCATGCCCGGGCGTCCCGGACGCGGCCTGGCAAGTGGAGCGCGGGCCTGCCCGGGCGTCCCGGCCGAGGCCTGGCAAGTTGAGCGCGGGCCTGCCCGTGCGTCCTGGACGAGCCCGGCATGGTGATCGCTCCGCGTCCTTGGTAGGTGCAAGGCGATTGTGTAAACCCAGCGGTAGCCACTACAGTGGTATCATTATGAAGTCGAGGTTGACGAAGTTAATTAACAACGACAAAAAAACATGGCGAAATAAATAACATAAGTTAATCACAGTAAATAAATAGATTAAAATAAAATAAAAAACACTTGAATTGTGTAAAAAAGACATATTGGTCATAAATAAAATGATAAGATTGGTTGGTAATATATTATTATACAGGCAGACCACACAATATAGAAAAGAATAAGCATTCTGAGTATTGCGCTGCAATACACGTCCCCGACCGGCAGTCTGTCGTCCGGAAAACTGTTGGGGAAATTACGAAAGTTCAAAGTGCCATAACTTTGTCAAAAATGATCGAAACGTCGTGAAGTTCGAGCTTGATCTGTAACTTATCATGAGGAAACCATGTACCAAGTTTGAAATCATTACCGTTGAGAGTTTAGGAAAAAAGTCTGCAAAACTGTTCTTTGCGTGACAGACTGATGGACTGACAGACTGAGAGATGGAGGGACGGAGTGCAAACCTATAGTCCCCTCCGGTGTACACTGGTAGGGGACTAATAACGAGAAGAACATACAATGACAAACCCAAAACACAATACCTCCAACAAGTTCGTCGGCATAAAAATTATACACAGTGCATTCAGAAAGTATTCAGACCCCTTCACTTTTTTCACATTTTGTTATGTTGCAGCCTTATGCTGAAATCGTTAAAATTCATTTTTTCCCTCATCAATATACACTCAATACCCCATAATGACAAAGAGAAAACAGGATTTTAGAAAGTTTTGAACATTTATTAAAAAGAAAAAACTGAAATATCACATTTACATAAGTATTCAGACCCTTTACTGTGACACTTGAAATGTAGCTCAGGTGCCTCCCATTTCTCTTGATCATCTTTGAGATGTTTCTACACCTTGATTGGAGTCCACCTGTGGTAAATTCAATTGATTGGACATGATTTGGAAAGGCACACACCTGTCTATATAAGGTCTCACAGCTGACAATGCATATCAGAACAAAAACCAAGCCACGAGGTCGAAGGAACTGCCTGCAGAGCTCAGTCAGGATTGTGTCGAGGCACAGATTTGGGGAAGCCTACATAAATATTTCTGCTGCATTGAAGGTTCCCAAGAGCACAGTGGCCTCCATAATCCTTAAATGGAAGAAGTTTGGAACAACCAGGACTCTTCCTAGAGCTGGCCGCCCGGCCAAACTGAGCAATCGGGGGAGAAGGGCCTTGGTAAGAGAGGTGACCAATAACCCGATGGTCATTCTGGCTGAGGTCCTGTGTGGAGATGGCAGAAACTTCCAGAAGGAGAACCATCACTGCAACACTCCACCGATCTAGGCTTTATGGCAGAGTGGCCAGACGGAAACCTCTCCTCAGTGAAAGACACATGAAAGCCCACTTGGAGTTTGCGAATAAGCACCCAGAGGACTCTCAGACTGAGAAACAAGATTCTGTGGTCTGAAGACACCAAGATTGAACTGTTTGGGTTCCGCCTAGTTGCGTATAGTATGCAGAAATATATTGAAATAAATATATATATATATATATATATATATATATTACTCTAGTAGCTCATGGTGGTTGAGTATGCACTTTATTGTACAGACCTAAACTCTTCAGGAATCCACTAATTGAAGGTCCAGGAACAATATTTGGTTGGTAACACATTTGCCACTGACGGCGAAATAGCTGAAATGGCCATACCCCTTTTTGGGCCACGCCCCCTTTTTTGCCGTGACTGTATCTACAGAACCGTTGGACCTAGGAGGTTGCCCGACCACTCAAAATTTGCGCAATGGCCACATTATGGGGGGTCAGTAATACATTTTCATATCCAAAAGTCAATGGTTTTTAAGATAATTGCCAAAAACCGATTTCAACATGTTACGAACTACAATTGTATGATACCACCAAGGCCACAACATTATATGACACTTATACCTTTTGCATCATCCTATTTTGGAATTTACTTATTTGGATTTCTACACTTTTCGCCTTTACTACAGCCACAAAACGTGACACATTTAATGTTCCTGTCTCTGCAAGTGCACGTTTTGGTACTCATACATGCTCTTGGGCATTTGCATGGAGGAGGCAGGTCATCGGGCCTGCACGATACTGGCAGTATCACTGGTGTTATGCCAACGTCCGTTGCTTCATACCCATACTGGAGTGGATCTGGTTTGGTGACGGCAGGAGTTGGGGCTTGCAACCACATCTTACACTGAAGAAATGCTCGCTTTATGTGTTCTCGTAGCGTTGATGAACAGCACACAAGCTGGTTGAAGTCCAGTTCTTTCTTGGAGTTGTGGTACTGCTCCCATCGATATTCATCGAAAGTGGAACAGTCGGTCTTCTTTAATCCAGACACAAGGAACTTTTCAGCATTGCTTGTTATCTGTGGTGACAGTTCTTCTACACCAAACCCTTCCAGTAGGGAGAGATCGATGGATGCTTTCAGGCCAGACAGCTTTGGACCCACCTTGCTGGTACTGTCGCAACCGCTGAGAGCATGAATGGCTGGGAGACACGACACCAAACCGTTGTCCAGTTGATCAACCAACATGTGGACTGGTACAGTTTTCTTTGTTTTCCGGTTACCAAGCTTCACGTACAGCTTTTGTAGTTGCCAGGTTGTGTTGAAGTGGAAGATGAGGTTGACAAAGACATCTGTGTCAGGCGAGTCGACCAAGACTGATTGAACCCCGTGTTTCACAACACCATCATTAATATGGAACATGATTCTGTCGTCGGCTTCTTCTTGGTTGCTTGAGAGCTCTGCGATCTGTGTTTCAGTGCCAGCTAACAGTTTCCTGCATTCACCCCCATATACTCCTCCAAAGAATATTTCCTTGTCCGACTCGACATTCTGCAGCATCCACTTGAAGACATACTCCTGCAACCGAACTTTGTTCAACATTGAGCTCCAGAACATATCAAGATCGACAGGGAGTTTCTGATTGTCAGACCCAATGGTGATTGTGATTTGTTCTGAGGAACTTCGCTGTGCCCGTTCCATTTGCTTGATTGATGATTTTTGATAAACATCAAAAATAATGTCTATTCTTGTGGACACGGAGCCTGTAGCAAGAATCCTGTTGGAAAGACTCTCAGCCAATTCCCCGAATGTGTGAAGGCCCATCTTTTTCATCGGTAGTTTACGCACAAGTGCCATGAAGTCCACTATTGTCATCTGAGCGTCACTCTTTACATTCCTCGTCTCCTGTGGAAGGCGACTGACAAGTTCCCTGGCTAAGGAGGCTTTATCGGGCTTCTTCAATTTGATGCCATCTTTACATTCAGTGGTGAGGAACTGGGATGTGCTGGTCAATTCATACTTCAGGAGTTCTAGCATGCTGTACCCTCTTTCTCTAGCATAGTCAATGTACCTAACCGTTTCCGCTGCATCCTTTTTCGCCATCGATTTCTTCGCTGTGAACGGAGTAGAAGTACGTTTCACGAAAACAGTCTTGCGGTTGGTAGGGATTGTATCATGTAGGTGCTTCTCCTTATCCTGAAATCTGGTCTCAACAAACTCTTCATAACTCTTCTCACCAATTTCCAGGCATTCAAGTAATCCGTCGACAACCTCCTGGGGAATGTCAGCTCCAGTAGAGATGTTCTGAAGTCTGATTCCAGCGTCGAACGGATTGTTGATGGATTTTATGTAATCCAGAAGGGCCTTTGCACGAACATGGCCAATCTTCGTAGAACTTGGATTGAACTCATGGTGTAGGCTCAGCTCACTGTCATCTTTGTCTCCCAAGTTGCACCATTCCAGCAGCTGTGCCACATGAAGATCTTTCTCATGCTTTAGGAGATTCCATAAGGCTACTGCTTCTTTCTGTCTGGTCATCCCAATGATACCTCCAGCAACCTTGGCGGGTTTATTGTAACACTTCTCGAGTGCCATGTCAAATCCTACTGCACTGCCTTGTCGGGTAGTGTGGTACATCACCCATCCACCATCTGTAAAGCATCTGTAGATACCCGGGAACTTCCTTTGTAGGTCCAGGCAATCTTCAAGGAACAGCGTACCCCATCTGCTATAGTTTGTCCGGCCAAACCCGAAGAACAAAGGCATGCACCTCCGCACAGCTGAAACGAAAAGATGCCAATCGCCTTGCCGAATAGAGTGTGTAAGATCTCTCAGGATAGGATACAGCTCATCCAGAAACAAGCTCCAGTACCTCACATTCTCATTACAGGCCGTTTCTTTCCATTCGGTGAAATACTTCTTCAAGTCTGCATGTAAGATCTTGCTTTCTTCCCAAATCTCTCTGAACTCTGTATGGTCACTATCTAAAGCCTGCTGCATCTTAGTTTCCATGGTCTCTATTTGCTGGTCTAATTCACAACTAGTACTGTCCTGGTCAGGTTGAAACTTCTCAAACATAAGAACTGTCATCACCTCTGATACAAGACTCATTCCCTCCTTGCCTTTGCAATAGTGACCTCCAGTCATGACACTATTCTCTACAACGAGCTTGCCAAAGGCTTCAGTCTCAATCAAAGCCAGATCAATACCGATACAGCCTAAAAACTTCCCAAGGCAAGCGATGACAATCTTCTCCATGTGAAAAGGTCCCATTCCAAGGAATATGTTACCAAACTGATCTGGCTTCAACAGCTGGATTTCCTTGGCGATTGCATACACCCCTTCATCAGACCACAATGCCCCTGACACGGCATTCTTCTGCTTCAAGACATCCTGAAAGTTTATCATGGATGTAAATATTGTGTCCATTTCGGTTGCGACATATGGAAGGATGGGTACAAATGACGTCTTTGTAACATCAAACTTAAGTGGATCCTGGAGTGCACTCATTGTTGCTGTGAAGCTAGGAAAAGAGCCCTCCTCACGATCGGTGTACTTCTGTCTTGCCATGCACCAAAGGAAATAATCATCATCAACACTGTGCTTTCGATTATCCTTGTATGGTGTAGTTGAAAATGTCTCCGGTATATCACCAGTGCCTTTGACAAGGTGTGACTTCTCAATGACCTGACATGGCAGCACACCAGCAAACTTTCTCTTTCCTAGTGGTGTTGAGCAGCTTGTCGTCTGAATGTCCTCAGAATCGCTATCTCTCGGTTGGTTCTGAAATATGACTAGAACAGTGTCATGGCTGCCATCTTTTCCTGAAACTGTGTTCTCTGTATGGTCAAAATTGTCCATTGCGCCTTGGACAACATGCCATTCAGAGATCATTGACGATACAGGACATCTGTTGGGTAGGGTATCCTCCACCATCTTTTGGGCAGCCGAAGCGTTGATCCTCTTCATTGAATCATAGCTGATGGCTAAGTTCAACCTATTCATGATGTCAATCAGCTGTCTTGATCTTGACAGGTTGTGGACAGTTTGAACAATAGGAACAGGAACAGGAACAATTACGAATAATATTGTAGTTCGTAACATGTTGAAATCGGTTTTTGGCAATTATCTTAAAAACCATTGACTTTTGGATATGAAAATGTATTACTGACCCCCCATAATGTGGCCATTGCGCAAATTTTGAGTGGTCGGGCAACCTCCTAGGTCCAACGGTTCTGTAGATACAGTCACGGCAAAAAAGGGGGCGTGGCCCAAAAAGGGGTGTGGCCATTTCAGCTATTTCGCCGTCAGTGGCAAATGTGTTACCAACCAAATATTGTTCCTGGACCTTCAATTAGTGGATTCCTGAAGAGTTTAGGTCTGTACAATAAAGTGCATACTCAACCACCATGAGCTACTCTAGTATATATATATATATATACAGTGGAACCTTGACTTACGAGTTTAATTCGTTCTGTGACCGAGCTCGTAACTCAAATTGCTCGTTTCTCAAATCAAATTTCCCCATTAAAATGCATTGAAATGCTATTAATCCGTTCCAGCCCGCCAAAAACCACACCAATTTTTTTTTAAATATACAGTATATATAAAAATATCTCGCGCTTTATATTTCACCTGTATGCAGCATACAAGTTGGCAGGATGGCCTGGACTGGAGGTACGCACACTTGACTCTAAAGTCTAAACTGTCCAGCCTGGGTTTGAATCCCGACCCAGCTATAACCTGTCATGGGTGAATCACAGGCAGGGTGATTCAGTAATGTGTGTACCGCTAAACTGGGCGCCCCGTTTGCGTCCCATTAGTTGTTGGATGTTAAGGATCTCACCGTGTTTTCCACAAAGAGAAGGCGAGCTATCGCCGGCACTCTGAACAAGTTGTGGCCTGGCATGGCATGAACATGAAAACATGAACATGAACATGAAATGTTCGACATGAACATGAAATTTTCCAAAATAACCAAAATGCGAAAATAAAAATGCAGCGCTATACGACAGAGATACTGTACGTGCACGGCAAGATAACCACGTGACCGGAACCCACCTGGCGGCGTAAACTCAAAATAACCAACATGCGAAAACAAAAATGCAGCGCTATACGACAGAGATACTGTACGTGCACGGCAAGATAACCACGTGACCTGAACCCACCTGGCGGCGTAAACTCAAAATAACCAACATGCGAAAACAAAAATGCAGCGCTATACGACAGAGATACTGTACGTGCACGGCAAGATAACCACGTGACCGGAACCCACCTGGCGGCGTAAACTCAAAATAACCAACATGCGAAAACAAAAATGCAGCGCTATACGACAGAGATACTGTACGTGCACGGCAAGATAACCACGTGACCGGAACCCACCTGGCGGCGTAAACTCAAAATAACCAACATGCGAAAACAAAAATGCAGCGCTATACGACAGAGATACTGTACTTGCACGGCAAGATAACCACGTGACCGGGTGGCGAAAGCTCGTAACTCAGATCTCGGCTCGCATCTCAAAGCAATAAACCGCCCGAGCGACGGCTCGTATCTCGAAAAACTCGTAAGTTGGGGCACTCGTAAGTCAAGGTTCCACTATATATATATACAGTATATATATATATATATATCTGTGCAGCATCTGTCCTGTGTTGTCCTGTCTTGTCACTGAACTACTTTCTCAAACTTTTGTGAAATCGTACCAAACTTCTGGTATGCACATATCTCTCCCGTCGGTATGTCCTAAGGGTATGTTTTTTGAAAAATATATTTTTATTTTTTTTGGGGGGGGAATTTTTTGGGGAATTTTTTTTTTTCAACTTCAATTGTTTATAAAATGTGATATCGCGTATTATGGCAAATACATTTGTGCAAAATAATTGTTTGTATTATGGTTGGTGTAAATCATGACAACACAGCAACTCAGGTACAGTCATTATCCTCAGCTAAAATAAGCCCGTTCCTCAGTAACGACGCGTTGTGAGGCGAGCGTGGCGAGCCGAGCCAAGCTAGTATATATATATATCTGTGCAGTGTCTGTCTTGTGTTGTGTTGTCTTGTCACTGAACTACTCCCTCAAACTTTTGTGAAATCGTACCAAACTTCTGGTATGCACATATCTCTCCCGTCGGTAAGTCCTAAGGATATTTTCTTTGAAAAATGTTCCAATTATTTTTTATTTTTTATTTGGAATATTTTTTGGGGAAAAAAAAATTTTCAACTTAAATCTTCAACTTCAATTGTTTATAAAATGTAATATCACGTATATTACAAATACATTTGTGCAAAATAATTGTTTGTATTATTATTGGTGTAAACTATGACAAAACAGCAACTCAGGCACAGTGATCCATCTATATATCTACATATCTGGGCAGTGTCTGTGTTGTCACTGAACTACTCCGTCAAACTTTTGTTTCCGTGGTGGTGAAGTGTTTTTAATAACGTGGTGGTGAGGTGTTTTGAATTACGTGGTGGTGAGGTGTTTTTAATTATGTGGTGTTGAGGTGTTTTGAATTATGTGGTGGTGAGGTGTTTTGAATTACGTGGTGGTGAGGTGTTTTGATTACATGGGGGTGAGGTGTTTTTAATTATGTGGTGGTGAGGGTTTTTTTAATTACGTGGTGGTGAGGTTTTGAATCACGTGGTGGTGAGGTGTTTTGAATAACATGGGGGTGATGTGTTTTTAAATATGTGGTGGTGAGGGGTTTTGAATCACGTGGTGGTGAGGTGTTTTGAATTACATGGGGATGAGGTGTTTTTAATTATGTGGTGGTGAGAGGTTTTTAATTACGTGGTGGGCAGGTGTTTTGAATCACAACGTGGTGCTGAGGTGTTTTGGTTCACAACGTGGTGCTGAGGTGTTTTGGATCATAACGTGGTGCTGAGGTGTTTTGAATTACGTGGTGGTGAGTTGGATCACAACGTGGTGCTGAGGTGTTTTGAATTACGTGTTGGGGAGGTGTTTTGAATGACGTGGTGGTGAGTTGTTTTTAATGACGTGGTGGTGAGGTGTTTTGCATTTTGTGGTGGTGAGGTGTTTTGAATTCCGTGGTGGTGAGGTTTTTAATTACATGGTGGTGAGATGTTTTGAATTATGTCGTGGTGAGGTGTTTTTAATTATGTGGTGGTGAGGTGTTTTTAATTATGTGGTGGTGAGGTGTTTTTAATTATGTGGCGGTGAGATGTTTTTAATTACGTGGTGTTGAGGTGCTTTGAATCACGTGGTGGTGAGGTGTTTTTTAATTACGTGGTGGTGAGGTGTTTTGCATTTTGTGGTGGTGAGGTGTTTTGAATTCCGTGGTGGTGAGGTTTTTAATTACATGGTGGTGAGATGTTTTGAATTATGTCGTGGTGAGGTGTTTTTAATGATGTGGTGGTGAGGTGTTTTTAATTATATGGTGGTGAGGTGTTTTTAATTACGTGGTGGTGAGGTGCTTTGAATCACGTGGTGGTGAGGTGTTTTTAATTATGTGGTGGTGAGGTGTTTTTAATTATGTGGTGGTGAGGTGTTTTTAATTACGTGGTGGTGAGCTGCTTTGAATCACGTGGTGGTGAGATGTTATGAATCACAACGTGGTGCTGAGGTGTTTTGGATCACAACGTGGTGCTGAGGTGTTTTGAATTACGTGTTGGGGAGGTGTTTTGAATTACGTGGTGGTGAGTTGGATCACAACGTGGTGCTGAGGTGTTTTGAATTACGTGTTGGGGAGGTGTTTTGAATTACGTGGTGGTGAGGTGTTTTGAATTACGTGGTGGTGAGTTGTTTTTAATTACGTGGTGGTGAGGTGTTTTGCATTTTGTGGTGGTGAGGTGTTTTTAATTCCGTGGTGGTGAGGTTTTTAATTACATGGTGGTGAGATGTTTTGAATTATGTCGTGGTGAGGTGTTTTTAATTATGTGGTGGTGAGGTGTTTTTAATTATGTGGTGGTGAGGTGTTTTTAATTATGTGGTGGTGAGGTGTTTTTAATTACGTGGTGGTGAGGTGCTTTGAATCACGTGGTGGTGAGGTGCTTTGAATCACGTGGTGGTGAGGTGTTTTTTAATTACGTGGTGGTGAGGTGTTTTGCATTTTGTGGTGGTGAGGTGTTTTGAATTCCGTGGTGGTGAGGTTTTTAATTACATGGTGGTGCGATGTTATGAATTATGTCGTGGTGAGGTGTTTTTAATTATGTGGTGGTGAGGTGTTTTTAACTATGTGGTGGTGAGGTGTTTTTAATTATGTGGTGGTGAGGTGTTTTTAATTATGTGGTGGTGAGGTGTTTTTAATTACGTGGTGGTGAGGTGCTTTGAATCACGTGGTGGTGAGGTGTTTTTTAATTACGTGGTGGTGAGGTGTTTTGCATTTTGTGGTGGTGAGGTGTTTTGAATTCCATGGTGGTGAGGTTTTTAATTACATGGTGGTGAGATGTTTTGAATTATGTCGTGGTGAGGTGTTTTTAATTATGTGGTGGTGAGGTGTTTTTAATTATGTGGTGGTGAGGTGTTTTTAATTACGTGGTGGTGAGGTGCTTTGAATCACGTGGTGGTGAGGTGTTTATAATTATGTGGTGGTGAGGTGTTTTTAATTACGTGGTGGTGAGGTGCTTTGAATCACGTGGTGGTGAGGTGTTATGAATCACAACGTGGTGCTGAGGTGTTTTGGATCACAACGTGGTGCTGAGGTGTTTTGGATCATAACGTGGTGCTGAGGTGTTTTGAATTACGTGGTGGTGAGTTGGATCACAACGTGGTGCTGAGGTGTTTTGAATTACGTGGTGGGGAGGTGTTTTGAATTACATGGTGGTGAGGTGTTTTTAATTACGTGGTGGTGAGGTGTTTTGAATTTTGTGGTGGTGAGGTGTTTTTAATGATTTGGGGGTGAGGAATTTTTAATTACGTGGTGGTGAGCTGTTTTTAATTATGTGGTGGTGAGGTGGTTTTACTTATGTGGTGGTCAGGTGGTTTAATTGTGTGGTGGTGAGGTGGTTTTAATTGTGTGGTGGTGAGTTTAAATCATGCCAAACTTCAGTCTGCACCAACCACTCCCGTTTGTATGTGCTGAGGGGTTCTTTTTATTTTCTTTACGAAATTGCTTATAAAAATGTAATATCACAAATACCATAAATAATTTTGTGCAAAATAATTGTTTGTATTATGATTGGTGTCAATCATGACAACACAGCAACTCAGGTACAGTCATTATCCTCAGTTAAAACCAGCCCACTCCTCTGTAACGATGCGCGAGCAAGCTCGTATGTAAATATATATATATACTGCATTCTGCTGTATTTCTGCACTGGATTTTTTTTAAGTTCCCTTGTTATTGAAGATGTTATCAATGGAAGAGCGTTGTTGGATGAATCTGTCTTATGTGAAGGAGGGAAATACACAGTGGAGGTGCAAAGATTATTTTCAGAACACTTTTAATGAAATAAAAGACCTTCCACTGCAGAGTTACTTTACAGCCACCCTGTATATCATTATATATACTGTATTATAATATATATATATTGTAACGAATTTGAGAAGTGTAACGAATTTGAGAAAATGTAAAGAATGTGAGAATTATGGTTTTGTTGTGTGTAAATGGCACCCTCTGTAATGTAAAGAAAGGTCGAAGCTCGTCCTCTTAGTTAATTCCATAAACCTACACACAGGACACCATATATCCTTTTAAATAGTTAGTCCCTTATTCTATGTAGGTTAAGGATGTGTTTCCCAATAGTTTGACTCTTCATTGCACCGAATTAAATAAGAGTAGGTCCCTCCGACGCCCCATGGCATCTTCCAAGTGCCAGGTTTGCCAGGTTTGCTGCATTTGACTTCTTTAGCCACTTTGCTGCATTTTCATCCTCCGTCCACTTTGCTGCATTTGACTCCATTACGCACGAGGTAACCACGAAGAAGAAAGGCGGGTCTCCACCTCGTCATAGAGGGGAGGAGTGAGTCGGCCCCGCTCAACCAACCCAGAACGAGGGGTTTGGCTTGAGAGGGCGGAGAGAGAACACTTGGGGGAGGTTCGCAAAGGTTGAAGGGCGGGGGCCTATATAAACCGCAGCGGGACGCTCCCCACGCAGATGAGCTGAGAGGAGAGATGAGTTCTGAGTCCAAGAGATGCGCTGCAGATGAGCTGAGAGGAGAGATGAGTTCTGAGTCCAGGAGATGAGCAGGTGTGACCAGGCCACCGTGACACGTGCCGCGCTGCAGGAGAAACGGACCGAGGCAACGCAAGGAGCGCGCGAAGCAGCAGTGCGGACAAAGGAACTTCGCCCGTGCAGTTTGGGAACTCCGGGCTCGGTTTCTTGACGGCGGTGCCTTCCGGCCCGACCGTGCCCAGTCCCCGTTGAACCTTCCTTGCCTCTCAAAGCCATCCATCTCCAAGCCATTCGTTCCTGCCATCATTTCCCCGTGTAAGTGTGAATGTTTGTCCGTCTGGGGTTTATTAATTAAGCTTGTATAGGTAAGCTAATGATTTCACTGTGTCTCCTGCTCCTTCCATTTCCCTGTATATAACCTTGACTGCTCTTTTTGCTTGGCTTGTGTAAATAATTAATAAATCCTGTTATTCCTCCGTACTTCTTCTTCTTCTTCATTCTCGTTCGGTCGCTTTAGTGGTTTCAATATTGAGTGTACGTGGCGCGATTCGGCCAACGTTCAGGATCGGGTTTAGTGAAGGCTAATGACTCGAACTTCGGGTTGCTAAAAACCGCTCGGTAACTAACTAGACTATCCAAACCGGGGTTCGAGCGGTACTTGTCTCCCTAGTCTGCGGAGGGACGGATAAAGGTATTCGGGATAAACCCTGGGCCCATAACCCTGATCCGTTCCATCCCGCGGGATAGCGTTACAAGTGCCAGGAGCGGAGACGGTCAGCTTAACAAGACAAGGGACTAACCACCCCTTGCTAAGAGGGAAGAGCCGTACTCCGTATCCGTAACAATATATATATATATATATATATTTATATATACTAGGGCATGCCCGTACTATATATATATCTAAAATTATATCCCCCCCCTCTATTTACATGAAATGGTTTGGTCCATTCGCAAAGCCAAAGCGAACGGCTTGCGAGTACGGTGACAATCCCCCCCTCTATTTACATGAAATGGTTTGGTCCAAAGCGAACGGCTTGCGAGTACGGTGACAATCCCCCCCCTCTATTTACATGAAATGGTTTGGTCCAAAGCGAACGGCTTGCGAGTACGGTGACAATCCCCCCCCCTCCATTTACATGAAATGGTTTGGTCCAAAGCGAACGGCTTGCGGAGTTTGGTAAAGAAATCGCCATAGCGTGCACAAACGCGCAGGAAAGCGAAAGAATCGCAAATTAGTTTTAATTAGTTTTAAAACATAGTTTAACGCCAACATAGTTTGCCAACGTGAAATAAATGAATACGCTCTCAAATGTGCCGTCCGAGGCAGAGTCTGTTCGGCACGTTCGGCACACGTGATAGCTCGCTGCTCTCTGATTGGTTGAATCGTTTTTTTGGACATAGCTCGGTAACTACTTCTCCGATTAATATGAAACCTTGAAAAGGCACATCCTCAGGTCCCCAGCAATATACCTGGCAAGTTTAAAGTATATCGGACCCGTGGTTGTCGAGAAACAGCGGTCACAGACATACAGACATACATACACACAGAGATTACTGGAATTATAGATACTAGGGCATGCCCGTACTATATATATATATCTAAAATTATATCCCCCCCCCCTCTATTTACATGAAATGGTTTGGTCCATTCGCAAAGCCAAAGCGAACGGCTTGCGAGTCCGGTGACAATCCCCCCCCTCTATTTACATGAAATGGTTTGGTCCATTCGCAAAGCCAAAGCGAACGGCAGTTACGAATTGCAGTTACGATGAATCGCAAAGTAGTTTTAATTAGTTTTAAAACATAGTTTAACGGCAACATAGCGCCAACATAGTTTGCCAACGTGAAATAAATGAATACGCACTCAAATGTGCCGTCCGAGGCAGAGTCTGTTCGGCACGTTCGGCACACGTGATAGCTCGCTGCTCTCTGATTGGTTGAATCGTTTTTTGGACATAGCTCGCTAACTACTTGTCCGATTAATATGAAACCTTGAAAAGGCACATCCTCGGGTCCCCAGCAATATACCTGGCAAGTTTAAAGTATATCGGACCCGTGGTTGTCGAGAAACAGCGGTCACAGACAAACATACAAACAAACATACACACAGAGATTAGTGGAATTATAGATAGATATATATATATATATATATATATATATATATATATATATACATATATATATGCATTTATAATTGTATACTTATATCAAAAAATTATACATATATTTATATATATACATAATATAAAGGATAAATTATATATATATTTATATATATACATAATATAAAGGATAAATTATATATATAAAATACACACACACACATACACACACAATTTGAAGAAAAAAAATTGCTGCTCAAATTTATTTTTTGCAAAAACCAACACTAGTTGTGAAAATAATAATAATATATTGCAATACAATTACAAGAGTAAAAATAAAGCAAACCAATACATCTGATGTGGAGGAACATACATACAAAAAAATCACCAAACAACTTTGGGTTACACCGAGTTATTTGTCAGGTGGTCACACGATGATGATGTGGTTGGCAGGTGAAACAGGGCATTTTTTTCGGACCCGATTCAAACCCAGTGAGCGAGAATCTTGAACGCCCACATTCCCATTGCGCACAAACCCCCATGGGGAGACTTAATTGTGCAAGTCAAGCTGTGAGAGAGATTAACGCAACCTGCTTTTTACTCTAGGTGAAAATCAATAATGCAGACAATGCTGCCTCGTTCTGCCCAAATTCATCGATTGCAAAATGATTGCAGATCCCAGCATTATGCCGAGAAATGCGGAGATTGGAAAATAAATAAATAAATAAATAAATAACCCCCACAACGGGTCTGGTGAAAGTGCTAGAAAGCAGTGAGCTTGTGTGGGGAGCACGACACATCGAGGTGTGGTCGATATTTTTACTCCAAGCCTCGTTGTGTATCAAAGGTAGGTGTGAAAAGGAAAATATCGATTTTCATCCTTACACTGCACTGCTTATGTTCATTATCCTGAGTTCTGTACTTGGTACTTGTTGGTAAATTGGTAAATGTTGGGCATTTTAAATGGTAGTAGTGGCTGCAGATACAGATTTCCTTATGTAACCACAAACACGATACATATACATGTACGTGGAGCAGATTGTGCGAAATGAAAACCATGTGCTTTGAGTAACTAGGTTGACAACTCAGGTACAAGGTAACCCTAACCCTAACCTTAACCCTAACAACTCTAACCCTAACAACCCAAACCCTAACAACCCAAACCCTAACAACCCTAACCCTAACAACCCTAACAACCCTAACCCTAACAACCCTAACCCTAACCATAACAACCCTAACCCTAACCATAACAACCCTAACCCTAACCCTAACAACCCTAACCCTAACCATAACAACCCTAACCCTAACCATAACAACCCCAACCCTAACCCTAACAACCCTAACCCTAACAACCCTAACCCTAACAACCCTAATCCTAACCCTAACCCTAAAGTTTCTGCACCAGTATGTGCTGTCTTATCATGATGCATCCTTCATAAATACAAACAAAAACACCCCCGAGCCTGATGTTCATGTAATTCTTCAATAAAGGGGAAAAATAAAAAAAAACCTACTTGATGCACAGAATGCCACGATAATGATTTTTTTTTCAGGCCATAAGCTCTCAGTCTTAGCCACAAGTGGGAGATCAAGAAATCTCAGTTCAAGTAACTTTGCCCGCCTTTGAACATACACCATGCTGATTGGTCAAGTGTTGTGAACGAACATTAGGACAAAGACAGCTGGCGTACAACGGCGGAAACGCCACAAGGCACACCGGGTCCTGCCGATTCTGCTCATTAGTCAGTCAATAACCCGGCAGCTCAGCCGTGAGGCTCGCTAAGCAGGCTGGGCCGCAGCGGAGCCCGTGGGCTGCCCGGACGGAAGGATTAGAGGCCGTGCTGGCTCTGGGAAAAGCAAGACATCAAAAGCGGGTGGGAGAGCCCCACTGCTAGGCCCAGACAAATGACTTAAGTAATATTATACCCCACGCTGAAAAGCTCCAAATCCGTGTAAAAGAGAGTGAATAGCAAATAAACAGAAAGGGATTAAGAGCACGGTCCGCCCCTTTCCCCGGCTCTCCGCCCCTGCGATGGGAGCAGCCCGCCTCACTACCTTAGGCATCCCGGTACACAGCGGGAGACTTCAAATCCACCTCTTTCCAAACATGTGTGTCACCCTGGGAAAGGTTGTTATATAGTGGGAAGGGCTTCCACACATACTTGGGCCTTCTATTATTTTTGCAAATCATGCGGATGGTAACCAGCTCGCCTGAACATAAAACTAGAGGTTCCAGGGAACCTGAACTCAACTGGTCTATATCAATATGGTTAGAATATGCATAATAGAACCACAAACTATATAGTTTATATGTGCTAAAAATATGACAAAAATTGATTTTTCAATATGGCCGCCCTGCCGTGCCCATATTTGGGGCGTGCAACGCCCAAATGCAATCCCAAACTAGTTTATGTCTTAAAGATGCTGCATAACAAGTTTCATCAAATTTAATCAATATTCGTGACTTTTAGAGTGTAGACGTCGAATTGTTTACAGACAGACAGACGACAGACGGACGACGGACGACGGACACTGGGTGTCGACAAAAACTTAGCTGGACATAGTCCAGTTGAGTTAAAAACAATCATTTAAGTGTTCTTTTAAAGACCACTATGGAAGTCTCGTGAATCGAACAATGTGACAGGTAACTGTAAACCATGAGATGGTAAACTATAAGTTCGGTTGACAGGTAGGAATTTGGCTTAGCCCACACAGACAAGATTCAAGGAACTCTTGTGATACATTTCCTCAAATAATGCGGTTGTATTCTCCGTTATCCATCTGCACCTGCATCCCCCTGAGCTCAACAGCTTCCAGACCATTACTCCAGAGATCCCTTGAATCAATCATTCACACCTCGCTCATCTTTGCTCCACCACTATCATGCCAGCTTCCATTTATCACACATCTCCAAACTTAATCTCTTCACTTCTATGCTTTGTCAGGCCTCAGCTTACTCAACATCATTCCTCATGTCGGCTTGTGGGGATTATCTTGACTCTTCTTCATCTTACGTGTCCTCGTCTCTGTGGACCCAAAACGTATACAGCTGTGATTGCTTCTTGCGTGTAGCAGCAGTCGTCTAGCATAGTAAAGAGTCAGATTGGCCATGTCCTCATTCTACCATCTCTTTCACATCCGTATCTCTGGTCATAGAGACATCTGCGACTCATTTCTCAACAAACTACTCTCTCTCCTCCACCTCCATAAGTGCATACATTCACACCTCCAACTATCCTGTTTAACATTATTATCTTGCCAAAACGAAGTTTTTGCAAGATGTATCAGTCAGCTTGTATGTTTGTTTTTTTGTTTGTTTGTGGTTAATCATTTTTTTCACGTTTAGATCACTCTGTAGACCACAGTTATTATTGGAAACTCCTGTAACTTCGCATATCAGAGTCCTATAGAGATACCCTTCAGCACACAAAATTTTGAAGGTCAAGGTCAAAGGTCAAGGTCACTTTGTGGTCAATCATGGAGGTCGACGAAACACTAATTTTTTGAGTAACTTTGATCGGATCGTCTCCAAACTTCATGGGAATCTAGTATATGGTCCGGCGCTCAGCTGATTAGTTTTTGGTGGCGATCGGCCTTGACCTTCATGGTTAGCGCTGGAGGTCGAAAATTATTGACCCCAAGGTCAAATTACGAAACCCTTATTTTTTGAGTAACTTTGATCTTATGATCTCCAAACTTGGTGGGTATATAGGGTGTGGTATGGCGCTCAGTTGATTAGTTTTTGGTGTCGATCGGCCTTGACCTTCAAGGTCATTTTGAAGGTCATTCAATTTTGACCAAAAGGTAAAATTTTCAAGTTTCAGTTACCATATCGAGTAGTACCTCAAATTGAAGCCCTTGTTGAGTGCTTTCCAAACATATAACTAGTTTGACAATGTGACGTCATTTGACGGCGTTATGACGAAAAAACTGCACTTTTCATGTATATTGTATTGCTTTAGTTCGCATTGTTTAGGTCACTCTGTAGAGCACAGTTCCCTTTGGAAACTCTTGTAAGTTCGCATATCAGAGTCTTTTAGAGATACCCTTTAGCACACAAAATTATGAAGGTCAAGGTCAAAGGTCAAGGTCACTTTGCGGCCAATCATGGAGGTCGACGAAACACTAATTTTTTGAGTAACTTTGATCGGATCGTCTCCAAACTTCATGGGAATCTAGTATATGGTCCGGCGCTCAGCTGATTCGTTTTTGGTGGCGATCGGCCTTGACCTTCATGGTTAGCGCTGGAGGTCGAAAATTATTGACCCCAAGGTCAAATTTTTTGTTTGTTATCTTGCCAAAACGAAGTTTTTGCAAGATGTATCAGTCAGCTTGTATGTTTGTTTTTTTGTTTGTGGTTAATCATTTTTTTTTCACGTTTAGATCACTCTGTAGACCACAGTTATTATTGGAAACTCCTGTAACTTCGCATATCAGAGTCCTATAGAGATACCCTTCAGCACACAAAATTTTGAAGGTCAAGGTCAAAGGTCAAGGTCACTTTGCGGTCAATCATGGAGGTCAACGAAACCCTTATTTTTTGAGTAACTTTGATCTTATGATCTCCAAACTTGGTGGGTATATAGGGTGTGGTATGGCGCTCAGCTGATTAGTTTTTGGTGTCGATCGGCCTTGACCTTCAAGGTCATTTTGAAGGTCATTCAATTTTGACCAAAAGGTAAAATTTTCAAGTTTCAGTTACCATATCGAGTAGTACCTCAAATTGAAGCCCTTGTTGAGTGCTTTCCAAACATATAACTAGTTTGACAATGTGACGTCATTTGACGGCGTTATGACGAAAAAACTGCACTTTTCATGTATATTGTATTGCTTTAGTTCGCATTGTTTAGGTCACTCTGTAGACCACAGTTATTATTGGAAACTCCTGTAACTTCGCATATCAGAGTCCTATAGAGATACCCTTCAGCACACAAAATTTTGAAGGTCAAGGTCAAAGGTCAAGGTCAAAGGTCAAGGTCACTTTGTGGTCAATCATGGAGGTCGACGAAACACTAATTTTTTGAGTAACTTTGATCAGATCGTCTCCAAACTTCATGGGAATCTAGTATATGGTCCGGCGCTCAGCTGATTAGTTTTTGGTGGCGATCGGCCTTGACCTTCATGGTTAGCGCTGGAGGTCGAAAATTATTGACCCCAAGGTCAAATTTTGAAATCGTAGGTACCATATCGAGTAATACCTCATATGAATGCCCTTGATGAGTGCTTCCCAGATCTGTAAACAGTTTGACGCTATGACGTCATTTGATGACGTCATGACGAAAAAACGGAATTTTCATGAAAAAATTATTTCCTCAGTTCTCATCAAAATCTTTCAATATTTCATGTGCGTTGGTCATGAAGACATACTATTCACCACACGAAATTATTAAGGTCAAGGTCAAAGGTCAAGGTCACTTTGCGGTCAATCATGGAGGTCAACGAAACCCTTATTTTTTGAGTAACTTTGATCTTATGATCTCCAAACTTGGTGGGTATATAGGGTGTGGTATGGCGCTCAGCTGATTAGTTTTTGGTGTCGATCGGCCTTGACCTTCAAGGTCATTTTGAAGGTCATTCAATTTTGACCAAAAGGTAAAATAGACAGATGCAGGGGCAAGATACGGTTCACCCTGTGGGTGACATATGTTCATTTTATTGTTCAACGATTTATGGGGTGAGGAAATTGCCAGAAACCTATCTAGTCTTTTCCTCCTGGAAAGCTATCCTCGGTGATGGGAACCAGTGATGATGAACTCCACAAAGCTTGTGACCATTGTTCTCCTGTCTTCAGATGGGCCAGAAATCAGCATTGAGCCCTCCTGAGGTCAAAACACAGTTATTGAACCATCTACAAAAACTTTCCAGCAGTTGGACAAGTCTGTCTCTGGAAGATTCTCCTCATCTGTCCTTCACTCTTGACGGATGAGTCATAATGAATGCTGCTCACGTTATGACCCACTGTATTAACTGTCTTTGCAGGAAAGGCTGAGGTCGTTACTCTTTTCCTTACTGTACCCATTCTACATCCCCTCACTGAAATCATCCGATAGCATATGAACTTCCCTCCTACCAAGTTGGAGAAATTCCTCACCTCTCGTGACCGCTCCACCGCTAATGGTCCAGTTGGCACGAGTGCCCTAGGATTCAAGAACTATTATCTCTCTTTGCTCATTTCAAGGTTATTTTCTAAAAACCATCTGCTTGCACCATTTCAAATCTCCATGCTATTCCAAAGCATTAGAATAGTGTCAAAAATTGATTCTCTTTACCATACAATAACCAACAAATGTTCTCAACAAAATGTTGACAAAGGTGTGGTGACAACCCTGAGTCGGTGGTGGATAGCTCCAAGTTAGCTCTGTATCTAAATTTGGTGAAGTTTTTATAAAGATTAGATTTTGTGTTTCGAGCAGTCAACCTTGTTTAGCCATAATACGCAAAGTGATGGAATCAATGATAATTCCAGCAGACCTCAAGACCCACCTTTTCTCTACATCTCTTGTTGTTGATGATCAGTTTGACTTCCACACAGATAGATCCATCTTGACATGCTGCTTTGGTTATATCAGTAATGGATGTCCATGCCCTCAATCTCAAACAAGTTATCCAGTTCCATCAAATCGTGTTCAGCTTCCGGTGACATTCATGATCGGGATTCTCCAAACATCCCTATCCTGCACAGCTTTTCAAAGTTCCAGCAAGGAAAACTTGGTTGTAGACTCTACCCCCATCCATGCAACGCATACAATGTTTGCGTCTTCCTCTTCTTCCTTCAACCATACCCAGCATGGATGATTTCTCCGAGCTCGTTTTCTGCATGCATGATGTGTCTAATGCACGACAGTTTCTGTTATAGCATCAACACTTCTAATGAACATGCTGGTAACATGCTGGTAACTGGAACATGTATAATTTGTTCAAACACTGATTTGCTTGTTCTTCTTTCAGTCCATGGAATTTTTTAACATTCGTCTCCAACACCACATTTCAAAACCGTCAGTATTCTTCCTTGCTTTCTTTTTCACCATCCATGACTCACATCCATACATTACAACTGGATGAACCAGAGCATTCACTCGCCTCCTCTTTGTTTGCGTTGTCACGTATTTGTCTTTATAGATCTTTGTCAATACTAATATTGTTGTTCTCCCCAAAGCTCCTGTCTATTAATGTCTCCTCCACATTCTCACTTCAATCTGAGAACCCAGGAAGATGAAACTTTACACTATTCGTACGTGTTTGTTTCCTCACCTGATCATGTTACTCTTCTCAGTTGGCAAGAGTTGAGTCTTTTTCGGTTTAAATAAAGACCACCTTTTTCACTTTCCTTTTTCACCGTCTGCAGCAGTTTCATCAAGTCATCTTTCCTTTCTGCCTAAAGAATAGTATCATCAGCATTCCTTAGGTTGTTGATACGATACATCTTCCTCCAATCCTGACTCCATCTATGTCATCCAAGTTTCATTTCCTCATGATGTGCTCACTATACAGATCGAACAAGAAAGGGGAGAGAAAGAATACACCCCTGTCTAACCCATTTTACAATTCCAAAGCATTCTCTCTCTCCATAGTTTGTTCCAACTGTAGTTTCTTGATCAGTGTACAGGATTCGTATTCGACATATCAGGTGCACCAACATCCCCATTTCTCTCAGCATACTCCACACCAATTCATGATCAACACAATTGAAAGCTTTGCTATAATACGTATATAAACAGACACATACTTTCCTTTGACATTCTCTTGCTTTTTCCATGGTCAACCTCAGATTCTCTGATTTGATCTCGATCACCTCTTCCCGTTCTAAAATCTGCTTGATCAACTGGCATTTCTCACTTAATGAAGTCTTCTATTCTGTGTTGAATGATCTTTAGTAGGATTCTGCTATCATGTTAAATTACGACAATGGTTCAGTTATTCTCAATCTAGAGGCCAGGGATATCTCAACAGACATCTGTACATTTGAGTCTGTCTGGACCAACCCTGTTCTTGATACAGATGACATGTATTAGTCATTGGAGAAAAAAATCACTTCAATCTTTTTGTGGACAACTCCATTCTATGTATGGAAGATCTGCTCCCCTCTGCCAGGCAGGTTGTGGCAGCATCCCTCAATCCTGAGCTGAGGAAAATAAGCAACTGTTGATATACCCAGTACAAGAGGAAAAGAAAGACTCCTCTTGTCAAATTTGTCCCACCATAAGTTTCAGCAGACAAAATTCCCAATATGTTTCTGCAACCTGCCTCTGAGAGAAGAAGTGCAATCTATGAAGCTGCTGGGCCAAACTATCAGCTTAACCTGTCCTGTGCAGATCAAATCTCCAAGTTGGCTTCCAAAGCTAGCCAAAGATTTAGAGTTCTTCATCGGACAAAGTTCTTCTTCTGAGCATATAAACGTTGTATAATGCTTTCATCGGTAGTTTCATGAAATATGGCTCCAGAAGACTAGTGTGCTGCTTCAATTCTTGACATGATAATATGAGTTCACTTATAAAGAACTTCGACACAGGAGGAGGACATTAGACCCATCAAAGCCTGCGCTATTATTACCAACTTATGGTTGTTTGTCCATACTCTATCCTTTTAGAATGCGGAGCCTCAAGCAAGGAAGCAGCACGTACCATTTTTTTTTATTTATCTTTGGTACGACTCGAACGGAGTTCAAACCGCTAACCTCCCAGACTCAGAGTAGACACTCTAACCATTAGACCACCAAGGCTGATAGTGTAACTGAGGCTGGTGCTGTAACGGTCTTGATCCCCATGAGGCCCTGGAATATGAAGACCTCGTTCTGTATCTCTGCTTTTGGTCACTGTTGACACCCTACTCTCACCTCTCCACATGCAGACCTAGCCTCTCCAGATAGCATGCGTTCTGCCGGAAACCCAATCCTTGTTATTTTCCCCAAGTCTAAATTCAGTGCTCATCACATTCTTTTATACCCCTCTTTTCATATTTTTGTCTTACTGAGAACTTTCTTCCTGAGTCAGTTGTCTCAAGCTCTTCCCTAAATAATTTTCAAGTCTGCTGCCCACCGCCACCTCATAGTCTCTTATTTTCACTCCTGAGCTTTACTAGCACTCACTGAGACACTGTTCTCACCCTTCTCCAATTCCTCTCGTGCTGTGGTCCATCTGTTTATTGTTGTCACACTGTTTTCTGTTTGATCCATTTTGTCTGTCGATCCATTGTTCCCTGCTGTTTTTCAAATACATGAGCCTTAACACCTGTATTTAAAGAAAAAGAAATGAAATAATTTAGAAACACACAAACAAACAAACAAACAAACAAACCTTAATCCTTTCTATGTCTCCTTCAGCAATGTTATTGAGACATTAACCTCAGATGAAGAAACAACTTCATTACATTTAACCAATTACTGTAGACAAATAACTTCTTAATATCATGCAATGTGCACACAAAATAAGTACTAGGTAAGTCGTACAAACGTTGAGTCACAATGAATAGGAGCAATAAAAATAAAGGAAGAAGATTGACAAAAACAAAATAATATCGCAACTGCAACAAATAATTTCATAGAATATCAATAACTACAACTTACCCAACTACCATGTCATTATTTAATGCATCAATCTTCAACAACATTTCGCAAAGTGAGATTTGGAGAGATTGTGAAAGATGGGCTGAAGTCTGGTCTGTTTGTAACTGTTTAAGGCCTTGGACTCCAGCAGTTACATAGCAGCTTCATCTGCACCTTGAGTGCAGTTTACTCCACACTTACTCCTGAGCCCACAATGCACCGCGATCGAAATAACAACTAATTCTGCACAAAACGACTCTATGTACATCTTGTGAAAGCCAATGATACTCATACTGCTTATTGTCTGTGCGCCTGCCTGTTCCTCATTGTCCCCACCCATGTCTATGCCTCTAACTGAGGAAAAGACTCAGGAGGCGTGACCCCGTCAGCGTGTGCGCATTATTGTTGGAGCCGGCTCCGCGACGCAGTGCACGGCTCTCCTGGCCTCCTCCTTTCTCCGCGCCTCTCCCCTTGTAGGGCTGGGCCCAGCCTGGCAGGTTGCCGTGTTATCCACAGCATGACTTCCTTTGTGGTACTACTGCTCAGCGTGCCAATGGCAGAAGGAGTGCCATGGCCTCTGCCCCGGTTTTCAGAACAAAACACAGGGTGCGATGGAGCTGGGCCGCTATGAATATGTCATCTCTTGTGAGGCTCTATTGATGGAAAGCATCACTGAATAATTTCATCACACTGCTATAAGTATAATTATCAGGCATTCCCATGATACAATATATCTATGCTTACAACTAAAGTGCATTTACAAGTAAGCAAATATCAATGGGTGCAATTCATACTAGAATGAGGAAATGTGTTTATTATCAAACACGGAAGGGGAATTCCAAAGACAATATTCAAAACATTGAGATATGTCAGCCTAGCAGACGTACCCGGAATTGTCCGGTGCTGTTCTAATTCTGTTGCCATTTTGAAGAAATCTTTTTTTTCCCTATTTTTTGTGGCCGCCTGAAACACTTCCCTATATCCACTAAGGAATGTGGTCGGGGATCATTTAACATTACCTTTCACATAGCTACAAAGGCATTTCACATAGCATTTAACATTGGCAAAAGAGTGATTAAAAAAAGAAATTTAAAAAATTCCAAAATGTTTTCAAACTTTTCAAAAGGTATATTTTGCCGAAAGCAATCCCCGGCAGTCAGTGATGAACCTCTGAAAGGTTGAGAAAGATCCGTTTGGCCATCTCTTAGAAAAATGGCAACACATAGAAAAGCATTTTCTTTTTGTATAGATTGACAGACAGCTGGGATGATGCAGCAGACACACACACACACACACACACACACACACACACACAGAGAGAGAGAGAGAGAGAGAGAGAGAGAGAGAGAGAGAGACAGTTGGAAAAAAGGGGAAAATAGCAAAAGAGAGATAGAGAAAGGGCCAGAGAGGAAGAAAGAGAGAGGGTTAGAGATAAAGAGAGGGCGAGAGATAAAGAGATGGTGAGAGATAGAGATAGGGTGAGATGGTGAGAGATAGAGAAAGGGCGAGAGTTAAGGAGAGGGTGAGAGATAGAGGGAGGGCGAGAGATAAAGAGATGGTGAGAGTTAAAGAGAGGGCGAGATGGTGAGAGATTGAGAGAGGGCAGGAGTTAAAGATAGGGTGAGGGATAGAAATAGGGTAAGAGATAAAGAGAGGGTGAGAGATAAAGAGAGGGTGAGAGAAAGAGATAGGGTGAGATGGTGAGAGATAGAGAAAGGGTGAGAGTTAAGGAGAGGGTGAGAGATAGAGGGAGGGCGAGAGATAAAGAGATGGTGAGAGATAAAGAGAGGGCGAGATGGTGAGAGATTGAGAGAGGGCAGGAGTTAAAGATAGAGTGAGGGATAGAAATAGGGCGAGAGATAAAGAGAGGTCAAGAGATAAAGAGAGGGTGAGAGATAGAGGGAGGGCGAGAGATAAAGCGATGGTGAGAGATAAAGAGAGGGTGTGATGGTGAGAAATAGAGAAAAGGGCAGGAGTTAAGAAGAAGGTTAGGGATAGAAATAGGGTAAGAGATAAAGAGAGGGTGAGAGATAGAGATAGGGTGAGATAGTGAGAGATAGAGAAAGGGCGAGAGTTAAGGAGAGGGTGAGAGTTAAAGAGATGGTGAGAGATAGAGAGAGGGCGAGAGAAAAAGAGAGGGTGAGGGATAGAGATAGGGCGAGGGATAAAGAGAGGGTGGGAGATAGAGAGAGGGTGAGAGATAAAGAGATGGTGAGAGATAAAGCGAGGGTGAGATGGTGAGAGATAGAGAGAGGGCAAGAGTTAAAGAGAGGGTGAGGGATCGAGATCGGGTGAGATGGTGAGAGATAGAGATAGGGTGAGATGGTAAGAGATAGAGAGAGGGCAAGAGTTAAAGAGAGGGTGAGATAGATATAGGGCGAGAGATAAAGAGAGGCTGAGATAGAGATAGGGTGAGAGATAGAGAGAAGGCGAGAGATAAAGGGATGGTGAGAGATAGAGAGAGGGCAAGATATAAAGAAAGGGTGAGAGATAGAGATAGGGTGAGATGGTGAGAGATAGAGAGAGGGCGAGAGATAAAGAGAGGGTGAGAGATAGAGATCGGGTGAGATGGTGAGAGATAACGCGAGGGTGAGATGGTGAGAGATAGAGATAGGGTGAGATGGTGAGAGATAAAGCGAGGGTGAGATGGTGAGAGAAAGAGAGAGGGCAAGAGTTAAAGAGAGGGTGAGATAGATATAGGGCGAGAGATAAAGAGAGGCTGAGATAGAGAGAAGGCGAGAGATAAAGGGATGGTGAGAGATAGAGAGAGGGCAAGAGATAAAGAAAGGGTGAGAGATAGAGATAGGGTGAGATGGTGAGAGATAGAGAGAGGGCGAGAGATAGAGAGAGGGCGAGAGATAAAGAGAGGGTGAGAGATAGAGATCGGGTGAGATGGTGAGAGATAGAGAGAGGTCAAGAGATAAAGAGAGGGTGAGAGATAGAGGGAGGGCGAGAGATAAAGCGATGGTGAGAGATAAAGAGAGGGTGTGATGGTGAGAGATAAAGTGAGGGTGAGATGGTGAGAGAAAGAGAGAGGGCAAGAGTTAAAGAGAGGGTGAGATAGATATAGGGCGAGAGATAAAGAGAGGCTGAGATAGAGATAGGGTGAGAGATAGAGAGAAGGCGAGAGATAGAGAAAGGGTGAGAGATAGAGATAGGGTGAGATGGTGAGAGATAGAGAGAGGGCGAGAGATAAAGAGAGGGTGAGAGATAGAGATCGGGTGAGATGGTGAGAGATAGAGATAGGGTGAGATGGTGAGAGATAGAGAGAGGGTGAGAGATAGAGAGATAAAGAGAAGGTGAGAGATAGAGATGGGGTGAGAGATAGAGAAAGGGTGAGATGGTGAGAGATAGAGAAAGGGCGAGAGATAAAGAGAAGGTGAGAGATAGAGAGAGGGCGAGAGATAAAGAAAGGGTGAGAGATAGAGATGGGGTGAGATGGCGAGAGATAGAGATGGGGTGAGATGGCAAGAGATAGAGATAGGGTGAGATGGCAAGAGATAGAGATGGGGTGAGATGGCAAGAGATGGAGATACGGTGAGATGGCAAGAGATGGAGATACGGTGAGATGGCAAGAGATGGAGATACGGTGAGATGGCAAGAGATGGAGATAGGTTTAGATACAGAGAGAGGGTGAGCGCTAGAGAGAGGGAGGGAGACAGAGAGTGGGTTAGAGATACCCGGTGCTGCCCAGCTGGGTGAGCTATTCTCGGCGGTAGTTTCAGGATGTGTTGGACATTGAAAGGCTATGGAGTTATTGGTCTCATGGTGGTTAACTTTTGCCTGCAGGCCGGTGACAGCAACGCCTGACTGACATCCCAATATAGACTTTATTGCAGCCTTTGGTGGCCTCCAAACAGATGCCAAGGCCAAAGCGTGGTAGCTAAAACCATGCCCAGATTCTGTAGTCCATACAACCAAAATTGGGGGCATGTAGGTCCTATGGTTTAGCCGTGAAAGAATAATGTACAAACGCACAAACACACAAACAAACGCTTGGAAATATTTGTAAGATGCGTTTGGTCATAATAACACTGGTCATTTTTGAAAGCGATAATCAGTAATTTCCTTACTATAAAATACCCAACTACATGTAAAGTCTCATTTTAGAAAATATCACACATAAATACCATGCAGTAAGACATCCGCAGGGGATACATTCCTGGAAAATGCTGCGAATGTCAAATCCGCGAATGTCGAGGCATTGTTTCAATGGGAAAAGGGCGGATAGGTTCCCGGCGGTTCGTGGTTCATAATGGAAATTTTTTATGTTTTATGAACACCTGCACATGATTACAGTTTCAATTACAAATACTTACAAACAAAAACAACAACAACAGCAGGTACTGTTTTCAATTTTTATTTAAGATATGACAACTTTTCATGTGATGATGATGATGATGATGATGATGAGTTAAAATCCAGTGAACTCCTCTGAAGAGGATGCAGGTGAGGGTGCTGATGAGTTGTGCACTAAAGAGGATGTAGGTGAGGGCACTAAGGGTGTTGAGGTTGAGGCCAGCGCAAAAAAAAAAAAAAAGGGTGATCGCGCACTGTTTTGCTGAGTGCTTCAGGTTTCATTGCAGCTCTTTGTACGGCAGCAAAATATCATCCAGCCCCCTCTTAAACCTGAGGTACTACTCCATCACTGGGTTGGCATCTTGCCACCTGTCAGCAATTGTCCTCATATTCTGCATCACCTCAGCCAGGAACTTCATGGTCAGGTTGGGCCTCGCCACCTCTTCCTCCTCTTCACTGCTCTCCTCCTCCTCCTCCCCCTCCTCAGAATCCTTGTTGATGGCCACCAACTCCTCCTCATTTAGCTCCTCCCCATGTGAGGCGATGAGCTCCTCCAAATCCTTAGGCTCCATATCGTTGAAGCCTTCCCCTCCCACCACCTGTGCCAACCCGGCAATTTTCTGCCTCTCTTCCGTGGTGTAGGGAAAGCCTCTGAAGTCGTTGACTGCCTGTGGCCATAGATTTTGCCAGTAAGTGTTGATGGTGGAGGCTTTAACTTCGTCCAGAGAGGTGGCGCTGATGCAGTGAGTTATGTTGAAGTCCTTCCAACATTTCTCGACAGTAAGTTCTGAGTTAGAATCTATAGCATCCAAGATGTGACGGAAGGTGTGGTGGGTGTCGCACATTTTAAACGTTGAAATTACCCCTTGGTTGAGTGGGTGGATCAGGGAGGTGGTGTTGGGTGACAGAAAGATGACCTCAACTTTGGGATGAGCCACATTCAGCACCTCGAGGTGGCCGGGAGTGTTGTCCACCAGCAGGAGGACCTTGACGGAGAGTTTCTTTACTGCCAGCTACCTCCACTTGGAAAATAGTTGTGGAACCAATCCATAAAGATGGCAGCTGTTACCCACACCTTTCTGTTGGCCCTCCAAAATACAGGCAGAGTTTGCTTGTTTTTGCCGTTCAGAGCACGTGAGTTCACATGGAAGGAGATGGTGGCAAGGGATGGTTTATGTGCACGTATAGCTGCTTTATGTGCGGTTGGTGGGAGATGGTTTTAGAAATGTTTTATGCACGTGGCTGATGGGAGATGGTTTATGCGTGGCTGGAAAAAGATAGTTTTTAAACTGTGTTATGCAAGCGGCCAGTGGGGAGATAGTTTTTGCACCCACAAAAACCGCGAATACACGAAGCATAGGGCCACAAATGTAGAAGCAGGTCACATTTTATGAACCGCGAATATGCGGGGTCCGCAAATGTCGGGTTTTACAGTATATCAAACGCTAATCACCAATATC
Organism: Myxine glutinosa; assembly: GCF_964187855.1. Lineage (NCBI taxonomy): Eukaryota > Metazoa > Chordata > Myxini > Myxiniformes > Myxinidae > Myxine > Myxine glutinosa. Next base: position 205,114,293 of record NC_136262.1, read on the forward strand.
CTTCTGATTTCCATTTATGTGCAAAAAAAAGTAATCTGATCAATCACTTGGCAAAATCACGGTATGTTTGAGCAAAAGAGGGAACAATTCTTCAATCCTCTGAACAATATACAAAGATACCAGCAGTGTAGCAATTAGTTAATTGCCATTGGCCATTGTCTTTTACGACTTAAGAGAGCCGTTGGTGTGTCTGTCTGTGTGTCGCCATTTTTCTCAGAGATGGCTGAACGGATCTTTATCAAACTTCCAGGGGGTTATCAGTGAGTGCCTGGGAGTGTTTTAGGCAAAAAAAAAAAAAATTAAAAATAAAAGTTCGTTTTTTTGGATTTAAAAAAATCGCTCTATGGTGCCGACACCTTTTTGATTAATGACAGTTATAATTATATACAAGTACACATTCACATAAATAAATACAAAACAAATCAGAAACATTTGAATGCAAATAAATCAAACAATTCCGGAAGTGTACGACGTTGGTAGTAAAGCTTCTTCTTCTTCCGAAAATGTCATCATACTTAAACTCAGAAACGTGATGAACGGCACATTCAGCAGCATATATTCAACGAAAAGGTAAAATGATGATTTGACATTTGTGGTGGATTTTGATTAGGATGTAATTGCTTTTCCATTATATTTGCCCTCATTTCAAATATGTTAATATTTCTTTTTCGCTTGAGCAATGCCAGGTACTCCAGCTATAAACACTTATATACTTTACTCGGTGTACAAATACAAATACATATAAATACAACTTTGTCTGCGGGGTAACATAGGCTATGTGGCCGTGGACTCATGTGGGGATGTGGGGGGCCGAGGGAGGAGCGTAAATTCTCTCTGTAAATGCGTACCGTGTAGCGCCACCTGGTGATGGTGGCAGAGGATATTACAATTTCCTCTTTTACCTGGGCAACACTGAGGTTAAAGCACTCTTTGCACGGGTACATTTTTCCTCTTTCCCTTCCCCCCTCCCTCAAAACGGAGGAGCCTGTCAAAGCCCCCCCCCCCTAAAAGATGTACTGTATATGTAGTATATCTTTCCCCTCCCACTCCCTTCCCCACCCCACCTCCTTCCACTCATCCCACTCCCTTCCCCACCCCACCTCCTTCCACTCATCCCACTCCCTTCCTCAATCCTCCCTCTCCAGCCTCCCCCCACCTCACGCGGCAACGCCGGGTACTCCTGCTAGTTCTTTATATGCCGAACAAGAAATTGTTTAAAGCTGTTTTGCGATTACACGATAAATATTACCAAAGTAGAAATATGCCAAAGCAAAATAGTATTCAGATAAAGTATGAAGTTGTAATTATTTTGAGGATTTTAGACAATGATTGCTTCAGTTCACTTGGCGGTGGTGAGCGATATGATTGAGACACTTACCGCGATAGACACCGCACTCCCCACAGCTCCAATGTAACCTTCAATGAACTTGGATGTTGGAGTTGGCTGGATGACAGAAAAACAAACATGTCATCGGATTCGATACAGAAACCCTTCAGATTAGAACGAAACATCACCGCAGTAAGAGCAAACACCTTTTCATTCAACAAATTCAAGTTCTCCTCTAAATGATTCTACACAGATGAGGTAACACATCATTAAAGTATCCCTCGCATTCAATGAAGGTTAACGAAGAAAGAAACGCTACAAAGAGATTCCTATATTAAACTATTAAATAGGCCTCTTTGTTACAAAATGTGTTGGCAGGATATCTCAGAGGGAGCGTAATCAACTTTGAGTCGTTTTAGTCCGAGTGTGAATCCTGGCTGGACTATATAAACTGTCACCCTGGTGTTTCACATACCAATCCTTCTTAATGACGTTAAACCAGGTGTTCAATCTGCTGTAGAATTTGCTGGTGGATGGAAAGAATCCCACCACATCTTTCAAACTAGATGGTATTCATAAAATATTTACCCCGCGCAGTCAACTTGGTGTGAGCCAACTCTTCTGTTTTTGAACATTTCTTTTTTTTTTGATCCAATATGGCTGCCAGACCACGTGAGCGATGACATCATAAATTTATATTCTCTCATATAATTGTTGCATAGATCATGCTCAATAAATTTCAAACTGATCAGACGAAACGTTGTCCCTGTCGAATTATGATGTCATAATTATGGCACCAATGACGTCATCGTTAACAACACCTATTCCCCATATGGAGTTCTTTACAATGAGCCATGTTTCAATTTTTTCCATGCAGCGGTTTTGGAGATATAGAGGTGCAACATTTTTCGGTTTTTCCAAGATGGCGAATGTACCACATGACGTATGACGACATGATTATCATTAAAATATTCTAAAGGATGAGGCGCTCCTATGGTGAAAATTTCGTGTCCATCAGACCAACAGTTGATGATTTTTTAAAAATAATGATGGGATGGATAAGTGTTGTATTTGTCGAATTATGACGCCATAACGAAGGCACCGATGACATCATCATTAATATATCTTATTCCCCATGGGGAGTAGTTGACGATGAGCCAGGTCTCCAATTTTTCCATGGAGTGGTTTCAGAGATATAGAGGTGCGAAATTTTTTCAAGATGGCGCCTGTACCACGTGACCTATGACGTCATAATAATCATTAAAAGATTCTACAGGAGGAGGCCCTGCTATGGTGAAAATTTCATGTCAAGCGGACCAACGGTTGCCGAGAAAATGAGTTTGTTAAATTCAGACACGTACGACATACGCACGCACAAGAATGCTTAACCCCAGGTTCGCTTCGCGAGCGCAGGGTTATAAGGTACTGTTGCCTTCACTGGGATTTGAACACACAACTTTGAGGATACCGGAGCAGTGTCGTCACCATAAGGCCACTGCCAATACATCCTGTTCACCTTATATTTGTAAGCAAATACAATGCAATAACAAATGCAATAACAAGTGCAACTTACAAATGCAATAATAAGAGGAATGTTTTAGTGCTTTTAGTCTCCATTTTACCTTCGTTGCGTTTCGATTGGCATAATTCACACAGGCGTTATGACTCTGATTCAGCCACTGGAACACAAGAAAACGTTTCATAAGGATTTCCTCATGTCTTTTCTCAATCATATGGTCTTCAATGTGTGAAATAACATAGTAAACTGAAGTAGTCATACACCAACCTGCAAAATGGTGCTTCCCTACTTTATATTTGCAAAGCATAACATGCTACATTCTGCTTTAAGGTGTTATCATCCATGATGCAGCACATGGGAATGACAAGTTGTATCATATTACAACTGGAAGCAGAAACATGCAGGTATATGAAACTACACCGGAAACATCATGATAAAGGTACACTGCAACAACACTGAAAGCATTGTAATAAAAATATACTGAAACAGTACAAACCACCGTAATACAGGTAAACTGCAACAACACAAAGCATTGCAATAAAAATGTACTGAAACAGTACAAACCACCGTAATACAGGTAAACTTAAATGACGCAAACAATAATAATACAGGTATTCAGAAACAACACAAAGCATTGCAATGCAGGTATACTGAAACAACACAAAGCATTGCAATACAGGTATACTGAAACAACACAAAGCATTGCAATACAGGTATACTGAAACGACACAATGCATTGCAATACAGGTATACTGAAACAACACAAAGCATTGCAATACAGGTATACTGAAACGACACAATGCATTGCAATACAGGTATACTGAAACGACACAAAGCATTGCAATACAGGTATACTGAAACAACACAAAGCATTGCAATACAGGTATACTGAAATGACACAAAGCATTGCAATACAGGTATACTGAAACAAAATATAGCATTGCAATAACAGGTATACTGAAACGACACAATGCATTGCAATACAGGTAAACTTAAACGACACAATGCATTGCAATAACAGGTATACTGAAACGACACAAAGCATTGCAATACAGGTATACTGTAACGACACAAAGCATTGCAATACAGGTATACTGAAATAGCACAAAGCATTGCAATACAGGTATACTGAAACAACATATAGCATTGCAATACAGGTATACTGAAATGACACAGAGCATTGCAATACAGGTATAATGAAACAACACAAAGCATTGCAATACAGGTATACTGAAACGACACTATGCATTGCAATACAGGTATACTGAAACAACACAATGCATTGCAATACAGGTATACTGAAACAACATAAAGCATTGCAATACAGGTATACTGAAATGACACAAAGCTTTGCAATACAGGTATACTGAAATGACACAAAGCTTTGCAATACAGGTATACTGAAAGGACACAAGGTAATGCAATACAGGTATACTGAAACGACACAATGCATTGCAATACAGGTATACTGAAACAACATATAGCATTGCAATACAGGTATACTGAAACAACACAAAGCATTGCAATACAGGTATACTGAAACAACACAAAGCATTGCAATACAGGTATTCTGAAACAACATATAGCATTGCAATACAGGTATACTGAAACAACACAAAGCATTGCAATACAGGTATACTGAAATGACACAAAGCATTGCAATACAGGTATACTGAAACAAGATATAGCATTGCAATAACAGGTATACTGAAACGACACAATGCATTGCAATACAGGTAAACTGAAACGACACAATGCATTGCAATAACAGGTATACTGAAACGACACAAAGCATTGCAATACAGGTATACTGAAATGACACAAAGCATTGCCATACAGGTATACTGAAACAACATATAGCATTGCAATACAGGTACACTGAAACAACACAAGGCAATGCAATACAGGTATACTGAAACGACACAATGCATTGCAATACAGGTATACTGAAACAACATATGGCATTGCAATACAGGTATACTGAAATGACACAAAGCAATGCAATGCAGGTACACTGAAACAACACTAGGCAATGCAATACAGGTATACTGAAACGACACAATGCATTGCAATACAGGTATACTGAAACAACATATAGCATTGCAATACAGGTACACTGAAACCACACAATGCATTGCAATACAGGTATACTGAAACAACATATGGCATTGCAATACAGGTATACTGAAATGACACAAAGCAATGCAATGCAGGTACACTGAAACAACACTAGGCAATGCAATACAGGTATACTGAAACGACACAATGCATTGCAATACAGGTATACTGAAACAACATATAGCATTGCAATACAGGTACACTGAAACCACACAAGGCAATGCAATACAGGTACACTGAAACGACACAATGCATTGCAATACAGGTATACTGAAATGACACAATGCATTGCAATACAGGTAAACTGAAACGACACAATGCATTGCAATAACAGGTATACTGAAACGACACAAAGCATTGCAATACAGGTATACTGAAATGACACAAAGCATTGCCATACAGGTATAATGAAACAACACAAAGCATTGCAATACAGGTATACTGAAACGACACTATGCATTGCAATACAGGTATACTGAAACAACACAATGCATTGCAATACAGGTATACTGAAACAACATAAAGCATTGCAATACAGGTATACTGAAATGACACAAAGCTTTGCAATACAGGTATACTGAAATGACACAAGGCAATGCAATACAGGTATACTGAAACGACACAATGCATTGCAATACAGGTATACTGAAACAACATATGGCATTGCAATACAGGTATACTGAAATGACACAAAGCAATGCAATGCAGGTACACTGAAACAACACTAGGCAATGCAATACAGGTATACTGAAACGACACAATGCATTGCAATACAGGTATACTGAAACAACATATAGCATTGCAATACAGGTACACTGAAACCACACAAGGCAATGCAATACAGGTACACTGAAACGACACAATGCATTGCAATACAGGTATACTGAAATGACACAAAGCAATGCAATACAGGTACACTGAAACAACACAAGGCAATGCAATACAGGTATACTGAAACGACACAATGCATTGCAATACAGGTACACTGAAACAACATTTAGCAATGCAATACAGGTATACTAAAATGACACAAAGCAATGCAATACAGGTACACTGAAACAACACAAGGCAATGCAATACAGGTATACTGAAATGACACAAAGCAATGCAATACAGGTACCCTGAAACAACACAAGGCAATGCAATACAGGTATACTGAAATGACACAAAGCTTTGCAATACAGGTATACTGAAACAACACCGAAAGCAGCAACAGTTTTCCAAATGCTGCTAAATTGTTCTAACCCGTGTGAATACAATTGTGCGATTAGGCCTTCCAATTTAAACATAACAATATTAATAACATTTTTGTTTTCTTACTCAACAAGAATCAAAATACACCTTTATGCATACCGCAAACCACCTAGTTTACCATACCTGCCAAAATACTGTTGAGGGCAATGTCTGATTAGGAAGCAAGAGACCCACAACCTGTGGGAGTAAAAAACACCAAGGTAAAGACTTTACAATGTGAGAACGTAATAGTGACGTCATTTCCAACAATATCTTTAAAATTTGAATTGTGTATCTGCTGCTGTAAAATAGTGTATTTGGATGAAAACTAGAAAGCATCTGGAAATGCAAAGCCCATCCACGTCCGTTTGTATTCAGACGTCTTCTTCTTCATTTTCCGTATGATCAAAATAACGAAAACAGTTTAAAAATCATACAAAATGAAAATTTATGATTTTATGCAGCCTTGACCTTTGGATCTAAAAAAAACCTACCTTTTCCTACCTTTTGTTTAGTGAACCAATTCAGTGACCCGATATGCAAATTCTTTAAATTTCAGGTCAATTGGATGAAAATTGATGATTTTAGGTGACGCTGACCTTTTGACCCCTTTTGACAAAATTATTAATTTGCCTTCTCCGTATCTTACTATAATTCACCAAATGTCCGTCTGTCCGTTCGAAGGTACCGCAAAAACGGCTGAACCGATCGCAACGATATTTTGGGAGGGTAATCCTGGGACCCCTGGGAGTAAAATAGGCTATATTGTTTTTCCAAGTTTTCCAATTTTTGCAAACACGATGGAATAGTATTTACCGATATGAACAGTGATGTGGCTTTTATTGAAATTCTACAAATACTGTTTTGATTTTGATGAGAATTATGAACCTGCCACGAATGCGGAAGTGGACAGATGGCGGCAATGCGCGGGTTTGATAATATCCAAATACAACCATCATTCAATTGTAATGTTAAATCGTTAAACGTTAATCGTGTTAATTGTTTTGTTAAAGTATCAATTGATGTTTGGAATTGAGTGAATACAAGTACGATTTTGAATTCGTAATTGTATTCACCCAACCGTACGGAACTTCACATCAGGATTTAAATATTTGTTTATGTCATGAATGTTGTTAAAAGATTATTTTTTATATTAATGTTATTTAATTTGTGATCGGAGTTATGCTGTTTGGAATGAAAAAAGAGATATCGAGTTCAA
>NC_136262.1:205126708-205326708 GCF_964187855.1 Myxine glutinosa
CATTTCGGAATAAAATGTGTTTAGAACTAAGATTAACTTCGTTCTCTTGGACCTATAGCGACAGTCAACATGTGCCAAAAGCGTGTTCGAAAAGATAACAAACATCAGGCTGGGTTTATTTTTATTTTTATTTAAATGCTTTCATAAACGGCCAGTTGTCAATCCATGCTACAGACTTCAAAGGATTGAACAAAATACTGAAATAATAACGAAACCAGCAAAAGCCAAGGTCAAAGCAATGGAAGAAAATGCAATAAAATTTCTGCCATGAGCTATTGAGGAAGTGCCAGTGTATAGAGGAGTGGGAAGTTAGAGACAGGGCATGGTGAAGCCATGGTTGAGCCATGGTGAAGGTCGACTCGGTCATGCTCCGCTCTGCCAGGGGTGCATCAATCCGCAGAGGCCTGCGCAGTACCGGGCCGCGGGCCCACAATGCGTCACCTTCTCTCCCCAGCTATGGGCAGTCAATTATCCCCTGCCGAGGGATTTCTTGCCTTCATTAAAAAACCTTCACAGTCCAGATTGCTTTGAAAGCCAACCTCAACAAGCTCACACGTCACCGCCTACACCCTTTAATTACCTAGACTATAGAGGGGAATCTCCATGTTATGTGCCCTCATTTTTCTTCCCTCCCTTCGTCTCTTAACAGGCTGTTTTCCCTTCCCTGCCTCTGTAGCCAATACTTTGACCTGCCTCCTCCTGCAAATCCGCTTCCAGTCAAACGTGTCTGCAAAACGTTTGAAGTAGAGAACCGTTTCGAGCGAACAAGTTTGAATCAAACTCAAACAGGATTGTAAGACAAAGTTAAACGACAATATCAGAAGTGAGCAATTTCCACCTATAAAATGCTCTTTAGACAGTGGTTTGCGTTTGGTAAAACTCATCACAGTATTAAAGGGTGTTTATGTTTAATAAAAGTCTCCACAGTATTAAAGTCTAAAACCAATGTACATGCATACATAATTATGCAAGAAAAACCAAAAAATGCTTAAGCAATGGTGACAGATCTCTCCCCGGAAGTGACCTAATGCCTCCACCGGAAGTGACCTAATGCCTCCACCGGAAGTGACCTAATGCCTCCACCGGAAGTGACCTAATGCCTCCACCGGAAGTGACCTAATGCCTCCACCGGAAGTTCCATAATTCCTCCACCAGAAGTGCCCTACTGCCTCCACCGGAAGTGACCTACTGCCTCCACCGAAAGTGACCTAATGCCTCCACCGGAAGTGACCTACTGCCTGCACAGGAAGTGCCCTAAAGCCTCCACCGGAAGTGGCCTGATGCCTCCACCGGAAGTGTCCCTACTGCCTCCCCCGGAAATGACCTAATGCCTGCACCGGAAGTGCCCGGATGCCTCCACCGGAAGTGACCTAATGCCTGCACCACAAGTGACATACTGCCTCCACCAGAAAGTGACCTAAACGATGAAAATCGAGCAATAGCAAATAAGTAACTCAAAGTTCGTTCGCATGACATGCACACCATAAAGTTATTTTTTGTTTTCTATTTACAAGACATGGACATCTTTTTTGTATCCTCATTAGACCTACCTAATGCAACCATCTTACTTGCAGATTACTGTGTTTCCTCCTTCATCTCTTGTCTCCTTTTTTGTTGGTTCATTTACTTCCTTCCTTGTATCCAACTGTGGTCCCACTGCCCACTGTCAGTTCCTTGCTTTTTTGTCACACTTAGACACCTCACTCTCCCATGAGCCTAGATCTTGAATACAAAAAAGACTTCTTAAGGCATCTTTCCACAAGTCAGTAGTCATGATGAAATGTAGTTGAGCAGGCATTCTTTACCAGACTCGCTGGCGTAATGGTGAGAGCATCCGTGGCATGATGAGATTATCACCTCTTCAAGATGTACGAGTATTTGTCAATCTCCAGGTCGTACGCTCAATGAGACATTTTTCTGTTCACCCGCTTCCATCCAAGTCCTGCGTTCAAAGACCTAGCTATGTCAAAGTAAAGGCAAAAAAAAAGATGTTGAAAATTTGGCAAAAACGGATTATATAACTGAAGTAAGGCTGATGTCATAGAACACCCAAAGGTCAAAGCAACGATTATATTATGCATAGGATTTAATTGTTTTTAAATAAAAATGATCACTTTGATCTCACATCTACCTCGTCTTCTTCAGGTATATTTACTGGATTGAGCAAATGAAGGACATCCTAATAGGAGTTTATATTGAAACACAATCCTCTTATGAACAGAATTACAATTCCTTGCAGTCTGCAAGCATTTGCCGAGATCTTTGTGGTGGCAAACCTGAATTTTCATAAAGATAATGCATAAGCTATTGAACCTTCTCTGATATGGGACTGGCTATGAAATGTATGAGCCTGAATTAATATTTTAAACAAACCTTAAATCTGCACATTGTGTTGTACAGTAGCCCATTCCTATGCTAGGCAGGCGGCAGGTGTGTGTGTGTGTGTGTGTGTGTGTGTGTGTGTGTGTGTGTGTGTGTGTGTGTGTGTGTGTGTGTCTGCTGATCTGGAAATGAATAGACCCTAGTCTGATAAATAGAACATGACCTTCCATCCAGGAAAAACCACATGGTCACCCTTTATCGCTCTGGAATGATCGACAAAATAACCCACCTATCTGCTGTATTTTCATGGTAATCCACTGCAAGAAGTTCAATCTCTTGAACTTCTTTCTAGGTTTTACCATCAGCCTTCACCTTTCCTGTGCTGACCACATAGCAAAAGTGGCCACTGAAGGCAGCTGCAGACTGGGCATCCTCCATCTATCCAACCCTTACCTTCAAAAATCAGAGCTAATCACAATCTACAAGGCCTAGATCTTTGTCTAGGCCTTGTAGACTGTGTCTTTGATCTATCTAGATCTTTGTCCATAACTCAATAGAGTACTGCTCTCCACTATGGGCCGGCACTCCAGCATTACATCTTTCTTTCCTGGATTATTAGAATCTCCCATGAGGAGGCCAAAGCACATGGTCTGTTACTCTCACATCCCTGTTTTATACTGCATATTACCCAACATTGCTCCCTATGCTCTCGGAATCCTCTGAGTATTCACAGCATGCATGTGTTCTTCCATTAATCCACTCCTGGTGGAACTCCCAAAATTCAGGCTGATTGCACACCTCAAATGTATTGATTGTATTGGGAGAATTGCAATCAAATGTATTGATTGCACACCTCAAATGTAATCAATAAAAGATTGCACAACTTTTATTCCTTATTTCCATCAATGGAATAACCTTCCAGAGGCCTACCCTCCAAGGATACAATCAAGCAGTGCACTGCATGTCTTGTTATCCCCAATTCTGTCTCGTGATCTTTATTACCCCCATTCACCTTTCCTAACTTAACCATTTTACTTGCTCGTGTTTGCTTTTCCACCTTCCTCTTTTCTTGTTCATTCATTTATTTGATGTTTGTCCAATGTCAATTCTACCTTGCTCTTCCATCAGCCTAGTTCTTGTAAATAATAATAAATTTAAAAAATGAAAAGCCATCTGCCAGACCACGTGGCCGATGATGTCATGAATTAAATTCTTCAGGCACATCAGGTTGTAGATCAGTACATGAAGTTTCAGATTTTTTAGATAAGGATTTTGATTCAACCAATTATGGCTGGAATACCACTCACTGATGATGTCATCTTTATCACCCGATAAATCCCGTGGGGAGTTGATGACATATGCTGTTTCAATTTTTTTTGTTGAGTGGTTTCAGAGATGTCCAATTTCTTTAATTTAATCCAATATGGCTGCCATACCATGTGACCTATGGCATCAGAGTTATCAATCAAATGTTCTCCATGGTGAGTCCCTCTTATATTTAAAGTTTTGCATCAATCGGAAAAGCAGTTTCAGAGAAAAAAAATTTAAGCAAAAAATATATAGAAGTGGGTACATAGACAAAGACAGACTGTCTTTAACTGTGAGATGTGTTACAATAGTAACGCAACCTCTTCGGCTTTGAGATGAGACTAATACTAATGGTTATGGGCCCATAGTCATTTGAAACATTTGTCGGCTAGAATGAATCCTGGACAGATTACAATTTCGAAAAAACATACACGACTGGCGGTAATCTGAGCAGGAGTAATTTGTATAGGGTGGCAGGGATAACTCGCCTGCTCTTCCGGAAGGACACTGTGGGATATTTAATGTCCACCGACGACCAGTACTGGCAGACGGGTCCTTTGGCTTAACGTCGTCGGTCCGAATGATGGCACACACATTGAAGCCTCACCCTGCATGCGAAACACCAGGGTGACAGTTTACCGAATCAAGATTCAAACCCAGACCAAACAGTTCAATGATGAGTCAGCACACCTTTTAGCTAACCTGCAAGCCTTCCATAGTTCCCAGCTACACGGCTGAAAGGTGAGTATATGTACCTCTGTCTTGCCAGCCCAATCACCAAATTGATAACTTTACTGTAATCAGCATTTCAAATGAGACTCAGTGTTGTAAATAAAAACCCTGTTGGAACTGAAACAATGAGGTTATTCTAGAAATCTAGTACAAGCAACAAATTCGTTAAATACGTCAAACTACTTTTGTTTTGCAATCAAGATGGAAAAATACATTTAATGATTGCAACAACTATGAAACTGTGAGATGTAACACTTCTTATTAGATGTAATAATACTTCTTATTAGATAATAGTTCTTATCTTATTAATACTTCTTATTAGATGTAATACTTATCAAACTACTTTGTAATACTTCTTATTTTCTTATTTAAATAGTTCTTATCTTATTAATACTTCTTATTAGATGTAATACTTATCAAACTACTTTGTAATACTTCTTATTTTCTTATTAGACGTAATAATACTTCTTATTAGATAAATAGGTCTTATCTTATTAATACTTCTTATTAGATGTAATACTTATCAAACGACTTTGTAATATTTCTTATTTAAATAGTTCTTATCTTATTAATACTTCTTATTAGATCTAATACTTATCAAACTACTTTGTAATACTTCTTATTTTCTTATTAGATGTAATAATACTTCTTATTAGATAATAGTTCTTATCTTATTAATACTTCTTATTAGATGTAATACTTATCAAACTACTTTGTAATACTTCTTATTTTCTTATTTAAATAGTTCTTATCTTATTAATACTTCTTATTAGATGTAATACTTATCAAACTACTTTGTAATACTTCTTATTTTCTTATTAGATGTAATAATACTTCTTATTAGTTAAATAGTTCTTATCTTATTAATACTTCTTATTAGATGTAATACTTATCAAACTACTTATTAGATGTAATACTTATCAAACTACTTTGTAATATTTCTTATTTTCTTATTTAAATAGTTCTTATCTTATTAATACTTCTTATTAGATCTAATACTTATCAAACTACTTTGTAATATTTCTTATTTTCTTATTAGATGTAATAATACTTCTTATGAGATAATAGTTCTTATCTTATTAATACTTCTTATTCGATGTAATACATATCAAACTACTTTGTAATATTTCTTATTTTCTTATTTAAATAGTTTTTATCTTATTAATACTTATTAGATGTGATACTTATCAAACTACTTTGTAATACTTCTTATTTTCCCAAATATTTTATTTAACTGTGCACAAATGATAGTTTATTTCATTGTGCACAATATAATTTAATTAACTAAATTCTAAAAAAAATGCGATCATGTGCCATCAAAAGGTTGTTACATCTACTGGATTTTTAATTTATATATATATATATATATACATGCATCAAGGCTCTTCGTAGAGCATACAATTTCTCACTCAAAGCAAACTTTTAGGTGCGATGAGTCATGAGATCCCAAATGCAAAAAAAAAAGCAAAACACAAACTATGACATATCAACAATTGTTTTGTTTGAGCAGTTACACTCATTAATCAGGAAAAGTTATCATGGCCAAGAGCAGTGCAAGACAACATATGGGCCTAACACATTTCTGGCCAGCCATATAACTCCACTTTCATTATCCCCTGTCTGCGCTTTTCAGGCTTTCAGCTGCCACCCATCTTTTGGAAGATCATCACTCCAATACACAAGACGGGTGCACATCCTCTCCACTACAGGCCAGTTAAGTCACTTCCACTCGTTAGCAAACTTCTGGGTTTAATAGCCCGTCCCTTGCGCAGCAGGAGACGGGGCTTTGCAAACGTGTGTGTGTGTGTGTGTGTGTGTGTGTGTGTGTGTATGTGTGTGTGTGTGTGTGTGTGTGTGTGTGTGTGTGTGTGTGTGTGTGTGTGTGTGTGTGTGTCCGGGCCGAAACTTTTTTTTTTTACCATTTGAGCTATTGTTATCAAATTTTCACAAAAGCTTAATTGTGATAATATGGAGAAGGAAAATCAATGATTTTGTCAAAGGTGAAAGGTCAGTCACCTAAAATCATCAACTGTCATCCAATTGACCTGAAATTTCAATTTACCATTTGAGTATTGTCACACGATTGCCCTCTTGGTTAAGACTGTGGGATCGCGGATGGACTCGAGCTTACTAGGAGGCGTTTATCCCAATTGATGGCGGTTCATACACAAGCCGGAATGAACAATGCCACTTACCTTCACGGCCGCAGGCGTCTTCAACCTGAAATCAATTAATAAATCAACCAAAATGAGCTTTATGTACAAAAAGAAAGCACGTTTATTTTACGGAACCGAGAACAATGGACGCGACGGAAGAAACTAAATCCTAAATTGGGACGTCCCCACTCACAGACTTCGGATACAATGGGAGATTGAATAAAATAAATGTCTCGTCGTGTTTGTGAAATGTGGTGCGTCTTAGCTGTCTGTAGATGTAGCGTCCGTCAGGAATCGTCCAGACTTCAGTGTTTGGGATCCAAGCGTGCAGTCTGGGCACGGCTCCGGTTGGGGCGAAAATGGCTCGGGCGTTGACGCTAACCGCTCGGGCGTTGGCACGAACAACCCACTCTGCATGGTCCGTCCCGCGCTACACAGCACAGCACACAGGCACCAGGAGCATGACACAGGGGAGGATGATCGTCAGCACTGGTCTCTCCACCGTCCTTCGAATGCCCACACAGCGGAACAGGTCCAACACGAAGGGACAGTCAAGGGAAGGCAAGAGACAAAGGGAAGAGCTCTCAGCAGGAAGCAACCAGGAACGAGAAGACCAAGGGAAGAAGAAACAAAATGCCGACGAGCGAGAGTTTTACTCGCCGTCTTCTGGCGTCACTGGTGCTTTTTCTCCAACCAGTGCCTCGCTTCTCACCTTCCCGAATCTTCTCACCACATTGGTGTCTTCTCATTGGCTGAGTGCTTTGCACCCTCCTCCCATGCCATTGGTCTGTGACCAACCACAAGTCCTTCTTTTTCTCTCCAATCACGGGGAAGCTCTCTGCCCTTACTCTGACCAATCGCATGTCTTCCTGGGCGTGGCTATTGCCTGCTTGTTCGATGTTTGTCTTCATGGTGGCGTACTGCGCGGCCGCTGCCTGCTTGTCTTTCCGGTTTGTTTTATCGTCAGTCATTGTACGGGGGGATTTAATTAATGTGTGCACGAAGGGCCTATCTAAGTGTCTATAAGAGTGCGTTGCCATTAGGGACACTGGGATGCTCACAGAGGGAACGACACACAATGGAGTTAGCATATTCCCTAATTCTAGTTACCAAGCCCCGCCCCCTCATGGCGGGGACACAGATACGCACTTATTCCGACATACGGGCTAAACACAGAACTTATTACAGGAGGATCCCTATCACAACAGCCGGACACCTACCTATGCAGATCTACCTGGATCTAGGTATTCCTCCACCCCAAATTCATAACAGTATGGTCATCAATTTTTCAACAAAGCTTTATCTATCTATAATTCCAGTAATCTCTGTACGTTTGTTTGTCTGTGACCGCTGTTTCTCGACAACCACGGGTCCGATATACTTTTAACTTGCCAGGTATATTGCTGGGGACCCGAGGATGTGCCTTTTCAAGGTTTCATATTAATCGGACAATTACTTACCGAGCTATGTCCAAAAAACGATTCAACCAATCAGAGAGCAGCGAACTATCGCGTGTGCCGAACGTGGCGGACACACTCTGCCTCGGATGGCACATTTGAGAGCGTATTCATTTATTTCACGTTTTCAAACTATGTTGGCGCTATGTTGGCGTTAAACGATGTTTTAAAACTAATAAAAACGAATTTGCGATTCATTCGCTTTCCTGCGCGTTTGTGCACGCGATGGCGATTTCTTTACCAAACTCCGGAAGCCGTTCGCTTTGGACCAAACCATTTCATGTAAATAGAGGGGGGGGATATAATTTTAGATATAGATATAGTACGGGCAATGCCCTAGTTATGATAATATGGAGAAGCCAAATTAATAATTTGATCAAAAGGTCAAAGGTCAGCATCACATAAAATCGTCAATTTTCATCCAATTGACCTGAAATTTAAATTTACCATTTGCGTTTTGTCATCAAATTTTCAACAAAGCTTTATTATGAGAATATGGAGAAGGCAAATTAATAATTTGGTCAAAAGGTTAAAGGTTAACATCACATAAAATTGTCAATTTTCATCCAATTTACCTGAAATTTCAATTTCCCATTTGAGTATGGCCAAAAAAATTTCAACAAAGCTTTACTATGATAATACAGAAAAGCCAAATTAATAATTTGATCAAAAGGTCAAAAGGTCAAAGGTCAGCATCATATAAAATCGTCAATTTTCATCCGATTGACCTGAAATTTTAAGAATTTGCATATTGGGACAATGAATTGGCTCACCTATCAAAAGCTAGAAGCAGATTAATTTTTTTAGATCAAAAGGTCAAAGGTCAAAGTTGGGTAAAATCTACAATTTTCACCCGATTGAACTAAAATTTAAAGAAATTGCATATTGGTTCATTGAATTGTTTCACCAATCAAAATATAGAAGCTAATTGTTTTGGTTTTTTTTAGATCTAAAGCTCAAAGTTTAAGGCTGCATCTAATCATCAATTTCCATTTTGTATTTTTTTTAAACCGTTTTTGTTATTTTGAACCGACGTAAGAAGAAGACGATGTCTGAATACAAACGGACGTGGACGGGCTTTGCATTTTCAGATGCTTTCTAGTTACATAATCTTTGCTTTGCTCAAATGATCACAAGTCATTCGTTTGCATTCTGTCCTATTTGGATTAAATTTGGAATATGCTGCTGATCCTCTCTCAACAATGGATGTGTTGCCACCTTTTCCTGGCTTGCTGACCTCTTGCACTCAAGCAGCTTCGTGGGTAGCTCTCATTGGTTTCCTCACAGTAAAGGTTGTAGTTGTCGAAGGCAGCATCATGAGCCCAGTCCTATTCCTCAGATACATTCATCCCCTACAAAGAGGCAGCAACACAGGGCCTGATGCTCTCTAATTACAGACTGGTCTGTGACTTCTCTGTTTTCTACCACCACTCCTCAGATCTTCCTCCCTCCGTACCTCCCCAATCCCGCGAGGGCACATGCATTCTTCTTGCAACCTTCTCCTTCAGAAACTTCAAATTCCAGACACAGTGCTCATATTTATTCCATTGTTCCTTTTTGCCATTTATTGAAACTCCTTCCTCAATCTGTTAAATCTCACAAGTAGAAAACCCCGTCAAAAATGACGGGTTGTTATAGTTTATGTGAGGGTACAGCCTCGTTAGCAAGCCAAAGTCTGAGCCTCCACCTTACGAATTTTTTGGTCCTCTGGGTGTTTTGGGTCCTAGGGGTCTTTTGTGTCTTCAGTGCCTTTTGGGTCTTCGGAGTATTTTCGGTCTTTTAGGTATTTTGGGTCTTCGGGGTCATTTGGGTCTTTAAAATTATTCAGGGTAATTTGGGTCTTTATGGGTCTTCGGGGTCATTTGTGTTTTTAAGATTATTCAGGGTCATTTGGATCTTTAAAGGTCTTCTGGGTCATTTGGGTCTTTAAGATTATTCAGGGTCATTTGGATCTTTAAGGGTCTTCTGGGTCATTTGGGTCTTTAAGGGTATTTGGGGTCTTTTCAATCTATTGGGTATTTTGGGTCACTAAAATGTGCATTGCCTTCTACGCTCAACTCGTCCTTACGAATTTTTGCTTTTGCATAAACTAAGACTTTTCTACTTAAAAGTATTTTCTGATATCTCATGAGGCTTCGTATTGTCATTCTTCAGTTAATGTGACTCAAAGCTAAAGGTATGTAAACACAGGTGAGAGATGAAGGAACAATAAAAACTGACAAACAAGACTTTAGTGAAGATGATTTTGAAAAAGGTCAACAATGTCCCTCATGGAATTAGGAATAAGATTTGGAGAAGAAAAATTGTATTCTACAAGCAGGAGAAAAGCAGGACAGACAGGTCAGCGCATACGTGAAAAAGGGATATTGAGGGTAAGACAAACTGATGGCTGTGTTTGGGCTGAAATGGCTGTGTTTGGGCTGGGAGACGGATCAATGACAAAAAGGCAGATGGGGCAAGATAAAAGAAAGAGCATTAAGGAAGGTTAACCTGCAATTTCTGGTTCAGGATTAACATGCATTTTGCATTCAGTGTGACCCTGCATTGATTGACCCCCACTTTTAGGCCTTTTGTACCAAGGAAATCACATTTCTACTTGAGACATATAACACCGAACTGTAGAGCCAATCTCTTGACAACTATCAGGGATGCCTCTTCGTAACGCAAGTCGGGGGCCAAATCTTCCCCATTCTTCATTGCTGCCCGGATTCGTCAAGTCAGCGGGGTCACGGTCAGAGTACCAATTGGTCCCAATGGATCAGCCGTTTATCCGTCCGCTCGTGTGTCCCCGTGTCTCTCTCCGTGTCTCTCTCCGTGTCTGTCTCCGTCTGTCTCCGTCTGTCTCCGTCTGTCTCTCTCTCTTTCTCTCTCTCTCTCTCTCTCTCTCTCTCTCTCTCTCTCTCTCTCTCTCTCTCTCTGTTGTGGCCCTAACTTTCTGAAGGAGGGTGTACATCTTCCTGGATGTGGGGAATCTCTGGGTCGCTCCTGCGAGATCGATTGGCTGTTTCTGTGCCGCGGCCTTGTTCGAGAGAACTGCCCAGGGCTATAAAACAACAACAAATCTCTTGTGAACACAGGTTGGTTCAACATTTTCATTCATCACAAACTTTATGACACAATGTAACCTTCCAGTGGAAGGCACACATAACCATTGGCTTGGAAATACCCAGAATGCTTTGCACAGCTGTGAAGACATTTCACAAAGGAGTTGCCTGCTGATGTTGACACTATCGCTTCACCAACCTTTAGTGATATGTTAATCTCTTATGATCATCTAAAACAAAAAGTACAGGTTCATCTTGAATCAGCCTCTAAGTAAACAAGTACAATCCTCTTAAATACAATTGTAGACATATGCACGTCAAGAGTTCAATGGAAACAAAGGTTGAGTAAAATTTCAGAACAGCAAATGTGACTTGATGTCAAATTCCATTACACCTGTAATATGGGACTATAGAAATGATGTATGAATGATAATGAGGCCTTTCATGCATGTGCTGTGAGTGCGTTTTCAATGACTCACTTCCACTAGCCTGGGAACTTTTAACCTGCCATTTCTGGGGCGAAATCTGTAAGTCAAATAGTCTTTCTAACATTTTCAGCATGTCATCGAAAGAGTGGTGATTTCAAAACGGTTAACCATAATTGTTGTTTTCCTGGATGCAAATCACGAGAAAATACGATAAATATCCATGGATGAGAGGTGATGAGTTCCCACCATTTCCTGTTAATATCAGTGAGCATCAGCACTGGATGACACACAAACAACACACACCCACACGATGGTGTTGCGACAAGGACGCCTCGTGTGTCGATGTGTAGATGGTGATCGATAGCAGTGGCGTGCCTGTCCAGCCGAGCGGGGATGTCCCTGAGTGGGATCGGAGAACCTCTGGAGGTGGAGGGGGAAATGAAGCATGGATGAGGAGACAGCTTGGTCCATGAGTCGTGGCTCCTTGCTGGGGGGTCGGAGATGGGTACTTTGGGACCAGGGAAGGCTCCGTTCAGTCTTAGAGACTCGCCAGTGGAGATGACGACCGGTGGTGGCAGCGCACGCACACGCACACGCACACACACACACACACGAGAGATTATACTGTAAACTATGGAAACAAAAGCAAGATGTAACAAGTTCCCCCTGGAAGATTAGACTTGATAATTTTTGGAAAGGAATCTACAAAGAACCAAAATAACATAATAAGGAGGTGGATTGGATCCACAAATTGGAAAAGAAGAAGCAACAACTAAAGGAAATGCCCCCAGTGATAATTGATATAATAATTATTTTTTTTTACCACTTACAAAAATGCCAAACTTCAAAAGCCCAGGCCCAGACAGAATTCCAAATTTCTGGCTAAAGCAATTAGATGCTCTCCACAATCAGTATGCTCGAGCATTCAAGAAGCTTATCCAAGAGGAAGAGGTAATGGATGAATGGCTCACACAGGGAAACACCATCCTCATCCCAAAATCTGAAGAAACCCAACTACCTCACAAGTATATACCAATAGCATGTCTACCAACAACATACAAACCTTCGACGGAAATTATCACAGAAACAATGTACCACAACAAGGAGGCCGAGAAGCAGAACAGAAGGGATGTAAAAGAGGATGCTAAAAAATATTAGACCAACAACTACTATACAAGGCCATACCCAAAAACTCCAAAACCAGAAGAACCAAAGTGGCCACAGCCTGGATCGACGACAGAAAACTTATGACAATGTCCCGCATTTATGGATGATAAAAAGCATGTGATTGTACAAGATCAACCACCAAATAATCAAACTGATTGCGAAAGTAATGAGTAAAACACCACATGAATAATGCAGCACTCAGAAGGAAAGATCAAAATACCAGGAGTGAAGATACGTCGCGGGACCTTCCAGTGTGACACCCTTTCGTCCCTCCTGTTTTGCCTGGCTCTGGACCCACATAGCAACCTCATTAATGAGCAAGGACATGGCTACACCCTAACGTCCAAAGAGACAGGAAAGGCAACAAAGCTCCTGTACATGGATGATTTAAACTCTTTGCATTAAATGATGAACTAGAACGCACTCAGTAGAGCGCATACTCCTGCCGTGGGTCAAGTTGGAATAGTACGATTTCACAAAAGTTTGAGGGAGTAGTTCAGTGAGAACACAAGACAAGACAACACAAGACAGACACTGCACAGATATATATATATCTTTAGAATATATAGAAGATAATGTAAAAAAAAAAAACAAGGCAATTTCACTTACATTTTCGGATTCAGCGTTCAATTCAATATAAGTGAGTGTATTTTGAGGCATGTGTGACTTCAAATAAAATTGTAAGCCAGGAAAACGTTCGTTTCATTCCTTAGGGATACAACATGTAAAACTGGCCCAAACGTGAAAACAAAACTCGCTCATTTTAAGTCATACAAGCCAATGCGACCACTCATTCTTCTGGGAAGAATCCCGTGCACATGCTTGTCACACTTATAACCAGTGTTGCCACTCGGGTTTTTCGAATTTCACCAATCGGGTGCCTAAATTTCACCAAATTGAACTAGATTTCACCAAATGCCAAGTTTTCATTAGATATGGACTTTTAAATGATAACAAACTTGTAAATATTGTTTACGATACAAACTTTATTGACAAATGAACTGTCGAACAAACTTTTTTAACGAAAAGAGTTGCGTAAAGTTCGCAAAACGGCCTCATCATTTGCCGTGGTCTGACGTCACGGGGCCTTCCCTCCAATCAGCGCGCAACTTGTTGGTAGGTCTTTTTCGCCATCCGCACCGATTGGCCGAATGTTTGCGCCTCCCTCACTGATTGGCCGAGGTGTCATTTCTCGCACTTCGATTGTCGGTGGCCAATCAGTGTGGCCCGCTTCTTGTACGCCCCTCCCCCTTGTCAATCAAAGGTCCTGGGCGTGGCTATTGCTTGCCTTGCACGATGTTTGCCTGTCATGGTGTTGTACTGGTGATGTGGCTGACTGCGGCCCCATCGGCGGTGCCCCGAACTGGCTTCCTGTTGGTTCTTAACTACTTAACATGCCCCATCCCCTCGTATTGTTGATATGTCACCAGATTTCGACCAATTTCGATTTCTTTCACCAGATTCGGACCGATTTGACCCAATTGGGTGAAATTTCACCAAGAGTGGTCACGCTGCTTATAATTCACCTAAGTCTTTATAAGTTCATCAAATACTGACACCACGATTGACATTCGCTGAGGTAAATGTTGATATCTCTTCTGAGGATAAAAAAAAACAAAAAACAGTTTTAAAGCATTATTCGTATCAAACGATACATTTTATGAAACGGGGAAACCGAATACACACTTTGGTGGTTTTAAAATGACAGAATATGTCTTTATTAGAAAAAAAGAAAGAACCTTGAAGACATCGCTGCTAACAAAATACACCGCTCTAACGCATAACCACGAGTTTAAATTACATTTACAAGAAATATGAAAACTATTTTCATATCACAATGTTAAATATACAATATATAGAAGATAATGTTAAAAAAATGAGCCCTATCTTCCAATGGTAAACAATCATTCAAAAAATTCCTGGATCCGGAATAATATCCTGAGCTTCACCAAACACTTATCAATTCTTCTTTATCCCAAGTGCAATCATCCCACCAACTTTCATCCAAATCCGTTCAGAACTTTTCCAAATATCTTGTTCACAAACACACGAACACACACACACGGACACGATCGAATGCATTCCTCCCTGGCGGGAGTAAAAATCGGTAGAGGAACTGAAATCAGTGAAGCGGTACTCTGACGAGATTCAAATGGAATTTGGCCTGGATAAGTGTGGCAAAATGCACATTCATACAAGGTAAACCCAAAAAAATTGACAACATAAAAAACGACCTAGATACAACAACAGGGAAACTAGAAAATGAAGCATAATACAAACACCTCGGAGTAGAAGAGGGCAACCAAATATGTCACAAACAAAAATGCAGAAAACAATTACCAAAGAATACCTGTGTAGAAAGAGGCTGATCCTAAAAACATTTCTGACCAAGAAACAAAATTAAAGCCATAAACCAACTCGCAATACCAGTATTCCAGTTCAGCTGCAGCATAGTAAACTGGGCACAAACAGAAATTGACAAGCTAGATATCAAAACAAGGAAACTCCTCACCGTCCACAAAATGTTCAACAAAAATCACTGCGTCCCGAGAATGTACCTGCCGAGACGAGTAGGAGGTAGTGCCCTGATGGAGCTCAACCAAGTGCACAGGATGACAACTATCGGATTGGTTGAATACGTGAAAAAGTTCAACAGATTACAGAATCCAACTCGTACACAAACATGAAGACAACAAACCAGAGAAGGTATCCCGAACCCACCGAGCAAAACATTTCCAAAGACAGGTGTGAATGGAAGATGTCACACATGGAAACAAAACAGCAACAAATAGAGCCCCATCTATTGCAAAAAAAAACACGGTTAATTAAAAATATAAAGCGAAATGTCAACAGATATACACCGACAACTGGGAGATTGACAAAAAGAGCAGGGGTTCATTCAGACAAAGACAAAGAAGGTTCATTGGGGGTCAGTTCAACTGGGATGGGAAACGAATCATAAATGCTCAAGACCAGGGACACTACACGAATGGCTTTGAGAAAATGGAGGGACGGCGTCAATCGGATAAGTGTAGATGTTCCAATGAAAGAAAGAGAAAGCACGAGTCACCTCCTATCGTGATGTTAAAAGCTCATGCCATGCAGGCAACAACTTACACACAAAAACACATGCGCACACACACACACACACACACACACACACACACACACACACACACACACTTCTCCTTTTAGCAATAGACACAAAAGTCTCGATATTTTTTACTGTGGCCCTGGAACCAAACAAAGAATACCTACCTATATAACAGCCCTCACAGGTTGCCTCCCCACCCTCCCAACCTGATTAAGAGTAAATATCATCATTCTAAAAGTTTACACACAAGCCCCAGATACAGTATGACCCTCCCATTGGTGTTCAGAAGCATCCAAACCAGATATGGTGTCTCCCTCAGAGAGGTCTGCTTGGTACATCTCACTTGCGCCCAAATAAAGCTGGCACAAGCTTGGTGGGTTTTCATGTCGTGGAGATGTCCTTTGTCGAAGAGTTGGTAACGATTAATTTGTTGGTAATAACGCACGGCATCGTCTTTACAATTGCAGACGCCCATTAAATACATCACCAAGGCTGCTATGTTCACAGGAGGCACTCCCACAAGGTTCGGAGTGCACTTACTGGTGACATGGTCGAGGGTGTGGGTAGCATGCACTCATCCGCAGCCTGGGTCTTGCACCTGGTCAACATTGTCTGGAGTCTGCAGTATGGGCAGCTGCAATATCTCAGCCATTTGGACGAGCTGAGAAAGTTCACCAATTCTTTAGTTGTGCAGAGGCACACCCCCTTTCTCTGAGGTACTTTCCCAAGTATTTTTGGATTCGTTTAGAAGCTTTGCAAGACATTTTATGTAACGATCCTTATCTCGCACGCACGATGTACGTTAACATTCCTCGATGACCACTTTTGCTAGGGATTTCTGTGCATGTGTGCCGAGCATTCTGTGGCAGATTATGTCGTTTCAAAAGTCCCATATTGAAGGTGTGAATGAAGGGGTTTGGTGGAGAGATAGCAGTCGTCATATTCGTCTAAATGTACAAATGTTTCCAGAGATTGTTTGTCCAAGTCCCTCTCTATTTTGTCTTTCAATCCACTGTTTGTGATTCTCCACTCTCTTGACTGTTGCTTTTGTTCTGTTGCGTCCTGATCCGTTCAGTACTCTAGCTCTTCCACGAGCCTCGACTCTTTTACTCTCGATCTTATTTTAATCGTGTAATTATTGCAGCGAATATTTTGTGGAACCTCTTGTTTCTTGGCTTCCTTGCTTGATGCTCAGCATTTAAAAAAAGAGCATGGACAAACAACCACAGGTTGGAAACCATTGTGCAGGCATGTTGAGCCTATAGACCTCTCGAAAACCATTGTGCAGGCATGTTGAGCCTATAGACCTCTGTAAAACCATTGTGCAGGCATGTTGAGCCTATAGACCTCTGTAAAACCATTGTGCAGGCATGTTGAGCCTATAGGCCTCTGTAAAACCATTGTGCAGGCATGTTGAGCCTATAGGCCTCCTCCTGTGTTGAATTTCCTATAAAGGAAACTCGTATTATTATTAACTTTCTAAACTTCTCGCAAACACTTGGAATCATATAAGCCTAAGTGCATAAAAGGCTGTTATGATTCTTAAGTCCTTAGTAAGTGGATTTAATGAGCTCTCCTGTCCAATATTATTTTCTGCACCTCAGTAATTCTAAATAAGAGGATTGCAGAAAAAAAAACTAAACGATGGGTCAAACTGCATCCAATCCGCCACAATAGTATTACAACCTTTGCCATCGAAATCAAATGTCCAAGTAGTGTTCGAAACATAATGCATTCGGAATCACAGGTAGTTTGGTTGGGTGTTGTTGTTGTTGTTATTGTATAACCCTGGACAGTTCTCTAGAACAAGCCAGGCCCTCGACACGGAGACAGCCGACCGATCTCGCAGGGGCGACACAGAGATCACCCACATTCACGATGGTGTACCACCACCTTGATGAAGTCAGGACCACGACAGAGTTAGAGAGGTAGAGAGTTAGAGAGTTAGAGAGGAAGAGAGGAAGAGAGGAAGAGAGGAAGAGAGGAAGGGAGGGATGGAGGGGTGGAGGGGGAGATGGAGATGGAGATGGAGAGGGAGAGGGGGAGGGAGAGAGAGGGAGGGAGAGGGGGGGGGGGAGAGAGAGAGAGAGAGAGAGAGAGAGAGAGAGAGAGAGAGAGAGAGAGAGAGAGAGAGAGAGAGAGAGAAGAGACATATACAAGAGGGAAAGGGCCAGTACATGCATGGGGACCAATTGGCACTCTGACCGTGACTGCGCTGGAGGGATGGAGGGATAGAGGGATAGAGGGGTGGAGGGGTGTAGGGATGCGCTGGAGGGATGGAGAGGTGGAGGCTTGGAGGGGAGATGGAGATGGAGATGGAGATGGAGATGGAGATGGAGATGGAGATGGAGATGGAGATGGAGATGGAGAGGGAGAGAGAGAGAGAGAGAGAGAGAGAGAGAGAGAGAGAGAGAGAGAGAGAGAGAGAGAGAGAGAGACAGACATATACAAAGAGGGAAAGGGCCAGTCCATGCATGGGGACCAATCGGCACTCTGACCGTGACTGCGCTGCCCTGGTGAATCTGGGCAGCAGGGAGGAATGTGGAAGATTTCGCCCCCAACTTGCATTGGGGGGTAAAACCACCCCGAAGAGGCATCCCTGATGGTTGTAGTTTTTTTTTTTTTTGTATACTGAATCGAGGCTCGTGAAAGAGCTATGGGTGTTGGTCGAGGCACTGAAGGCACGCAGGGTACTTGTTATCAGCCAATTCGTTATGCATCACCCTATAACATTTTGTCGTTAAAGATGGCTAACCCTTTATCACCAGATTCATCATCGGCACTTAGATTTCTCTCATTATGAAGTCCACACCCCATTAACTCATGACCCTTTGCAACTCAGAGGAAAATTTAGCAACTGGCCAGATCGTACAATTGTGTGCCGCTAAATTGTCAGAAATGAACAAGCAAATTATGAAAAACGCCATGGTATGTTTCCTGCTGATAACAACTAATTAATGATGTCAAGGCCAGAATTCACTGTTCCATCAGCGGTCGCCTGGCAAGCTATCAATGTCACGGACAACATACAATGGCTTATTGTGTTCAGCCGTACAAAATGTTTGTAGCTCCCAAGCAGGCGTTCCTCATTATCACATTAAACAGAGCAACGGTCATGCTTCGGAAAGGTTAAAACCTCTCTTATAAACCGGCGTCGTTGTCTGGTTATTATAATGAAGATGAAGAAAGAGCAAATGAGCTTACGGCCCGGGACACACAAAGCTCGAGTTACCGTTTTCACGGCACAGTTTATCAGCACCACCACGGTGGAGAAATCGGACCTCCGATTCCTGGAGATGTAGTGGAGCTGTGCGCTTTTCACAAACAAAGTTGTGTTTGTGTTCAAAAACAGGGCCGCGTTTCCAGTTACGGAGGAGTTCACTGGCAGCGCCATCACATTCTGTAAGCGCGGCTTCCAAGATGGCGCAAATAAAGGAAATTCAATGAGGTGGCCATGGGCAAAATGTGCACGCCGTTTGCTAATAAATTAGATATGTAGCTTCGGGCTAAGATGACGTTTTACGATTCCACAATATTGGACGTAAAGCCAAATTAATGTTTTTGAAACTTGCGGCGCAATCACGGAACTCCAGGGCGAAAAGGTTGAGTGCGGGTTAAAATGATCTTTCTTCAACCCCCGTTTGGAAAACGGTTGCGAAAAGCTGAAACGCGGGTTTCTTCCCATCCGTGGCCAACACGAGTCGATCACGATAAACGTTCCGAATTTCCATCGAACAATTTCGAATCCTTAACCCAAGGACGTTCACCATTTGTGAGATGCATGCAACCGGCCATTTTTGTTTCAATGACCCGTTTCTATAAAGGTTTGTGTCCCCACCACAAACCACCTGGCATCTCTCCATCGAAACACATATCCTATATTAATCCAGCGATGGCAATAAATAAGCAACAGTTTTACATGAAGTCTCAACACATTCGCAATTTCACTTCACACAAAACAACTCCAAAATCACCCAAAGTATCACTCACTTGATCTGAGGATGCACTTCGCCATTACCGACAACAAAAAGAAACAAAAGAAAAACTCAAAATGTTTTCCCTTTGCTTTTTTTTTTTTTTGTATACACAGTCGAGGCTCGTGAAAGAGCTAACATTTATCAAACAAACAAATCAAACAAACAAGCAAACGAAGTATATAAAAAGGGGAGCGGTCGACAAGATGGGGAGAGAAGGGGAGGAAGCACACAAACACAACATTTGAGAGCAGGGACATCGGGAGATGTGTGGGAGGGAGAGGGCTTTGGGGGAGGCAGGATAGGTATAAAACGCAAGGACACCAAGGACTTCCAGGAAAGAAGTCAAAAGTCACCTCATAAAAGTGGATTTGGGGTGAAATTAGCGGGGGTAGAAAAGATCAAGGTTTTGGATTGGGGAAGATAAGAGATGGTGGTGAACAGCTGTTTTAAAGACCTGGAGGGAGGAGTGGGATTGAAGAGAGTGGGGGAGTTTGTTCCAGAGGCGGGAGAAAAGAGGAATGAAGGAGTGAAGGTGAGCAGAGAGTCTTGATTTTGGCAATCCTCTTGGTCGGGTTCATCTCTGTAAAAGGCTCAAAAATAACGCTCAATATCTACGACTAAAATGACGACTACTACTACTACTACTACTACTACTACTACTACTACTACTACTACTACTACTACTACTACTACTACTACTGTAATACGATTTCCATTCCAAGGAACTTCAACGCAGGAAGAGACCATTAGACCAATCAAGTGTGCGCAGATTGTTGGGTGGTAGGATGACATGTACGGTCGGGTTTTTAAAAATGTTTTCTGTTTTTTTTAAGCATCATTTTTCATTTCCTTTTTAAATGTTGAGCATCAAGCAAGGAAGCAGCATGTACCGTTTATTTGGTATGAGTCGGATTGGGTCGGGTTCATCCTGCTGACCTCCCAGCTTCAGAGCGGATGCTCCAACCATTCCACCAATGAGTTTGGTGATAAACAAATTATTCCCACCTTCTTATGGGGTCGGCTGGAGACGTTTGGCACCCAAGTCTTTCCAGAACCGCTGGCCAGATCCGATGCTCAACTGAAGGAATTTGGAATTTAGCCAGGGTGCAGGCCATAACTTGCCCAATCTTCGTGAAAGACAGCGTGGGTTCTTTAAGGTCCAACGACCAGTTCTAGCAGATGAATCCTCAGGCTCACCATGCTTTTAATCGACGGCACACACATTGACACCTCACCTCGCATACGAAACACCAGGGTGACAGTTCATAGCTAGGTCGGGATTGGAACTGAGGCTAGGAAGTTCAGAGCAACACCACTAGGTTATCTTACTAGCCCAGAAAAAAACACAGGATAGGAATAACATAGTGAGGCGGTTGCCTTCAAAAAAAATTCCTTCTCTTCCTGAAAGGCAAATGCGACCAAAGACAATCTCACGTCATTCTGCAACACCCGCAACAAGTCTGTCCACTTTCAGGAGAGCTGGAAAACAACATCTGGCCAATCTGAAGCCTGAACCATCAAACCTGTCCCATCCCTCAAAACCTGATGGTGCCTTGTCAAGTCTGTCTCTGGTGTTTGCTCCACTTCCATCCCTTCCCTTACTTCAAATGGCACCACAGCAGACTTGGCTTGTAAGAAGGCCGAATGCCTCAATTCTGTGTTTGCTCCAAAATCTTGTGTCCCGAACTCCTTGCTCGCTGTGCCAACCATACGCAATCACACCAAAATGCTCCTGGACTCTGTCTTTTGCACCGGAGAAGATGGAGAAGTTCTTGGCAAGCGTCGACTCCAATTCTGCAACTGGCCCGGACCGTATTACCATGTGTCTTAAATGCCTGCTCTGCTGATCTTGCACATCCTCTTTCTACTCTGTTCATCCTATCATTTACCCTAGGACATCTTCCATCTGCTTGGAAGTCAGCCAACATCACTGCATAAAATAAAAATGGTGCAAAAAGTGATCCTCTAAACTATGGACCAAGTAGCTTCCAATCATCAGCAATGTCATGAAAACTATCATGGCAGTTGACATAAATCCTTCCCTTTCTCTGACAGCCTGGTCTCACACGATCAGTTTGGATTCAGACCTGGTCACTATATCCTGGACATGATCTTCCTACAATGGATAAAGGCCCTCAATGTCAGACAGGAGATCAGGGCCATCTCTCTGGACACATCTCGAGTTTTTGATACAGTCTGGCATCCTGCCTTGCTCTTCATAGTCTCTACCTTAAAAACCACGTGGCCTTATCCCCTTAAGTCTCCCTCTATTTTGTCTCCCAACTCTGCTATTGGTGTGTCCCTCTCCCCTCACCCTCCCCTTTCCACTGTTCCTTTTGTTATATTATGTCCTGGTCCATTTTGTGTTCTAGTTCCTCCATGAGCCTCGATTCTATGTACAAAAAAAATTGCAAATGTGTTGAAAATTCATCCAAAACATAAATGAGAATCAGATGCATATATCAAACCAAGTACCACGTGAAAAGTGAAAGACTTTCAAAGTTATTAAATCAATATAGTCAAGTGCAAAACAGTCAGGCATAAATACGAAGCCCCAAATGTTAGGCAAAATAAAAAAAAGTTTTTAAATGGCACATTGTAGAGCGATCCGTAAAAGTGTGAATTGGTATAAAGGTTAGTGAGTAATGCAGAGAAAGAGGGAATCGGTAAGAGGCAGCGAAATGTTATTGAGGTCAGCAATGCAAATGTTACATTTGTGAATGGTGAACCAGATAAGCCGTCTCACATTGCATTGTAGAAATGGCATTTACTTAATGGGAACGTTATGTCAAACAGGCCAGGCAAGAGAGAGAGAATTATTCTATATGCCCTTCTGTTTCAAAGCTCAGCACTATAACTTCTCGAGAGAGAGAAAAGTTTAGGTCAATGTTTGGCAAATCAGAGAATCTGTGCTAGTCTGAGTGCACATAACATGCGCCTCATAACATGTATGTGAAAATGCATCTCTGCATGACAAAATGTGAAACGTACTGCCAGAAATCAGGAGGGCCTCAGTGGAAGAAGAGAACCTCAATGGTCGGCCTCTTGGGTGGCTGAGCCTTCCACGACCACGAGAATGGAAGAGAACTTCCAATTAGTGACAGAAAGGCATGCTCACAAGAGAGAGACATGGTCAGAGAGAAATAAAAAAAGGACATATAACTAAAGATAAATGTGAAAAATAATTAATCCTCGTCAACATTCTTTAGGGAAAAACGTGACCACATCAAAACTAAGCATGTACGTCACATTTCCCGGTTTCCATATATTCGCTGATAAAAGTGACATCCTTTATCATAATAAAAATATGCAATTTGGTGTCTGTCTGTCTGTCTGTCTGTCTGACAATTTTTGAACCTGATACATTCGTTCGTTACTTATCCAATCTCAACCACACTTGACAAGACGACTAAGGGTCACATGTTGAAAGTTGTAGCGAATGAATTTTCCCCCCTCCCCAATAAGGTTTTCTCCACCAATGGGGTTTTCTCTGCCAAGGGGGTTTCCCCACCAATGGGGTTGCATGTTGAGGTGTATATGCGTGTTAAAATAGCTTTATCATGGCGTTTTTCCAAGGATGCTTCTAATAACAAAAGCATAATTTTAATGTTAACACAAAACAAAATGAATACAAATAATATCTCCCCTCCCCATGGAGTGTTTCCTCCTTGGCCAGACACCGTATTAATGTGTATAAACAGCTTATCGTGCCTCATTGGAGTACCTCTACCAGTGGTAAAAATATTATAAACAACAATCACATATGATACCTTTTTAAACAGTTGCTACTGCTGTTTAACACTAAACTGAAAAAAATTTGGAGGAATCCCGACATCCATGAGGCAAATTTTACTTACAGAACTAAGCGACGATCTACTGTAATCTATATACTCCACAAGGGTGAATAACATAACCCTTCCTGCTACTAACGTGGCGTTTTTCAAGGCCGCTTCTACTAACAAAAGTAAGTAATAACACTTATAATAATAGCATAATATTAATGATAAAAACAATATCCCCCCTACCGAAGGGGTTTTGTAACTTGCGATATCCTCCACCGCCTGACTCCCTCATGGAAGTAAATTTTATTATAGGGAATTTAGAATAGTGAGGCACAGTCTGATCTTTTCAATGACCTCATCCAAGTAATAGCAATAATAATTGGCAATAATAATAAGGATAATAACATGACTCCCCCTGCCGCTCCCATAGGTACCCTAAAATGTACTAGTACCCTAAAAGCACAATACAAATTCCGGATTATTAACTGGGCATGAAGGAGAACAGTTTTTAGAGCACTGTCACATTGTGTGCAATTATACAATTAAAAGCTAGAATTTTAGCGATCTTCACACTCAAACATCGTCCTGGAGCGTAATATCAATGGAATGTATGCACTGCACCAATAGCGATGAAGAATGCATCAGTGGAAGAAAAATAGGTAAAGTAATATTACTAACGTCATTTTTATGGTGTAATCATCAAGTTGTTATTCATTTCTGAGATAATCATAACTCTAACTTATCAGATCATAATGTGGGTTCCCCTTACAATTGAAACTTCAATGCAGGAGTAGGCCCATCAAAGCCTGTGTTATCATTGCCAACATGTGGTTGTTTATCCATACTCCATCCTTTTTCAAAAAATGCTTCGTGTCAAGCAAGGAAGCATCACATGCCATTTTAAAAGTCTTCCGTACCACTCGGCCAGGGTCGGACTGCTGACTC
Organism: Myxine glutinosa; assembly: GCF_964187855.1. Classification (NCBI taxonomy): domain Eukaryota; kingdom Metazoa; phylum Chordata; class Myxini; order Myxiniformes; family Myxinidae; genus Myxine; species Myxine glutinosa. Next base: position 205,151,121 of record NC_136262.1, read on the forward strand.
CCTAGATTCAGGAGGGACGCTCTAACCATTAAGCCACTAAGTCTGCTTAAAACTTAAGGGGTAACTGATGAAATGGTTACAAAGGTAGAACATTGAAGAGAGGTTGTCCCAAAATTAAAGCATATATATAACCACAGGATAAAAGGGTGAAAAAGATTCTGCAACATTATGTGACTTGTACTTATTATGTAGGCAGAGGGTGGAAAGGGAAGGGGAAGAGCAAGCACGAGGGAGAGGGCGGAGCGAGTAGGAGGGAGAGGGCGGAGCAAGTAGGTGGGAGAGGGTGCGGCAGAGGAAAAACAAGTTTCACCATATATGCCATAAATACCTCGAAGAAGACTTTTAACATAATTGCAACAAGTACAACGTTTTTAGTATTGTCATTATACACTATTGTTTATGAATGGACATTAAATATGTCATGGAGAAATGAGTTCAAATTGTAGATTTGATGAACGGCATCACTCATGACACAAAATACAAGGCAAGCATACACAGGAACCACCTTTAGAGGCCATTAGACCTGGTAATTCGAGAACACGGTGTAAAAATGCCTATTGTTTCCGAAAATATACCGTGAGATATTTACTGTTGAATGAAAGCTCAAATGAAGATGGGAAAACCAACTATATTTCACCGGCATAAGGATGAAGTGCTCCGAGGTGCAGCGCCTCCTGCTGGCACTGCACGAGAATGACAGTCGATTCGACTCCACAGGGCACAAATCAAGGACCAGACAGTTCAAGATGAACATACCACCAACTGAGTTATCCAGCTGTCCCCCAGTCCTATAGCAGAGGTCTCCCATCTATGGGCAGGTATCGACTCTGCCCTGGGTCCCAAGATCAGACAGGATTGGGAAGCATTCAAGATGAAAAGATGTTGAACAGCAAAGTAAGTGAGTTGCATTTTAGCCAAATGTAGAGGAGATTTTGTTGCAGTTCTTTGCATATTATTTCTGAGAGGTTGGCTTTTCCACATATCCATATATTCAAAGATATCTTTGATGGTGTTCATGTTAGGATACTGCGGTGTGCAGGCAAGGGCCCGAAACGCATTCCTGATCCAACGAGCAAAAGGATTTTGATGAATTCTTCATTCAAATTTAATCTCCGAGGATGAACAAAATTAAATCGAAGATGAGAGAAATGAAAATGGAGACGAATGATCAATCTTCCCAATGATGCTAGTTTTGATCAGATTGATGATGCAAGACGAGTGAAAACAGAAATGGGTTTCTCAGCTCACACGAAGCAAGAAATAAGTTGAGAGGGGCTGAAGATGTGTGCCATTTAAGTTCAGACTTGAAAGACAAAATGCTTCATTTATAAATGGAAAAGAGTGGATGGAGATTAGAAAATAAAATACAGTAAACCCTTAAATATTTAGCTCCTGCAGTTTTGACCAATCGCGGGCAGTGTCTCTGTATACCTATTTACTTACCGCGGGCATAATTTCCACCATTTGCGGTTTTTGAGCCGAGTTGTGTCCACGTGGGTGGGTTATGTGCTCCCCAAAGTGCTAAAGTGTCGTTTCAGTCCCTTGATTCCAATACCGAAAGGATGGAAAAAGCCCTTAATGTTTGGATGGAGGACCAACCGCAGCAAAAGCATCTTTGAGGGGGCTGGTGATACGGGAGAAAGCATTACACATCTACAAACATTTTCCATGTGGCATCCGGGAAGATGATTATTCGGCCTCCGTAAAATCCAGTTAGCTATGGAAGCAGCATCGGCAGACCATGTTGCTGCAGAGAACAACCCGCCACAGCACAAGAAACTGATTGAGAAGGGATTTAAACCTCAGCAGGTCTTTAACGCCGACGAGACAGGATTATTCTGGAAGAGGATGCCATCCCATACCTTCCTGTCCAAGCAGGACTGTAGTGTTTTTTACATTTTATGAAGGTAAAAGTCTTGTGTTTTATCTTTATTTTACATGTTCATGCCAATTGTGATATGTTTATTTTTAGCTGCCACCCACCTTCCTCTAAGTTTCTCCAAGTCCAGAAACCTAATCCCATTTTCCCATGAGGTTTAAGTATTAACTTTCAAATGTTTGGGATTTCATGGCACTTTTGGGAAATGCAACCACCGCGATATTTAAGGGTTTACTGTAATTCGATTTGGCAATAAGCAAGTGTATGGATAGAATCACCAGGACGTTGATCGAAGTAAGCTAACCGCCATGGGAAGTAAAGAGAAGCTGACACTTCAGACGTTAACCTTTTGTTGGAGCAAAAGAGGGACACCAGAAAGAGACGACTGATTATAATGTCATACTGCACTGACTCACTCTCATAAACTTTCACAAAAAACAGTTTTTCCATTACCATATAAATAAATATAATGATCCGATTAAAGGTTCATATTATAATGTTGATCTTCCTAAATAAATCATCAATGAAAAAGCTGAAAATAAATAAAAACAGTTCAATTAAATGCTTATTTTGGTTGACTTCAGTGCAATTATAAACAACAAATGATAATTCTTAAGGAGTTAGTAAAAACAAACTTTATGAGAAAACTTAATGAGAGGATGAGCAAAGCAAGTTCATGAAATATTTGTTTTGAGAAGCAAAGTTTGAGAAACGCAATTACTGTACATTTAACTTAACATTTATGCACTTATTGGAAATAATAAATAGTTTCTGTAAATGTTTTGTAAAACAAAATGAAAAACATATCCATTTGATTTTACTTACTAAATAAGAAAAATAATGAATTTTTGATTCATAACCGCTCTATTAAAATATCTCCGATTTATATGTACACCGATAGGAAACGTCAGTGATCAAAAACACATTTGTAAAAGATGTTGAAATTATTTTAAAAAGAACATGTTAGTCAATTGCAGAAAGAAAATTTATAGTGATGAGGTAGATGAAACAATTGGAGAAATGTCAATTGAAAATGACTAACACTTCATGTTTACTCGTTTTCAAAGAAAGGTTAAAATCCCAAACAGTTACGTCTGCACACTTTCAATTTTACAAAGAAAACAGAAAATTGCTCTCAAGATCCAAAGCTTTCATATACTATATGGAATATCAGGAATATTAAAATATCTATAATAATGAAAGGCAGTGTGTGTCAGTGTGTGTGTGTGTGCATCTCCTCTATAACTCCAAAACCATGAAACTGAGTGGCCCCAAACTTTGAGTGCATAATTTTCGACCTCCAAGAGAGAGCATGAATAAAAATTGGGCGTTTGGGTGTGTTTAAACACCCTTTATGAAGTTCATTTACAGGGTGCTCATAACAAAAAAGAACAAACAAAAAAAGCCTCAGCAAAATGGCGGTCCACCATCTTGGCAAGCCCACCGTCACATCACAAAATGGCGGTCCGCCATCTTGGTCAGCCCACTGTCACATCGCTGTGTTATTAAGCTGTCATTTTGTTTCGGCCTACTGAGATTGTCCACCCACTAACACTGAGCTACATTTAGACTGTCGTAATACAGGTTTCCTGCATCCGTCCTGCGGATACATGTGTATATTTGGAAAGACATGGGTGTCCAGAGTAGAATAAGGTAAGTCTTGTGTTTGAGGTTTGTAGTTTTCGATTTATTCATGTTTTAAAATATGGTTTGTAGGCTGATGGTCTTGGATAGTTGCTAGGCCGCAGCGTTTTCGATTAATAAAGTCATCTGCATGAAGATTTTGGTTAAAGTTATGGATATCATTGTATGCCTGAGCTTTCGGATTATGTTAGTATTATGCATGGATTGCTTATAAACTGACTTATGACTTTATAAAGGAAGTCCTTTGGAGAAAATGCACGTTTTGCTTTGAGCAGCCTCACAGGTTTATTTTACCTTCGATTCAATTTCTGTTTTCAGTTTTGGTGGTCGCTGGAGTGGATGAACACTCGACAACAAATTTGGTGGAAATCTGATGAATTTTGACTAACGTAGAACCTTTAATGACTTAAAGTTAGGCATTCAGGAGCTGCATCATTCCCTCTTTTTGTCATTGTTATCGCGATGGCTCAAAATGTTATTCGGCACCTCACAGCCTAATTTAACTGTGATTCGATTTCTGTTTACAGTTTTCATAGCCGCTGAGGTCGATAAAGGCCCTGGTAAAACAAGTTTGGTGAGAATCGGTTCAGTTTTGATTACAGTATAGTGGTATTTGATGAGACTTCAGTCTCCCCTCCTCATCTTTCTCCCTCCCCTCCACCCTCCACTCTTTCCCTCTACCCCTCTCTCTTCCTCTCTCCCCCACCCTCCACATCCCTTCTCCTTCTCCTTCTCCTTCTCCTTCTCCTTCTCTCTCTGTCGCCACCTGCTGGCCGTTTGTATGCTGGTTGTACTGTCATGGCGTCTGCTTGTGGAGGCCTGTGAGTGCTCTGTGTTGTTGCTCCATTCCGCCCCCCCCCGTTTCCCCCCCCCCCCCCCTCTGTGTCCTTGTGCCTGTTCGTGGAGTCTTCCTGGTGATTCCCATATACGTTGAGACGGGAGAGAGAGCCGGAGAGCACAGGGTGATCGCTGGTAAGGGTTCGCCGTTTTTGGGCGTCGCCCGATCGGTGTTTGCTCCTTCATCTTAAACCTCTATTTCCTTTTTTTCCTTTCGTTTACCTTTCCTTCAGTTTGTTTTGTTGCCTCCCTTTTCCGAAGTTAGGGAAATCGGAGAGGTCTGATTGCTTCCCATTCCCGGAGTTCAGGTAGGGAAGATTGTATTATATATTCACCCTCCCCGAGTTGGGAAGGGGTTGTAAGTGCAGCTGTTCCAGCATGGCAGCTGCACTATCTCGATTTACGGCCTTTCAGAGACTGACCCGTAAGCACGGGTTCTTTTGTGTACCTCCGGAACGTGAGGTTAGTGTCGAGGACGTTGTCCTCGCAACCGGTCATGTTGTCGGGATCGACAAGGTTGTTGCCGCTTTGCGGATGAACAAGCGGATCGTTATTTTTTTGTCCGACGTGGATTGTGTCCCACAAATTGTCGAACAGGGTTTGACAATCGATCCAGATTTATTTGTAATGATTTCCCCACTAGATAGCCCAGCGATAAAAGTCGTGATATCAAATTGCCCCCCATTTGTATCCGACGATGTACTAATTAAAGAATTGTCCCGATACGGTACCATCGTGTCTCGTATCTCCATGATTCCCTTCGGGTCACGAAACAACGATTTAAGGCACGTGGTTTCATTCCGCGGCAAGTGTTTATGATTTTAAAAAATTCCCAGAAGGATTTAAACCTTATAATAAAATTAAAACATCAACAGAACGAATATACAGTGTACGTGTCCACCAACGTTCTAAAATGTTTTGGCTGCGGACAATTTGGGCATGTTAAGCATGACTGCCCCCGAAAAGAGAATTCTCCACAAGTGCAACCTCCCCTCCGAACCGGGAATAAGCAACCCCCCCACCTTCCCACCACCGATCCAAACCCTTCCACCACCGACCCAAGCCTTCCCACCACCGACCCAAGCCTTCCCACCACCGAACCAAACCTTCCCACCACCGAACCAAGCCTTCCCGCCGCCGAACCAAGCCCTCCCACCACCGACCCGAACCTTCCCACCATCGACCCAAGCCTTACCACCACTGATCCCAATCTGTCCACCACCGACCCAAGCCCTCTTACCACCAATCCAAACCCCCCCGCCGTACCCCCTTCCCCTCCCCTTGAAACAGGGGCCCCTCCCTCTACTGAAGGATCTAACTGCAGCCATCTCCTGTTAACGATAGATCTCACCCCCCAGGCGACATCGTCCAATCACAGCTTGTTGCCTGCTATAACTGATCCTACCTCTCTCGCCGTGGTAGCCGATGGGAATCCCCTCCCGATGATCACGTCCTCCCTCCCCCCCCTCCCCCCAAACCCTTGCAATCTCTTCCCACTAATCAGGACGAGTTTCAATTAGTCTGCCCAAAAGGAAAAAGACATCTGCAAACAAAAGATGAAAACGGTCATCTCTTTAAAAAACCTACAACTGAAAACCGACAGCCCCTCCTCTCTGGCCTAGATTTGTCCCTCGTCACAGAAAATCGTTTCTCGGTATTGGAGGACATAGATGTGGATGTCGGTATTGGAGGACATAGATGTGGATGAATCCTCGCCCTTGTCTACTGACCTAGAAACTGATATGTTTGAACCGCAAAAATTAGTACCCCCCCCTCCCCCCCCCCCCTCCCCTGAAGATGGCTCATTTCTCTCCCTCCCCGTCCCCGCCCTCTATGGACTATGCCCCATCCGATAACGTGGAGGGATGTGATGATGGTGAGGAGATAAATGATGAAAACCAGTGTGACACACCATCTGAGCCATCTGATATAGATGACTCTGTTAGTGAATGTGGTAGCCTTAAGGAAGAAGAAACCCCTCCAATCCCTCCCTCCGAGATAAAAAGGTTTCTTAAGGACACATTCCGAAAAAGGATTGTTGTTATAGAAACCTTTTTTCCAGAGCTGCCTGATTTTATACATTCCGCTAGACTGATGGTAAAACGGCCCCACGTTTTTAATTTCAATTCCTCCCAACGTCACCGTTTAAAGAAGTGGTTGCAAAAAGCTAAGAATGAACTGCTATCAAAAAATTGAGTGGTGGTCACTCCTCCTTATAGCTGTAATGAGTTTTTCCATTTGTAGCTTGAATATTAACGGAGGATGTAGCTCTGTCCGGAAAGTTCAAGTAAGGGATTTTTTATTACAGAAGAAAGTTGACATTGCCCTCTTACAAGAGACCCATGCCAACGACTGCTGTGTCGCAGAGTGGTGAAGGCTCTTCCCCGGCCTGTCCTTCTTTAGTAACGGTGACTCCCGCAAAGGCGGTGTCGCAATAATTCTTAGCCCCTCCTTTTCGCCTTCATCGCTTAAATTCGACGAAATACACAAGGGATCCCTAGCATCCCTAGAATTCCACTACTGTGGAAAATTCTATACTATTTTTAATATCTATGCCCCAAGTACGCCTGTAGCTCGGCGAGTTTTTTTTAATGACCTTGGGACACACCTAACGTCCCTCGACAGCCAAAACGCCCTAAAAAACCAAGACAATCATGTTTGTATTGGTGGAGATTTTAATTGCACCCTCCAACCCCAACTAGACAGGAACAGTGCAGAGCCCCATCCTGCCTCCACAATCCCTCTCACCAAATTTTTAAAACAAATGAATTTGACAGATATATGGCGGGTACAGCACCCATCAATCAGGCAATACACATGGTGTCGATGCATTCAGGGTAATATTGTACTTGCTCGCTTGGACAAATTTTATATTAATCCTCCACTTGAACGCCTCGTTCTGTCATCCAAAATTTGCCCATCAGGATTCTCGGACCACAGCGCAACATTTCTCAATATTTCTGCCCCCTGCCCGAAACACAAGAGTGCTTTTTGGAAATTTAATAACAACTTACTTGATGATAGTACCTTTAAGGACATTTTTCCGGAAATTTGGAATATTCTGGTTGCCTCCCAAGGGAATTTCTCAAACCTCAGACAATGGTGGGATAATGCCAAAACGCACATCAGACTGTTCTGCCAACAATATCGTGCGTATGGTGTTCAAGAGGAAAGAAAAACCACAACCTTACTTGAAGATGAAATCCTGGAATTACAGGAACAGCTTCAGGGAACTGCATGTGTGAGCTACCAGGGAATGAGGCAACAAATCCATGGAAAAACGGCCTTACTGAATTCCATATCCGAAAGGCGAGCACAAAATGCTTTATTGCGCCTGAAGATGAGGTACATACACGACCTTGATGCTCCAACAAAATTCTTCTTCAGCCTTAAAAGGGGGGCCTCTTCGTCAATGATTACACGCTTGCTCCATGATGGGGAACTCCTTTATGAAGATGGCAGAATCAGGGAATGTGCTCGGAAACATTTTAAACAACGGTTTATGCGGCATGACATTAACCAGGATGCAATATCGGAACTTGTTTCTAACCTTCCAACATTGGCGGAGGATCAGAAGCAGCAGTTGGAGGATCCTCTGAGGTTACCTGAGCTCACCGCTGCCTTGAAGGCCTTGGAACCTGATAAAGCCCCTGGACTGGATGGGCTGACTAGTGAATTTTTCCAGTTTTTTTGGGACGCCATTGGACCTCACCTACTGCGGGTATTGAATGAATGTTTAGAGGATGGACAACTGCCGTGGAGTTGCCGGAGAGCAGTCACCACCTTAATTCCTAAGAAAGTGGACACTCAACTTATAGAGAACTGGCGTCCTATTTCTGTTTTATGTACGGATTATAAAATTTTAGCCAAAGCCTTGTCTAATCGAATGAAACCTTTTATGAATGTACTAATAGGAGAACATCAATCCTTTTGTATTCCTGGATGTACTATTTTTAATAATATCTTTCTTATCCGTGATACCATTCGGTTTTGTAACAATTTTAATATGAATGTTGGTCTGTTTTTTATTGACCAAGGAAAAGCCTTTGACTGTATTGACCACATGTACCTTTTTAGAGTTTTAGAGAATTTTGGGTTTGGACCTATTTTTATCTCGTACGTTAAACTTTTGTATTGTAATATATCCAGTGTTCTTAAAATTAATCAAGTATTGTGTAGCCCCATTGCTGTACAACGGGGAGTACGGCAAGGTTGCCCGCTATCTGGACTTTTATACTCTCTTGCCATCGAACCTCTTCTGCTCCAATTACGTACGCACATTTCTGGCTTCACTGGATCAATTCTTACCACACCGCTAAAAGTCTCTGCCTTTGCAGATGATGTCTGTATTTATATAAAAAATAGTGCTGACGTCACTGCGGTGGCTCAGGCACTAAAAACATATTGTCAGGCTTGTTCAGGCCAGGTAAACTGGAAGAAGAGTGAAGCCCTTTGGATAGGACCTGGAGATTGCCCGCCAATTGTCCTACCAGGAGGAGTGAACTGGCAGAAAAGTGGCATTAAATACCTCGGTATTTTCCTCGGAGACAACACCTTTGAGCAGCAGAACTGGGTGGGATTACCGGACAAGGTAATGGCAAAACTGGCCCGCTGGAAAGGACTTCTTTTTCAACTTTCGTACCGCGGAAGAACTCTCGTCATTAACAATCTTGTCGCCTCTATGCTATGGCATAAGATGATATGCCTACAACCGCCCGGGAGCCTTCTTATTACACTGCCAAAGAGCATTGTCGACTTTTTCTGGAGCGGGAAACACTGGCTCCAACCCCCCGTGGCATACTTACCACTCACTGAAGGTGGCCAAGTCTTATTGATATCCGCAGCCGGATTATGGTCTTCCGGCTTCATATCGTGTGCCAACTTGTATATGGAGATGAATCCCTACTCTGGAGGCCTCTGGCTAACTGCATATTGCAGCTTACATGCAAGCTGGGTTACGACCGAGAACTTTTCTTGATGAACCCTCATCAAATCGATTCATCCTTGCTGCCCACCTTTTACCAAGGGGTGATGAACGCCTGGCAAGCCCTGTCCTTTTCCCGTGAAATGGCAACATACAACATGGAAATGTTGTTGAATAAGCCCCTATGCTACAACCCCTTCCTGGAAAACAGCTTGAATAATAGGGGACTCGTTCAACGTTTTGTTGATGCCAAGCTGCTGCGAGTGAAAGACCTCATGACAGAGTCTGGGAGCTGCCGGCTGAGTGCTGCCGCTGTGGCACAAAAAACCGGAATAAAATCTGTCAGGATCATCTCTCGGTTCCTTCAAGGGATATCCACAACGTATCGTAATACCTGCGAGGAACTTGGCCCTTCCCCCGAGGAAACAGCGGGTGACTTCCCCAAACTCCTAGTCTTCAGCCCGCCACTTAATCTGTCCCCTGGCCTGAACAGCCCTGATGATACTGCATTATACCTTCCCGCCTTTCCAAAGAAAACTTTGTACAACGCGTACGTTAAAATTTTATACGCAAAAACATTTTCTGAGCACCCGAGGCTTCGATGGCGGGATGTTTTACCCCCAATACCACCCAATTGCCCCAATTGGCGAAGTTTTTATCTCTTGCCTACTCCAAAGTATGTTGGAGATATTCAATGGAAACTTGTACACTGGATTTTACCTTATAATGTTTTACTGAACCGGTTTTCTACTGCTAACTCTAATCTATGCCCTTTATGTGCATCCATTGAAACCCTACCGCATATATACCTTGAGTGTGAACGATTGCAACCTCTTTTTACATTCCTTCAGGAACGCTTTGTGAAGCTTGGTTCCCTCTTCAATCACAATGTTTTTATTTATGGTGTTTTAGGACCGTCTTCCCTTAGAAATGTGGTTTTAATGAATTTTTTAATTGGCCAGGCCAAGTTTGCAATTTATAAATCCAGGAAGAAAAAAATGGGAAACGCTTCTGACTCGGCATATGATGTACTGCTCACCTTTAAGGCTCTTGTAAATGCAAGACTAAAGCTAGAGTACCGGTTTTTAAAAATGAACAAGAATTTAACATGTTTTAAAGAAAAGTGGGTTTTTAATGATGTCATATGCACACTTGATGATGATGATTTGATAATAACTTTTCCTTGAGACCATTTTTATTGTGTTTTGTTTCTTTATGACTGAACATAACTGATTTTCTATACTCTTGTAATAAAAGGAAGAAACAGTCAGTCTCTCTCTCTCTCTCTCTCTCTCTCTCTCTCTCTCTCTCTCTCTCTCTCTCTGTCTCTGTCTCTGTCTCTGTCTCTGTCTCTCTCTCTCTCTCTCTCTCCATTACCGCACTCCCTTGGCTCTTGTCTCCGTTGTCTACTAGTACTATATAATGGCGCTATTCCATCGCACAACAGAACCGTGAAAATAGGCGGAGTTATCTGAAATGACGAAAAAAACCCTGCCCAAAACGGTCTGCAGTATTGCTAGCTCCACCCGTAGGTCTGGGTTCGGCTCACTTGGTACCTATCCATAGCAGGAACCAAATTTAGCACGGGTATTTAGGTACGGTACGGTTTGCTTTGCAATGGAAAAACGAAAATATGGATTTTGGTTACAGTACGGTACGGTATGGTACAGCAGTGGAAAAGCACCGTAAGAGAACAGTTGGTCTGTCTGTGTGTGTGTCGCCATTTTTCTGAGATGGCTGAATGGATCTTCGTCAAACCTTCAGAGGGTCATCAATGAGTGCTAGTGATGTTTTAGGCCAAAAAAACAAAAACGTTTTTTGGATTTAAAAAAAATTCTCCACAGTGCATTTTAAAAAAACGCTCCACTAAGCATTTTGATTTATGACAGTTATATATAAGTACACATTCGCATAACTAAATACAAAACAATCACCAGACATTTGAACACAAATAATAAAACTATTCCGGAAGCGGTCGAAGTTGGGGGTGAGGCTTCTTCTTCTTCCTGAACGTCATCATACTTAACTCAGAAATGTGATTTATGGCACATTCACGAGCATATATTCAACGAAAAGGTAAAATGATGATTTGAAATTTGTGATGGATTCTGAATTGGATGTAATTGCTTTTCCATTATATTTGCCCTCATTTCAAATATGTTAATGCTTTTTTTTTGCTTGAGCAATGCCGGGTACTCCAGCTATAAACGCTTTTATACTTTACATTGGGGTACAAATACAAATACAACTTTGTTTGGGGGGTAACATAGGCTATTTGGCCGCGGCCTCATTCGGGGATGTGGGGGACCAGGAGAGGGACGTAAATTCTCTATGTAAATGTGTACCGTGTGGCGCCACCTGGTGATGGTGGCAGAGGGTATTAAAGTTTCCTTTTTAACTCAACTGGACTACCGTCCAGTTGAGTTCATCACATACTGAACACTCCGTCGTCTGTTGTCGTCGTTGTCATCTGTCGACCGTTAACTTTTCGACGTTAACACTCCAGCGTCCACAACTATCAACCAATCCTGATCAAACTTGGCATGCAGCATCCTTACCCCAAGGACCAGGTTGGTATTATATTTCAGCCTGATCCGTTGAAAAATGCCTAAAAACTTAGGCGACCATTTTGTTTTTGGTCATGAAAACGACATTAACACTCTAGCATCCACAAATATTAACAGATTTTGATCAAACTTTGAATTTTTAACCCTTACCACACAAGGTAGGTTGCTATTGCATTCCAACCCGATCCGTCACAAAATGGCCGCCATAGGCCGTCATATTGTTTTCAGCTCCGAAACAACGTTAAGACTTTAACTTCCACAAATATTTACGGATTTTGATCAAACTTGGTGTGTGAGACTCTTACCACAAAAGGTAGGTTGCTATCTTAAGTCAAATCTAGTACAGACAACTGACTTACTTTAAAGATGTCCAGTCAGTTCTGTTGAGTTCTGCTTCCCTGGAAGCTCTAGTTTACCTGTGCAACACTGAGGTTTTGAAGCACTCTTTGCATGGGAAAAATTTTCCTCCTTGCCTTCCTCCCCTCCACCAAAACTGAGGGGCCTGTCAAAGCCACCCCCTCCCCCCCTACCCTCCCCCACCCTCCCCAAGGACATATAATATGAATACGCATTGCATAGAGTGAGAGCTTCGTCGACAATGGTCAGTCGATCGAGTACGCAGCCCTCGCAAACATCTGTAGGCCTAGGCCTAGCTAGGCTAGGTTGTTTGATCGTGGGCTTAGAATTAAAATTAAAATTAATTTTATTGAATGGATAGATTGCGATAGAATGCAGGACTTACCTACTGTAGGCTATATCTAGGTACGTGACAAAAAATTTCAAAAACAAGGAACTCCTTTGTAACTGGTACCATTGGAAAGAGCATGAAAATACCATTAAAATGATACCCAGATCATTGTCCTAGGTCTAATATTAAGAGAGTTAAAGCATTTTGACATTTAGCAATTACGCGCAATTTTGGTCCTTTGTATCCTTTGTATTTGGTCCTTTGTATTTGTATCAATGGAAACAAAGGAAAAATGTGACCTTTTTAAAATTATGGTCAAACACAAGATTTCGGTGCTCAAATTAACTAAATATTAAAACTAGATGTGTATACATATATTAACTAATACATTAAATTGGTTTCATAACGATATAAACTTGCCTTCACTTAACAAACAATTGTGGGAGGAGTGAGGAGTGGTTAGGCAGTGGGGGAGAGGAGTGAGGAGTGGCTAGGCAGTGGGGGGGGGGGGGGAGAGGAAGGGGTGGGTGGGGAGGGGAGTGAGGGGTGGGGGATTGAGGAGTGGGTGGGTGCGTTGGGGGGGAGCGAGGGGTGGGTGGGTGGGGGGGGGGGAGGGGGGGGGGAGTGAGTTTGGGGAGTGAGGGGTGGGTGGGTGGGGGGGAGGGGGTGTGAGGGCCAATTAACAACACAAACGTGTGATTGCATGCATGTCATGACATACATGAGATGCATGAGCTGTGAGCGCACGATGCACCGCGACGACATATTTTGGAATTTCCATCCACGACACGTTTTATTATTATCGTAAAAAACAAGGTTTCGGTGCTCAAACTAACTAACCCTTAAAACTAGATGTGGATAAATACATAGAGTAACACAATAAATTCGATTCAGAACGATATAAACTTACCTTCGTCAAAATTAGTGAATGGTTTTGACAACCCAAACTTGCGGCAATAAATTCACCTACTTCTCGAAGTCGGAAAATAAAGGTGGGAAGACGAGGTCAAAGGGGAAAATCTGAACTACGTCATAAGTATTTCCGGTTCATCTAAGAAAAACTAGAGCTTCCAGGGAAGCAGAACTCAACTGAACTGACTTGACAACTTCACACACCAAGTTTGATCAAAATCCATAAATATTTGTGGACGTTAAAGTCTTAACGTCGTTTCAGAGCTGAAAACAATATGGCGGCTTATGGCGGACATTTTGTGATGGATCAGGTTGGAATGCAATAGCAACCTACCTTGTGTGGTAAGGGTTAAACATTCTAAGTTTGATCAAAATCTGTTAATATTTGTGGACGCTAGAGTGGTAACGTCGTTTTCATGACCAAAAACAAAATGGTCGCCGAAGTCCGCCATTTTTCAACGGATCGGGCTGAAATGTAATACCAACCTGGTCCTTGGGGGTAAGGATGCTGCATGTCAAGTCTGATCAGAATCAGTTGATATTTGTGGACGCTGGAGTGTTAACGTCGAAAAGTTAACGGACGACAGACGACAGACGACGGACGCCAGAGGGTTCAGTATGTGATGAACTCAACTGGACGGTAGTCCAGTTGAGTTAACAAATACGATCTCTGCAGCGATAGTAATAGAGGGCTGTGCAGACAGCCGAAATCCCTGGCAGACCAGGTATTGGTGCCACAGCGACACGCTACTCAGCATCCGATAGTCACGTACCTACTATATTATATAGTCTAGACTTCTAGTCGACTGGACCAGGTACGTAGGTCCGACTGGCAGGGACGTACTGAAATCCGTGTACCTGGCTTAAATGAAGTCGGTGTAGCTGGCGGAAAACTGAATGAAGTCGGTATCGATGGCGGAAAACTGAAATTGGTGTACCTGGCTTAAATGAAGTCGGTGTAACTGGCGTAAGTGATGAGCGGTTTCAAAATCAAAATCCGTTCTGTACAGTACTATATTGTAATTTATTGATTTTAATCACTAGGTGAAAATAATTTATCGGTCGCGCCAGACCAAAGCAAGATCACATGATCAAGATGGCGGATCATGGAAGGGACAAGATGGCGGATCATGGAAGGGACAAGATGGCGGATCATGGAAGGGACAAGATGGCGGATCATGGAAGGGACAAGATGGCGGATCATGGAGGGGACATTTCAAATGACAACATGAAATTTTGTTCCCAAGGGAATGGGGATTTTTTTTTTTTTTGTGAAATTTGAAATGAAAGTGAAATTTTGAATCGATTTACATATACATGCAATTGGCATAGAGGTTCGCTTACGAAGCTCTCTATTATGGAGTATATCTTTCCCCTCCCTCTCTCATCACCTCCCCCTCCCCTACCCCCACCTCTCCTGCCCCCTCCCCCATTACTCTCCCCCCTTCCACGTCCCCCTCCCTCTCCTGATTCCTCCACCCCCCTCCCCACTCTCACAGCAATGCCAGGTACTCCTGCTAGTAATATATAATGAAGGAAGCTGAAACACAAATGAATTGCCTTCATGGGTGCTTGTCGAACATAATTGTTGTCTTCTGTCCTTCATGGTTGTCTGTGTGGTGCCTTAGGAATGTTGTTCTGCAAGTGGGATGAAAGATGAATAATGGAACGGAAGGTGAAAAGTCCTAGATTTTGAGCGAAACGAGGAAGGGTTACTGGAACTAAGAATGTGTGAATCCTTGAAGAACGAGAGAGGATTGAAGGGTTGAAAGAGCAAGGGGAGCAATACCAAGATGGAGCCAGTAAAGAAAAGAAAAAAGAAAAAAAACAGAGTCCGCCGACCTGTCTGCAATGGGAGAGCAGCAGGCCTTGTTATTTGGCTTCTTTGTGGGATGTGGTTATTAATGTTGAGAGCCACATAATTCAGGAGAGAGAGAGAGAGAGAGAGAGAGAGAGAGAGAGGTGAGAGGAAGGGGCACCAGCCCATAGGGGGGGGGGGGGGGGAGAAGTATTCCAGTAGACTATGGGCAAGGGCCTGTAGGTCATGTAAAGTTCAAATTTAGCAAGGAAGGACTTGGTGTGATGGAGGATGACCAGTTTGTGGCTGGCCTTGAAGACCAGCCAGCATACACGGTCTGCCCAGGAGAGGTTATATCTGATTGCGAGACCCAGAAGCTAAAAAGACTAAACATGTGACAGTTGTTGATTTGAGAAATTCTGTTTATAGATGGGTTTATGAGATTATCTTCTGAAGAGACAGGGTGACAGTATGACATTTACACAGAATGATTGACATATCCCATTTGTCAGACCAGAATGTTATCCTTTCCAGGTCAACAGAGAGGGAAGCAGCTGCTGCTGTCCGGTCATTGGGATGGGGTATAATACCATATTAAGTGGAGTCGCGTGCAAAGAGGAAAAGAGGGTTACACACTTAAATTGATTAATTATTTTTTACGAGAAAAGAGAAATGACAAAAGATGCTGATATGTTTGAATGAGTTGTGGCGATATATCTATTGACATCCATCCTGACATATCGGCCTGTTCTCTCCATCTCTCTTTTTTTATCTTCCGATTGCTCTAATTCTTGATCTTCCAACCATTTAACCATGTTTTTTTTAACAAAACAAAAAAAATCCCTTTTTAATGGCATTTTCCCTGCTAGGGTGGGGTTAGCCTTGAGGGCCCCATGACAATAATCATGGTTCCCTTTTTGAGGCAATGTTTTTATGGCCGGATGCCCTTCCTGACACCAACCCTTTAGTTCTAAACCTATTCTAAGCCGGGGCACACACCGGCACATTTATCCCAGCAAGCTGGGGACTCAATTTGCCGACCTCAGAAAGATGACAGGCTGAGTCAACCCCCCTGGTGTTAATTCAACAACAAACCAGGATTCTGAACTCAGGATCCGAGGATCTCAAACCAGCATCTTAACCGCAAAGCCAACACCAGGCTCATTTAACCATGTTTAGCAGTTTAACCAAACCTCAAACTCAGGATTCGGGGTTAGAGCCACTGATCTAAAAAACACTTTAAGCCACAGTGAGGTCTAACAACATGGTGGAGCAGCTTTAGTAGGTCATATCATGTTAATTATGTTGCTCAAGCAACACCTACGAAAAAGTGTTTTTTTTAACTACTCGACTGTTGAATGTAAAGTCTTGAGCAACTCCTCTGTCAAGACTGCTGCAAACTCTTCAAAGACCTTTGGCCTGTGAATGAGAAAGTTTGTTCTGAAAAGCCTGGCAAAGTTTCCCAGCTTTTTGCTATTTACACCAGAACCCTGACAACACGTGTGCTGTGTGTGCGTGTGCGCGCAATGTGTTTAGTGCTGGAGAGCAATCTGCACAGTGTGGCCACATATCAGCCCGCAATGTGAAGCAGCTGAGACTTCAGTACAACAGAGGTTTCACAGAATATACTCACAATAGGCGTTCCAAAAGGGATGTAACCTGAGAAGACAAAAATTCTCTCATTATATTTTAATCACAGGGCAAATGCTTCCCACATTAAAACCCAGACACCAAGCAGAAGGGAAACATTACGTTCTGAATTAAAGCTGTATTACTCAAAATTACTTTCTCATTTCTTGCAATTTCGTAATGAAAAAAGCAGCTTGGCGGTTTTCCGACAGACGCGCTTGCCTTGCTGGTGGCCTCACGATTTGGAACACACTTAAAGAGAAAGGGGAGCTGGATTTTCCTACAAGAAAACATTTGATGGTTTTAATTATAATCACCTGAATATGATTCTTTCCACTGTTATTACACCGGCCACTAGATGCTAATTATTTCAATTTAACGCAATTTTAATGTCAACAGAAATACACAGCAGTGCCATTAGAGGAATGAAGGCATTCGGGTTCTCCATGTAAAAAGAGCCTTTATTTGACGAGTACCAGATGTGTACCGCTTTAAAGATATGGTGGTAAATACGTCGCACCGCATGAGTACATTCGTCCTTAAATTTTATGCTTTTTTCCTTTTCTTTTTTTAAAATTTTTAGCCACTCAAACAAACAGTTTACTGTTGAGCTGCCTGTTGCGATACTTTGTGTGCCCTTCTAAAAGCCTCCAGCATTGCAAGCACAGGCCCCTAACTGACAGCCATACTTTCCTGCCACTGCATTACACCGTCAACACTGCTCTGCATCGCAGAACCAAATCTGCGGAGGCACAATTGGCCCATTTAAGGGAAAACCACCGTGCTTCGTTATGCTGAATGCGGTTAGCTGCCTGCAAGTGCGGGTGGCAATGGAGAATTGCCACATGCGACTGTGGTGGTTTGCAAGTTTTAAGCAAAATAAATGAACATGTGCATATTTGTTCTTGAGCATTTGTACAAAGTAATCCAAGTTAGGACAATATACATTATGAATAAAAATAATAACTAGAAAGCATCTGAAAATTCAAAGCTCGTCTGCATCCGTTTGTATTCAGATGTCTTCTTCTTCTTCTGTATGCACAAAGTAACGAAAAGTTTTTAAAGAAATAAAAAATGAAAATTGACGATTTTATGCAACTTTGACCTTCGATCTTTTGATCTAAAAAAAAAACAATCGACCCCTACCTTTTGCTTGGTGAACCAATTCAGTGACCCAATATGCAAATTCTTTAAAATTTCAGGTCAATCGAATGAAAATTAGTGGTTTTACGCAACCTTAACCTTTGACCTTTTGATCCCAAAAAAAAAATCAGCTTCTAGCTTTTGATTGCTGAACCAATTCAGTGACCCAATATGCAAATTCTTAAAATTTGAGGTCAATCGGATGAAAATTGATGTTTTTATATGACGATTTTATATGACCTGTTTATCTTTTGACCAAATTATTAATTTGCCTTCTCCGCATTATCATAAATAAAGCTTTGTTGAAAATGTGATAACAAAACTCAAATGGTAAATTGAAATTTCAGCTCAATTGGATGAAAAATGACGATTTTATGTGATGCTGACCTTTTGACCAAATTATTAATTTGCCTTCTCCGCATTATCATAAATAAAGCTTTGTTGAAAATGTGATAACAAAATTCAAATGGTAAATTGAAATTTCAGCTCAATTGGATGAAAAATGACGATTTTATGTGATGCTGACCTTTTGACCAAATTATTAATTTGCCTTCTCCGTATTATCATAATAAAGCTTTGTTGAAAATGTGATAACAAAACTCAAATGGTAAATTGAAATTTCAGCTCAATTGGATGAAAAATGACGATTTTATGTGATGCTGACCTTTTGACCAAATTATTAATTTGCCTTCTCCGTATTATCATAATAAAGCTTTGTTGAAAATGTGATAACAAAACTCAAATGGTAAATTGAAATTTCAGCTCAATTGGATGAAAAATGACGATTTTATGTGATGCTGACCTTTTGACCAAATTATTAATTTGCCTTCTCTGTATTATCATAATAAAGCTTTGTTGAAAATGTGATAACAAAACTCAAATGGTAAATTGAAATTTCAGGTCAATTGCATCAAAATTGACAATTTTATGTGATGCTGACCTTTTGACCAAATTCTTAATTTCCCTTCTCTGTATTATCAAAACTAGCAGAAGTACCCGGCGTTGCCGGGCGGGGGAGGGTAACTGGGGGGGGAGGGGAGGGGAGGAGAACGGGGGGAGGGGAGGAGGGGGAGGGGAGGAGAGGAGAAGGGAGGGGGGAAGGGGAGGGGAGGGGGGGGGGGAAGGTGAGCAGTCAGAAGTGGAGGCTCTTTTACAGAGAATTTATATCTTAAAGGGGAGGGGAGGGGAAGGGGGGAGGGGAGAGTGAGGGGAGGGGAAGGAGGGGGGAAGGGTGGGGAGAGGGGGAAGGGGAGCAGTCAGAAGTGGAGGCTCTTTTACAGAGAATTTGTATCTTAAAGGGGAGGGGAGAGGGGAGGGGAGAGGGGGGAGGAGGGAAGGGTAGGGGAGGGGGGAGGCAGGAGAGGAAGGGGAGTGGCTCACATTTCTGAGTGAATGTGGGTCACGTTTCTGAGTTAAGTGTGATGCCGATCAGGAAGAAGAAGAAGAAGCCATACAACCAAATTCGTACACTTCCGGAATTGTTTGATATATTTGTATTCAAATGTCTGGTAATTGTTTTGTATTTATTTATGTGAATGTGTACTTGTATATAACTGTCATTCATTTAAAAAGGCTTCGGCACTATCGAGCGATTTATTTATTTTTTTACTCCAAAAAAACCCAACTTTTTCCTTTCAATTTTCTTTTTTGTTTTGTTTGCCTAAAACCCTCCCAGGCACTCACTGATGAACCTCTGAAAGTTTGATGAAGATCCGTTCAACCATCTCTGAATAAAACGCGGACACACACACAGACAACTCGTGTTTATATATCTATATTATAATAGGCTACGGTGATTCTGTCTGTCTGTCTGTCCGGGGGTGTGGCTTACTCCGTTTACAGAGTAGCTCAACCCATTCTTGGAGAGGCTTCATATAAACAAATATCCACCATTTTATTAACTCGAATAGCTTTGAGGCCTGTTAAGTTAGGCCCGTGCTGTCTTTCCCTCTCTCTCACAGGTTTATTTCAACTCAAATTCGATATATCATTTCATTTTTAACAGTCGCTAACATAGTTTTAGACTCGGTTGAAAAAAAAGGGGAAGAAAATCCCATGAAAGTTTCCGTTTATAGAACGAAATGACTTCTCAAAGGCCTGTAAAATAAAGCCCATTCATTGAGTCACCCTCACAATTTTATCTCGAATTCACCATCTGATTTCATTTTTATCGATGGTTTTAGACTCGGTGTCAGAAATAATTGAGAATATTCACGCATACACGGGAAAATGCAGAGATATATTTTTTAAAATCGCGCCACGATGATACACGAAAATACACTGCCTAAAATAACAGTCGGGGAAAATGTCGACATATATTAAAAATTCGCTTTTTCTTTTCCGTTACGATATATTACTTTTACTTTTGATGACAGTCGTCACAAATACGTCAACAATGATGCCAACATATATTTCTTCATTCCTATTTCATTCAACATTATTATCCGGAAGTAAAATATGTTTCAGGAAATTATTGAGAGATATTTCTTCGTTTTTTTTTATTAGTTACATGCACATACACTTCAAAAAGGTTTCTTTGAAATCTTTAATGATTCAACCGGAATCGATGTGGGACTATGTATCATACACCGCCCAAATAGCTCAAAATGTCGACATATATGAAAAAATTGCTTTTTCTTTTCCGTTAAGATGTATTACTTTTCCGTTTGATGACAGTCGTCACAAAAATGTCAACAATGATGCCGACATATATTTCTTCATTCTAATTTCATTCATTATTATTATCCGGAAGTAAAATATGTTTCAGGAAATTACCGAGAGATATTTCTTCGTTATTTTTTATTAGTTATGTGCACATACACTTTAAATAGGTTTATTTGAAATCTTTAATTTTCACCATGTAATTTACTTGCCATTTGATGATTACGAGACACTTCCTCTTGAGGATCGTGACAATTCATGCGTTGCGTGGAAACGTCCATTTCCAAAATGAACGAGACGGTCGATGAAGAACGCAGACTTGAACAGGATGCAGCAAGAAAACGAATGAGACGGGAGAACGAGACCGTCGACGAACGTTAATGCAGACTTGAACAGGATGCAGCAAGAAAAAGAACGAGACAGGAGAGCGAGACCTTTGACGAACGTGATCACAGATTCACACAGGATGCTGCTGCAACAACGATGAGGGAGAACGAGAGAGTCGAGGAACGTGAACACAGACTCACACAGGATGCTGCTGCAACAACGATGAGGAGGGAGAACGAGACCGTCGACGAACGTGAACACAGACTCGCACAGGATGCTGCTGCAACAACGATGAGGTGTGAGAACGAGACCGTCGATGAACGTCAACACAGACTCGCATGGCATGCTGAGCAACAAAGACGTTGGAGGGCTCGGCAAACATATACAACCGCAGCCATAATGAATCCGGCCAAAGTATATATATTGTTGCGGTTTTGCGAATAAAAGATGACCCCCCTCGTAGGTAGTTGCACCACAACATGTAGCCTCGCTTTAGTTCAGTTATTTCTTATTAAATGTAAGCGTAGTCTCCTTTCCTGTGTTAGTATGCTTTGATCAGGCCAGTGAGTTAGGTGTTCTTTGGGCTCGAATGCCACGTGCTAGGCCTGGAACAAGTCTGGCAGGCCAAAGGGAGGAGCTGCAGGGGAGTGGCCGGTAAGTGGCGAGCAGCCAATCAGAGCTCGGGGGAGTGGCTAACAACGGCAGCGAGAGGAGGGGCTTGGAACATTCGGGTAAGGCTGGAGAGGGGCGATATAAGACCCTGCCCGAGCCCCCCATGTGGAGTGTGCCCTAGAAGTCGTGGTGGTCAGAGTCAACCTGAGAGAACTGTGAGAGTCAGAGTCGCCCAGCCCCTCAGTCAGGGAGAGAGTGTGCCCGAGTTCGTGGTTTGAGAGCGTTGTGAGCGCAGTGAGAAAGACATTGTGGCCACGAGTGAATTCAGTCCCTTACTTGTTATAGCCTCTCTGTGCACGAACTATCCCAGTGCCCTGCGCTCTGCTGCTGCCTGCGAGTAACGCGCTCGTGGGGACAATCCATTCCGGGGGCCACAGACGCACGATCTCCCTGCCTGCACTCCCAGCACATGTGCCACGAACATCCGAGGGCCACGCCCGGTGAGCTGTCCGGGAGCGACAGGCGCCAAGGCGCGTTTGGAGCGCGAACTGTCCTTCCTCCTTTTCCCTGCGTGAGTGAGTGGGCCCTTGTCTGGGCGATAAGTTAAGACTGATTAAGCATCTGCTCTGTGTCCCTTCTCTTTACCCTGATCCTTGTATAGTTGTAAATAAACCCGTGTTCTTTCTTCTATTTGATCGTTCCCGTCATTTCACTATTGGCCGAGCATCGCACAAATAAAACCGCTCAATTGGCTTCAATAAAAGTAACGGCACGAGTCACGTGATACGCAAACCGCTCGGGCGTATTCGATTAGCATGGCTTGTGCGAGGTCCAGTCCCCGTTTTCGTGGCGGCGTGGGTACCGAAGGTACGTGTGGAATCGACCCGATGCCCTTCCGCACGCTCGCTACGGGAGTGGCGGCTCGGCCTCGTAGACCCGAGGTGGAAAAAAGGTTTAACCCCCCCTCTGTGCGTCGACGGGCTTCGAGAGATCCGCAACAATATATATATATATATATATGTGTGTGTGTGTGTGTGTGTGTGTGTGTGTGTGTGTGTGTGTGTGTGTGTGTATGTATGTGTATATATATATATATATATATATATATATATATATATATATGGGTGTGTGTGTGTGTGTGTATGTGTATATATGTGTGTGTATATATATATATATGTGTATATGTGTGTATGTGTGTGGGTGTACATGTGTATGTGTGTGTGTGTGTATGTATGTGTGTGTACATATGTGTGTGGGTGTACGTGTGTGTGTGTGTGTGTGTGTGTTTGTGTGTGTGTGTGTGTGTGTGTGTTTGTGTGTGTGTGTGTGTGTGTGTGTGTGTGTGTGTATTGTGAAACTGCATGTGCAGGTGCAGCATCTAACTCAATATGTCGAAATGTCACACACGTCAATGCCCGTGGGATTCCCACGGGTGACCCCACTAGTATATACTAGTATATAAATCAGGATTTAAATTTAATTCAAAAATTGATCCAGTAACAAAACTCAAATGGTAAATTGAAATTTCAGGTCAAATTGGATGAAAATTGACAATTTTATTTGACACTGACCTTTCGACCAAATTTTTATTTTTCCTTCTCTGCATTATCATAATAAAGCTTTGTTGAAAATGTGATAACAAAACTCAAATGGTAAATTGAAATTTCAGGTCAATTGGATGAAAATTGACAATTTTATGTGATGCTGACCTTTTGACCTTTCGACCAAATTCTTAATTTACCTTCTTTGTATTATCATAATAAAGCTTTGTTGAAAATGTGATAACACAACTCAAATGGTAAATTGAAATTTCAGGTCAATTGGATGAAAATTGACAATTTTATGTGATGCTGACCTTTTGACCTTTTGACCAAATTCTTAATTGCCCTTCTCTGTATTATCAAGATAAAGCTTTGTTGAAAATTTGATGAAAAATAGGTCAAATGGTAAAAAAAGTTACGGCGCGGAGTGACACACGCATGCACGCACACACACAAACACAGAGAAGTGATTGCAAAACTCTGCCTCCTGCTATGCATATAATAATAATAATAATGATAATAATAATAATAATAATAATCTAAATATCTTATAAAGCTCAGTTGACTTTTTGCTCCACCAAATAACAGCGAAACGGAGTTTAGTAAAAGGGTGAAAATTCTACAGATGCTGTGATAAATAACTACCTCTGTCGCTTTGAATGCTTGAAAGAGAATAGACGTCTGGAACAATTTTTGAATTAAATTTAAATCCCGATTCATCTAAATATATAAACACGAGTTGTCTGTGTGTGTCCGCGTTTTATTCAGAGATGGCTGAACGGATCTTCATCAAACTTTCAGAGGTTCATCAGTGAGTGCCTGGGAGTGTTTTAGGCAAAAAAAAAAAAAAAAAATTGAAAAGATCGTTTTTTAGGTTAAAAAAAGAAAAAGAAAAATCGCTTGATAGTACCGAAGCCGTTTTAAATGAATGACAGTTATATACAAGTACACATTCACACAAATAAATACAAAACAATTACCAGACATTTGAATACAAATGAATCAAACAATTCCGGAAGTGTACGAATTTGGTAGTATGGCTTCTTCTTCTTCCTGATCGGCATCACACTTAACTCAGAAAGGTGAGCCACATTCACTCAGAAACGTGAGCCACATTCACTCAGAAACGTGAGCCACTCCCCTCCCTCTCCTGCCTTCCTCTTCTCCTGCCTCCCCCCTCCCCTCCCTCTCCTTCCCCCCTCCCTCCCCTCACCCACCCCGCCTCCCTCCTCCCCTTTAAGATATAAATTCTCTGTAAAAAGCTTCCACTTCTGACTGCTCCCCTTTCCCCTCTCCCCTCCTTCCCCCCTCCCCTCCCCTCACCCCCTCCGCACCCCTTCCCTCCTCTCCTCCCGTTTAAGATATAAATTCTCCGTAAAAGAGTTTCCACTTCTGACTGCTCCCCTTTCCCCTCTCCCCTCCTTCCCCCCTCCCCTCCCCTCACCCCCTCTCCGCCCCTTCCCTCCTCTCCTCCCGTTTAAGATACTAGGGCATGCCCGTACTATATATATATCTAAAATTATATCCCCCCCCCTCTATTTACATGAAATAGTTTGGTCCAAAGCGAACGGCTTGCGAGTACGGTGACAATCCCCCCCCTCTATTTACATGCAATGGTTTGGTCCAAAGCGAACGGCTTCCGGAGTTTGGTAAAGAAATCGCCATCGCGTGCACAAACGCGCAGGAAAGCGAATGAATCGCAAATTCGTTTTTATTAGTTGTAAAACATAGTTTAACGCCAACATAGTTTGCAAACGTGAAATAAATGAATACGCTCTCAAATGTGCCATCCGAGGCAGAGTGTGCCCGCCACGTTCGGCACACGCGATCGTTCGCTGCTCTCTGATTGGTTGAATCGTTTTTTGGACATAGCTCGGTAAGTAATTGTCCGATTAATATGAAACCTTGAAAAGGCACATCCTCGGGTCCCCAGCAATATACCTGGCAAGTTAAAAGTATATCGGACCCGTGGTTGTCGAGAAACAGCGGTCACAGACAAACGTACAGACAGACAGAGATTACTGGAATTATAGATAGATAAATTCTCCGTAGAAGAGTTTCCACTTCTAACTGCTCCCCTTCCCCCCCTCCCCTCCCCTTCCTCCCCCTCCTCTCCCCTCCCCCTCCTACATCTCCTCCCCTCCTCCCCATTCCCCTCCCCTCCCCCCCCCCCCGTTCCCCACCCCACCCCCACCCGGCAATGCCGGGTACTTCTGCAAGTAATTAATATACAGTCATACCCGCTTGTCGCGGTTCCGTGTATTCGCGGTTGATAAAATGAGACCTGTTTCTCTATTCGCGGAAAAGTGTCCAGCAAATTTGTGGTTTTTTTAAATCTCACCTGGAATGAAGTTCAGGGGAGCTTATGCGATGGCGCATCGTCCGTCAGTCCGTCCGTCAGTCCGTAAACACTTGAAACTTCTTCTCCGTAACCGCTGATTGGATTGCGACCGAATTTGGCACAAATGATATTTGTTGTGTTGTGACTAAAGTTTGTTCACGGCATTTTAAAAAATCGTGGTCCAAGGGGGTTTACCGGTGTCAAAGTGGATCCAGGTTTGACCCACCAAAATAGATATTTGCTTTTTCCTCTGAAACTACACGCACTATTTTGATGACACTTCATCACAACCTTCACCACCCGTGATGCACCAAAGTTTGTTCACGGAATTTAAAAAAATCTGCCCCTTTGGGAGAATACAGGGGGGGGGGGGGGTTGCCCCCAAAATAGGTATTTGCTTTTATCTCAGAAAATGCACATGCAATTTTGATGAAACTTGACCACAACCTTCATCACCTGTGATGTACCAAAGTTTGTTCACAGCATTAGAAAAATTGGGGTCTGAGGAGGTATATGGGATTAGAGGGCGGGTGGGGGGAGGGGGGTTGCCCCCCAAAATAAGTATTTTTTTTTGTTTGTTTGTTTAAAGTCTTATGATTATGTTAGTATGATTCTACATGCTGCCCTCTCTTCTAGCAACTATTGAAATTGGTTTTAAATACCTTTAGTCAGTGCAGTATACTGTTTATTCTACCAGGTGAGTGCCAGGGGTATTGCCCCTATGTTTTCTATTTGCGGCCGTGTTCCGTGAAATCGCGGTTTATTTTTTTCCTCTTCGCGGCCGTGTTCCACGAATTCGTGGGGTTTTGGTGATGCAAAAAAAAATTTCACGATCCGCTAGCTTCACACATTTATAAAATCCATCTTTCACCAGCCATGCATAAAGCATCTGGACATACGCAAAAAAAACATGTTCTACGAGCCACGAACTTGATGGAGTTGTGGTTTTTTTTAGTTTCACGGTGCGGTATGGTTAAATTGGTTAAGCACTTTTAATAAACTATAAGCGCATTCCTTCAATAAATTGGAAATCGTACCTGGTGTTGTCTGTCGTTTTTTTTTTGTAAACATTTTTTTATGAAACTGTAATCATGTGCATTTGCGGTCGAAAACATTTTAGAATTAAAAAAAAATCATCTATGCAACAGGAACCGTTGGGAACATTTAACGTATCCACCTTTTTCCCATTGAAACAATGCCGCGGCATACATTCGCGGGACTTCCATCGACCTTCACGGATTATCCTCGACATTCTCGAGATATGCTTCACCATTCGTGGATTTTGCCTCACCATTTGTGGTTTGTTCCTCTCTATTCGCGGATTTTTGCAACTTGAGAACCTATTTCCCCTTTTTCCATTGAAACAATGCCCCGCCATTCGCGGTTTTGCAATTCGCGGCATTTTCCAGGAACGTATCCCCCGCGAATAGACAGTATGAGTGGCAGCAGGTGGATAAAACAAGCAACCAAGTGAACTCCAACAAAAGAGGAATCTTAAAGTGATGAAACGTGATAAAATTCTAATTAAAGATCCATTCTGCAACTTTATCACAACACAACAGTAAATGTTTTACATGTTAAATCAATATGGGTTTGACAGTTTGTACTTGAACACATGGTACAAGCAGGTGATAGAACAGGAATCCCATGCCAGATTTAAAAAAATTAAAATTACTTTGCCGACTGATACGAAACTGCATGCGATGCAAGCCATGCTGTGCATTATCCGTGTCATCTTTCAGACAAAGCCACATTATACCCAATGCTAAGAATAACCCTTAAATATATTTTGTGCCCATGGTTTCTGTCTCATTGCCTTTCATCCGACAGACAATCAAACAGTGAATAAACAATTAAAATTAAAATAACTACAATGGCACTACTCGACGTCGTGATGTCAACCGATATGCCTCCGCCACATTATTTCATCGTTATACATACTTTTCCCAAGTTTTATTTAAATCCCTTCAGCTTTTCTCAAGTATCACATTTTTACTTGATATGACCTCTGACCTTTGATGCCGAAATAGAATCAGTTCATCTTTGCATAATAATATATATTTATACCAAGTTTTATCAAAACCCCATTACTGGTTCACACGTTCGCTTGGTAACAGGATTTTTACCTAACAGGACTTCTGACCTTTGACCTCTTGACCCCATAATCTAATCAGTTCACATTTGCATCATTATACATACTTGTACCAAGTTTGACTTAGATCCCTTCAGCCATTCTTAAATTATTGGGGTAGCGCTAACCTATCATAGACGGACGGACACACAGACGAATGGACAGCCATATCGCCGGCCTGAAAACCTAATGCCGTCTGGCGACTCCGGCGAAATAGGCAAATAATAACAGATACATATCCACCAACCGGCTTGACCTATGGGGGTTAAAATATGATCCTTTTACTACGACTGTGGTTGTCAAAGCATCAGATTGACCTCAAGCAGATGCTCTTTAATCTTTCAGCTTATAAATTAGGACAAAAAGAAGGAAAAATGCAATAAAAATATGAAAAGGATAAGGGAAAAGGGTGTTGATTGCAAATTATACAGGATATTTTGGAACGTTAGGGCGGCGGGCTTGGGATCCAAAGGTCCTGAGTTCGAATCCCGTTGAATTAACGCCAGGTGGGGTTGACTCAGCCTGTCATCCTTCCGAGGTAGGCAAAATGAGTACCAGACAAAATGAGTACCAGGTAACTGGTTATAGAGAGGCATTGCATCAGCGACAGACGCACCCACAGAAATGATGCAACCATCAGCCGGGTGGCTGCACACGAAGCACCCACCATAGCTCATAGCACCCAATCAAAGCACCGATAAAAGTACAAGCAGAATGAAGCAGAATGAAGAACTCATCTTGTGGTGAAGGTTAGTGTCGATCTGGGTCGGGGGGCAGCTGGAACAATGGATGGAATCAACAGGATGTTGATTGGGGTATGTTATCAGCCGTGAGAGGCAAGGAGAAGCTGACGTTTCACGTGTTAACCTTTCATCGGCCCAAAAGGAAAGATTAACGATGAAAGGTCCTCTTGTTTCAACGAAAGGTTAACGCCCGAAAGACACCTTCCCCTTGCTTCCCATGGGGGTCAACATGCCTCAATCAACGTCCTGTTGATTTCATCCATGAAGAAATCATAGATTTGGCTGGTGATGGAGATACTTTGTGGGGAGAGGGTGTGTGAGGAGGGACGGGGGACAAGTTGAAAATTGCATAGGCAACAATCCAGGAGATAGGCCAGTAGGAACTCTTCAAAGGTGATGTTTAGCATCCCGGATTATCTTTACATGATAGATCAGGCTACAGATCTTGCGAATAACCTTGCTATAAGTACAGGTACTAATTTTACTTCTGGGGTTGGCTGGAAGAGGTAGCCAAATGTCTCAATGGAAGATCAAGAGGTGTTGAGAAGAGGTAGCCAAATGAAAAGGTTGTTTGAAACAGTGAGATGAGCAAAGATTGAGGTTGTTCACAGAGTTCTTTGCGGTATGCAAGTTTGAGTTGTTTGGCAACCATCAAAGATGGTTTCTTTAATGTACCAGGTCAATCTTCAAGCTTTCTTTGAACAGAAAAAAGGAAAAGTGTATTATGGTCAATGTATAGAATCGAGAGTGAAGCATGGCGGACAATTGGTGCAAGTTTGAGGCTGCATATGAACCAATGGTGCTGGTGATCGACAAAAACCCATTCCGATTCCGATTAATTTTTCCATTCCCTCGGGAATGTGACTCTTCAAGTGGGGATTCATCTTCCAGCAAGACAATGATTCCAAGCATAAAGAAAATGCGATGAAATGACATCTTGACAGTAAAGAGGCTCACGGTACATTTAGAAGCATGCTTTGTCCTGCACAAAGTTCATATGTGAATGTTAATGAGACTCGAGGGATTACATCAAAACTGAGAAGGTCAAATAGAATCCAAGTAACTTAGTCTTAATTGTCCGGAGTAATGTGGGACAATTAGAACAATATTCCACAATAGTACATTGACTGGTTGTTAGCATGAAAACCAAGGTGTAATCTGCAGAAAGCAAAGGGATCAGAATGTGGAAGTTGTATCCACAGAACATCCTTACAAGGAACATCAGTGCCAGGGGCCATTAGGCCCACCAAGCATGTGCATTGTGCAATGATTGTCAAGCTATGGTTGTTTATCTGTGCTCAATCCTTCTTAAAAGCTAGGCTTCAAGCAAGGAAGGAGCGTGGACTTTTTATTTTTACTTGCTACGTGTCGCAGGTTACAAGAGCTCTGTGTGGTTGTTGTTTTTGTTGTGGTTGTTGTTTGGGTCGATTTTTGAAATGTGCACCCATTCGTCGGATATCTGCCAGACCCTACCCACATTTGGCGCTCAACTCCACCCACCATGGCACCCAAAACAAAATTATAAGGCTGCCATCTTGGTTTTCTGGAGGGCCTAAGACATCAGGCCTGTAGGCCCCTGCTGTTTATACACTGCCTGGGTTTGTTGCGTCAGATTTCCATTGGCTTTGTTTGAATCAAGGGTTGCTTAGGATGAGGGACCCCAAATAATCTAATCATATGTCGAATAAATATTATTAAGGTTTAATCTAGCCCGTCAGCACGCACTGTAATTGTCTCCCTAAGAAAATAACATGATGTAATTTTTGAACGGCACTATATTGGGATTACCAATACGTGACCATGTGCAAAAGCAGCTCGTTCTGATATAACCGTGGTGGAGGCTGACATGGATGAGAGGTGTTGAGTTAATCTTTTAATAACGCATTAAATATGTTTTCCAATTGCACTGTTCATCTTTTATGAGTGCTTTAACCCTCCGGTAGTATATGGTGGGGTATCTCAACCTCCTTTTGTATGTTAATCACCTTGTCCAAAGCCGCGCCACGCCAATGGAGGGTTAAATATACGTTTCCCAATCAGCCCATTTGGGAACCCGGAATTTGTCACAGGTTGTAATCACAGTGTGGTCATTCGTGTTAATCCTTGGTATAACTTGTTCGGGGTTTGAACCATCGACCTCCCAGATGCTCTAGGTCAGCTAAAGCAGGTATTACCACATAATTTATGGATTTCAAGGTTTAGGTTTTGAAGATGATGTCCCTCAAATTGTCTCTCTCAGAAACAAAAATACAACCCTGTAACACCACTTTTGTAATCATACAGTTTTGTAAACAGGACAGCTCTAACACCTTATTGAATTTGAAGAGGTGTTTGGTGAAGCTGATAAAACGCCGAAGACCATTTTCAGACAGAGCTTCACTCATAACAAGATCGATGTTTGAATCCTCTCGGATCTTGTAACAATTAAACCAGTTGCAAACAAACTACTACACAACAGCACAGGCCTTCCTCAGGTAGTACAATGATTCACATATTCGTGATCATAAACCCTAATCTGAGAAGAAAGAAATGACACTGACACATAAACATATCATAGTAATAAAAAGTTTACGCAGCTTCAATGCTTCTGTTTACCAAATGTATGTACTTATTTTTTGTGATAATCTGGTGTAACGACAATATTTATGACTTGTTTGGCTTTATTACGACTGCTTTATTACTCTCATTAGAGGAGACGTATTGCATTTGGGTCCGTTTGTCTGTCTTTTAGTTTGTTTGTTCGCACAGAATGTGAGTACGTCTATTAATTACATACTATTGAAATGATAATGGTAATGATAATGAAAATGATACATGATGATAATGACAATAACGATAATGATAAACTGGAAATTTGGATGGAGGAGGGATCGGGGTGGGGTGAGTGGAGTGGGAGAGGGAGGGAAGGAGAAGGGGTTAACATGAGTAGAAAAGATCATGCTTTTGGATTGGAGATGATCTGAGATGGTGCTGTCTTGAAGACCTGCAGGGAAGAATGAGATTGGAGAATGTGGAAGGTGACTCCACAGGGGGGAAGGGGGGTGGGGGGGGGGGAGAGGAACAAATGAGTGGAGGTGAGCAGTGATCGTCGATTTTTGGAGTTTCACCAGAAGGGGGTTCATAGTAGACCATGAGTGCCATAGATAAATCCAGGGGGAAACAAAGCATGGAAAAAGCAGAGGGTGCAAGACCAGAAAGAAGGCGGTAGAAGACAGTGACACCACCGACCTGTCAATGATGGCAAAGTGACCAAGCCTGTAGATTCAGCTTTAACATGGGAGACTCCAATGATCTTGAGGATGTCAAATCGGCAGATGGCTTTGGAGGCAACTTTGAAAAGTGTTTTGCCCAAGAAAGATCATGGCTGATAGTGAGACCAGCCAGGAGATGAAATGACTGAACTACCTCAAGAGGATTGCGAGGAAAGTATATGGGTGGTGGAGCGGAGGGGCGGGGGGAGGGAGGGGGTTGGTGGTTCCCTGAATGTCGTTTTGATGAGAGGTAGTGAGAGTGTGAGATTTGTCAGGATTGAAAAACATTTTCCATTAATTACATCCCTTTAGCCGTTCTCAAGTTATAGACCCATTACAGTTTTTCACTTTGACATTTGACCCCAAAGTCTAATATGTTAATTTTTACATCATTACACATACCTGCACCAAGTTTGACGAAGATCCCTACAGCTGTTCTCAAGTTATCACGGAAATGAAAACCTATCACAGACGGACGGAAAGACGGACGGACAACCTGAAAACATAATCCCTTGGCGACTTCGTCAAATGAAAAGCTGAAATAAAGAAGCTGAAAAAATTACTAAATCTTAGCTTATTCCACACAGAAATTCTAAAATGGACCGGCAAATATTATTGTCACCTTTTAGAAGTTGTTAGAAATAATTAGATTTCAAGCAGGTGATTCTCCTTTACTTTGGAATTTAACTCACCGACGGTGAGTTGCAGGTGCCTGCAATATAAAATCACTCATTCAACCAGTTTGAACATAGAAAAGGAGTCATTCTGCTGTTTAGTGACTCTGTGTGTACCACAATGAGCATGGAGAAAAGAAAGAAAACCAGAGAATTGTCTGAGGAGGTCCGAAACAAGATTGAAGCCAAGCATGGACAATGTCAAGACTACAAGTCCATCTCCAGAGACCTTGATGTTCCTGTTCCCACCGTACGCAATATTATCAGGAAGTTTAAGGCCCATGACAATGTATCCAACCTCCCTGGATGTGGCTGCAAGAGAAAACTTGATCGAAGATTGCAGCGAAGTATTGTTGAAATGGTCTTCCGTCTTCTACCGACTCCTCTCTGGCCTTGCCCTCCCCCCCCCCCCCCCCAGCTCTCTCTGGGCTCTGTCCCCCAAATATTCCTACAGGTCGGACAAGATCTGCCTGCAACCCTCTTATGGTTAAACTGCCAAAATCAAGACTTTCTGCTCACCTTCACTCCTTCATTCCTTCATTCCTTTTTTCTCCCACCTCTGGAACAAACTCCCTCAGTCTCTTCAATCACACTCCACCCTCCAGGTCTTTAAAACAGCTGTTCACCACCATCTCTTATCTTCCCCCATCCAAAATCTTGATCTTTTCTACCCCCGCTAATTTCACCCCAAATCCTACACTTTTTTGAAATACCAACTTCTGTCCTGGAAGTCCTTGGTCTCCTTGTGTTTTATACCTCCCCCCCCCCCTTCCCACACCTCCTCCCCCCAAGCCCTCTCCCTCCCACACATCTCCCTGCTCTCAAATGTTGTGTTTGTGTGCTTCCCCTTCTCTCCCCATCTTGTCTTCCGCTCCCTCTTTTATATATTTTGTTTGACTGGTTGATTTGTTTGTGAAATAAATGTTAGCTCTTTCACGACCCTCGATTCAGTATACAAAAAAAAAAAAAAAAAATGGTGGAGAAAACACCTCGATGAACTGCTAAACAGATTCAAGCTCACCTTGAGACACAAGGTACGACAGTTTCCACTAACACCATCCTTTGTGAACTCAATGAAAGGGGTTCTATGGTAGGAGACCCAGGAGGACCCCAATGCTTAGACAGAGACATACAAATTTGCCAAAACACACATGAACAAGCCAAAATCCTCTGGGAGAATGTCTTGTGGACAGATGAGACCAAATTAGAGCTTTTTGGTAAAGCACATAAGCTCTAGGTTTACAGAAAACAAAATGAAGCATTCAAAGAAAAGAACACCTTCCCTACAGTCAAACAAGGAGGAGGTTGAGTGATGTTTTGGGGTTGCTGTGCTGCCTCTGTCATTGGGTGCCTTGAATGTGTGCATGACATCATGAAATCAGGAGATTACCAAGGCATTTTGGAGCACAATGTTCAACCCAGTGTCAGAAAGCTGGGTCTCCGTCAAAGGTCATGGGTCTTGCAGCAGGACAATGACCCAAACACACTTCAAAAAGCAGCCAGAAATGGTTCAAGACGAAACGCTGGACTGTTCTGAAGTGGCCAGCAATGAGTCCAGATCTAAATCCCATTGAACACCTGTGGGTAGATCTGAAAACAGCCGTTGGGAGAAGGCACGCTTCAAATCTGGGAGAACTGGAGCAGTTTTCACAAGAAGAGTGGGACAAACCGCCAGTAGAGAGATGCAGGAAGCTCATTCATTGCTATAGGAAGCGCTTGACTGCAGTTATTTTGTCCAAAGGCTGTGTTATAGAAATATTAAGTCGAGGCCTTAGGGCCGAGGGTGTCAATAATTTTATCAATGCCATTTCTTTTAATTTTCTGTTTTAAAAGGATATATTATGTTCTGAATAAAAAACAAAGGTTCTGTAATATCAACAGTGAAATAAAGAATTGTGGAGACCAAATACTTTTGTCAATTTCAACTTATTTTTGAGAGATCATTGTGAGTTATTTGAAAAAAGTGCAAAGGTGCCAATATTTTTGGCCACGTCTGTATATATATATATTATTTTTTAAATATACATACAGCCACGTGAAAAAGTAAGTACACCTCATGTGAAGTTTTGAATTTTTCAACATATTTCAACATACAGCTATTTGATCTTCATTTCAACAATATTGATAGATAAAGGTGATATAATATAACAAATATCATGAAACATTTACATTTTGTAGTACATTGTATAATTTAAATAAACATAAATGCAAATTTCGCATGTGGAAAAAGTAAGTACACCCTTGGCTCTAATAGGTGGTATTGCCCCCTTTGGCAGAAACAACCTCAAGTAGGCGTTTCTTGCAACTGTCTACCAGTCTCTGACATCGACTGGGAGAAATTTTTGCCCACTCCTCCATGCAGAATTCTTTCAGCTGTACGATGTTTGAGGGGTTTCTTGCATGCAAAGCTCGTTTCAAATCCCCCCACAACATCTCGATGGGATTTAGATCCGGGCTTTGACTTGGCCATTCCAGAACCCTCCATTTCTTTCTTTTCAGCCATTCCTTGGTGGATTTACTGGGCTTTGACTTGGCCATTCCAGAACCCTCCATTTCTTTCTTTTCAGCCATTCCTTGGTGGATTTACTGGTATGTTTAGGGTCATTGTCATGTTGCAAGGTCCACCTTCGGTTGAGCTTCAACTTTCCGACAGATGGCCTCACATTATCCTCAAGCACCCTCTGGTACAATGAAGAATTCATCGTGGATTATATGATGGTGAGCTGCCCAGGCCCTGATGCAGCAAAGCTGCCCCCAAACCATAATATTTCCACCACCATGCTTTACAGTTGGTATCAGGTTCTTGTGGTCAAATGCTGTCTTTGGTTTTCGCCAAACATGTCTTCTGGTACTGTGGCCAAATAGCTCTACCTTTGACTCATCTGTCCAGAGCACATTGTTCCAGAAGTGCTGGTCTTTGCCGAGGTGTTCATTGGCAAACTTTAATCTTGCCCTGATGTTCTTTCTGGACAGCAAAGTTTTCCTCCTGGCACACCTCCCATGTAGATCAAATTTGTGCAGCCTCTTTCTAAGGGTAGACTCGTGCACTTTAACATCAACAGTAGCAAGAGCTACCTGTAGGTCCCGTGATGACATTCTGGGGTTCATAGAGACTTCTTTCAGCATCTTGCGGTCTGCTCTCGGGCTGAACTTGCTGGGGCGGGCTGGCCTGAACAAGTTGGCAGTTGTTTGGAATCTTCTCCACTTGTAGATGATCTTCTGGACAGTCGAATGATTGATTTCAAATTGTTTGGAGATCTTTTTAAATCCCTTTCCAGACTTGTAGGCATCTATAACCTTCTTTCTGAAGGCCTCAGAGAGCTCTTTTGATCTAGGGATGGTGATGCTGCACACTTCAACAACAAAGAACAAACCAAACGAAATCTCTGAGGTTTAAATAAGACAGGTTCCTCCAAGATCCTCTCTAACGATGTTCTAATCATTTGCACCTGAGCTGGTGCACCTGATTCTAAATTTAGGTATTTGAAGCAGTGATAAATGTCGGGGTGTACTTATTTTTTCCACATGCGAAATTTGCATTTATGTTTATTTAAATTATACAATGGACTACAAAATGTAAATGTTTCATGATATTTGTTATATTATATCACCTTTATCTATCAATATTGTTGAAATGAAGATCAAATAGCTGTATGTTGAAATATGTTGAAAAAGTCAAAACTTTACATGGGGTGTATGTACTTTTTCACGTGACTGTATATATACATATAATTATATATATATATATATATATATATATATATATATATATATATATATATATATATATATATATATATATATATATATATAGATATATACATACATGTATGATTATGCATATGTGTATATATAGTCTTGATGCAAAAAGTATTAATCCATCTATCACTAAATAATATTAACAAGTAAATTAGCAAGTCAACAAATTGGGTTAAGAAATAAACCACATCATATCTTCGGCTTGTGCAGTGACCTGTGTGAAACACTGTGGAAACAATAAGTTGGACTTTTAGTGACAGTGTGAAATCTGTCGTGGTAATGTGTCGGCCATCTTTTCAACGTAATAACACGATGTCAAATCATAAACCTGCAAAAGCATTTTCAAGCCTCAAGGCAGCGTCATGAGGAGGAGGGGAGGGTGTAACAGAGGAGTGAATGGCATGTTTGGTTGCCAATTGAGGTCCCATTACCACAAGTTTCTTTCCAAGTCGTATTGCTTTCTAATGGTTCCCTAGTCCCATTAATGTCTTCAGTATAGTTGGCAAGTATGGTTCCACTCCTTCCCAGTGGTAACGAACCTTCTCCAAATCAAATTGCTTGCGATCATGCAACATATCTATGCCAGACTCAGGCAAGCAGCATCAAATCGGCTGCACCACGCATTGAAGGAAGTTACTTAAAATATTAATTTGCCGTACGTAATACAAGTACGTCACACACAATTTGGACAAGTGATGGGGAGGTTGGAGGAGGAGCGAAGTGGGGCTCCAGTAAGTGCCTCCAATCAGTTTATTTTCCATGATTATCATGAGATCTGCTGAATGCTTTCAAAATTTAACCTTAAATATAACCAACGACAGCATTTTAAGGGGGCATCTACATATGATGTATGCAGAAATGGTGGAATTTCTTTTTCAGCCCTCAATTAAATCCCACATATTCTCTTCCATCCTTGTTTTCATAGCCTCAATTCACCCTCGAGGATGTCAAATGTAGCAGACAACCAATTTGAGGTTAATTTTCGAAACATGTTTCATAGCCACCCTCAAAGAAACATTAATTTGCAGTAATTCGCTCAATTCCCAATAGTCCGGTGAAGAACTTGCTGACTTTCATAATATAATCTTATGATTGTTAGGAACACAGGTATATATATATATATATATATATATATATATATATATATATATATATATATATATATATATATAAACAACATAACCATAACACAGGTACAGCAATACCCCGGCCTACGTCATTAATTGGTTCCATAAGCCGTGATGTAACTCGGTTTTTGACGTAAACCGGGCGTAATGTCTTTAAAATGCCTTAAAATGAAGACAAACACCGTAAAACTAGAGTAAATAACTGGAGGAGGCTGCGGCCTTCGCCCTGAATCTTTGCCGCTCCCCGTCGGGAGTCCCTCCGTTGTTTTTTATTGGTCAGGTCTTCTCCTCAAACAGGGTGACCGGCACGGACGTGTCGACCGTGAGCGGGCTTGTGTGCCAAGTGGCTCCACGGCCCGCTTCACCACGGCGTGCTTTACCCAACGTGTCCGAGCAGTTTCACCGGTGGTCGTGTCGTGTCGTCTGTGACGAACGAACGAGCTCAGGGTTCCGTGAACCCGGCCGCCCCGGGGATCGACGCTCGCCTCCGAGTCGTAGGCGTGCCCCGTCTTTCCTCGAGCGGCCAAAGTTGCGTGCTTCTTTTTTTTGGATGATGCGATATACGCAGAAACGACGATGTACAGGCAGGCATTTGCAAATCCATGCACATGTGCACATGCACACGTCGATCGGTTCGTCGACGCCGGATGCTGGCGAGGCGCCCGACGAGGCACCCCAGTTCGAGGCTTGACACGGTCGTTCGTTTCACATGGGCCATGGGCCATGGGGCCTGACCTCGTCGTGGACATTGCACACTCTGCACGGTGACGTGAGGTGAAGTCTGCCATGGACGGTCGACGGTCGTCCGAGCCGGCGTCGTCATCATGTTTCGCCGTTGCCACGTTACGTTGTTTGTTTTACACAGTAAAGGAATAATCACAAAAATACCAGTGAAAGGCAAAGCAAGCATGCGACCGCAGCACAGGACAAAATGCATATGGCGTCGCCTTTGTTTTGAATGAGAACCAGCAGCTACGCGTATGTACAGTATACTGTACGTACATTTATATATATTTTAATGTGCTTTTTATTGTATTTTAAATTGTTTTTTGGCTTCTTTTGTTGTTAATTTATGTACTATTTTATTTCTTTTAAATATATTTTTAAGGAAAAATTAATTTTTTTCACGTCCTTCTATTATGATGTAGGAGTGACGTAAAGTCGCACATAATGACTTTCGCTGAACTGAAATTTACTCTAGAAGAGTGGCGTAAAGTCGGATTTGACGTAGGTCGAAATGGCGTAAAATGGGGTATTGCTGTATATGTATATATATATGTATGTTTCAGAACCACATTACATGTGCAATTATATATTTATATATATAATTGTAGATGAGTTAATCTCCAATGCACTTCTACATATACTTGCATACACGTACATATGCATATATACATGTACATATGCATATATACTTACGCTCACATCCGGGGTCTGGCTAACAGGCACGTAAGACATCGGCCATTATAAAGCTCGAGTGTTAAATGTGGAAAATTTCTGAGATTTGTTTGGCCCAATAGCGCAGTGGGCTGTCACCGCATAAGTGATGGAGGGCCCTGGTTCGAGGCCAGGGTTGAGTCAGAATTTTTCACACTAGCCTCACACAGGAATTTAATTCCTGTATATATATATATATATATATATATATATATATATATATATATATATTGTAACGATTTTGAGAAGTGTAACGGGTTTTGAGAAGTGTAACGGGTTTTGAGGAGTGTAACAATTTTGGAGGAAGGGTAACGGATGTGAAGAGTATGGTTTTGGTATGGTAACATCCTGGTAATGTAAATAATGGTCGCAGCCGTCCTCCTAATTAATTTCATAGAACATACACGCAGGTCACGATATATCTTTTAAATAGTGTATTTCCTTATTCCATGTAGGCTAAGTATGTGTTTTCCACTAGATTGACTTTGCATTGTATCAAACAAAATAAGCGTAGGCCCTTCCAATTTCCCCAAAACCTCCCTTCCATTTGCCTTCCGCATTTTGGTCGGTTTTTCTCTTCAACCACCATTGGCCACGAGGTAAGGTTGGAGAAGAAAGGCGTGTCTCCACCTCGTCAGAAGAGGGCAGGGGTGAACCGGCCCTAACAGCCAATCAACACCGCGGTGAGTGACCCGGTAGGCGTGCCCTCGGAGCCGGCGGCTTAATTCCGCCGGAGGTGATAAAAGCGAATGTAAGGAACTGCTTGACAAAGAGGCCTTGAGAGATACGCTGGGGGATGACCTGGAAGAGGAGCGCAATCCACCGCAAGCCCTACCTACCTGCCTGCAATATCCCCTGTCGTTGGAGAGACGCGCTGAACGGAGGGAGACGGCTCCACCCCAGGAAGAGGAGCAGGTGTGCCGAGCCAGCGCGTGACGGCCGCGGATACGCGACGGAGGTTTTCCCGCCAAAACCGCGAGGGGTTGAAAGCTGCTGCCTCCGACCTTGCCTTCCCCTCAAGCAATCAACCTCGAGCCATTACCTGCCTGCAATATCCACCGTGTGAGTGTGAACGTCCTGTCCTACTCGTTTGTCTTGGGGATTAAGTAAATGAAATAGAATAAGTTAACAATGCACTGTGTGACTGCTCTTTTCCATCTATTGCTGTAAATAATATTGGTCGCTCTAAAATATTGCTTGTGTGTGTATAATAAATCTGTTCTTCCTCCAAACTCTGTCTTTCTTCTCTCTTCTTCTCTTTCGGTCGCTTTAGAGGTTTCCCAATTGAATATCTGTAGCGCGATTAGTCAACGTTCGGGTGGAATCGGGTTCTAATCGGGGAGTAACTGTTCGGACGCGGTTAAATACACCACCGCTCGGTCAATATAACATCTAAAAGCCGTGTCCGTAACAATTGGTGTCGGGGAGTGAGATCGACCCGGAGCGCGCTGCACGCGCTCAAAATTATAAAGCGGACGAAATTGTGTTGTTTTATAAAACCCGAATTTTGAGATCGCGCCATGGACAATCAAGGCGATCGGATGTCGGTGGGGGAGATAGACGGGTTAGGGGTAACCCAGGAACCAGGGGAAATGTATGTGGAAGAAAGGGAGGAGGAGAGCAATGAGGAGGCGGTTGAGGGGGTGTCAGACGCGCAAAATGGCGTCCTCGCGCACGTGGGTGTAGCGGCACCAAATTTTGCCACGCCCGCGACCGTGGTAGCGCCCCTGGTGGATTCAAACCTTTTGTTGCTACAAATCGGGGCCCTTATGGACAAAATGAGGGACGAAGCGAGGGCTAATAGTGAGCGATTAGAGGGCCAAATGGGGGCAATGGGGGGCAAAATGGGGGGAAAAATGGGGGAAATGGGGGAACGGCTAGAAGCTAAATTTGAGGGGTTAGACAATAATTTTAAGGAGTTAGACAAGAAATTTGAGGGGTTAGACAATGGGATAGAAGGAGTGAAACATGGGTTAACGGGGGTGGAAAACAGAATGGCTGCCCAGGAGAATCAGTTAGAGGGGGTGAAAAATGGGCTAATGGGGTTAGAAAATAGGATGGAGGACAAATTGCGGGAAATAGGGGAACAATCCGCCCGGGAAATCGAACAGATGGGGAACCAGATGGAGGAGGTGAAGGAGGAGATACGACGAGGTGTAAGTGAGGAGGTCTCTGGGCTACGCGAGGAGGTAAAGCGAGGCGAAAAGCGTATGGAGAAAGAGGTGAGAAATAATACGGTTAGGTTACAGGGGGGAATAGAGAGTCTGACGAAGGGAGTAGAACAGCTGACAGTCGGACAAAGGGAACTAGCGGACCAAGTGGAAAAGAACACTGCAATCATCGGGGGTTTAAAAGCGACACAAAAAGACATAAAAAATGAATTAATAGCGACACAAAAGGAATGTCAAATGGTACATGAGGGGTTGACGAAGAAGTTGGAAGAGGTGACAGAAGTAATGGAGACGAAGGACCGGGAGGTAAGGACGCACATAGAAACGGTTAAAGTAGCAATGGAGGAAGAAATCGAGGGGGCGCACCGGGAGCTGAAAGAGGTAAAGGAAAAATTAGAGGAGGTGGAAGAGGGGGTGAGTGAAATTAAGAAGAGACGGAGGGAAACTAAGAGGGAGATAAAGGAGGAAGTCATGGAATATGTACAAGGTCTGTGTTCAAATCATGATGTGATGCTCACTAACCAAATAAAGAGTTTGCAGGTGGAAAAAGAGGAGGTGAGACGACGAAGTACGGAGGTGAGTGGCAATGTATATGATGTGAGGAAAGCTTCAGTCGGCTTGGGGATTGGTTTGGATCCGGGTGTTCGTGAAAGGCCGTTGGTGAAGTGTGTGACAGGTCAGGTGTGCGAAAAAAGAGG
Organism: Myxine glutinosa; assembly: GCF_964187855.1. Lineage (NCBI taxonomy): Eukaryota > Metazoa > Chordata > Myxini > Myxiniformes > Myxinidae > Myxine > Myxine glutinosa. Next base: position 205,192,615 of record NC_136262.1, read on the forward strand.
TGTGCGAGAATGTCCGACCATGGGGTGTGTGAGGAAAAAGTGCACGCCGAGGAGTGAGTGTGCCGTCAGGAGTGAGCCGGTCGAAGCGCGTGTGCGAGGGGGTACATGGAAGCGCGGTGTGGTGAGTGTTACAGAGGATGTAACGAGAAAGTGTACGTCTGTGGTGAGTGTTACGGAGGAAGTAACGAGAGAGTGTACACCTGTGGTGAGTGTTACGGAGGAAGTAACGAGAGAGTGTACACCTGTGGTGAGTGTTACGGAGGAAGTAACGAGAGAGTGTACACCTGTGGTGAGTGTTACGGAGGAAGTAACGAGAGAGTGTACACCTGTGGTGAGTGTTACGGAGGAAGTAACGAGAGAGTGTACACCTGTGGTGAGTGTTACGGAGGAAGTAACGAGAGAGTGTACACCTGTGGTGAGTGTTACGGAGGAAGTAACGAGAGAGTGTACACCTGTGGTGAGTGTTACGGAGGAAGTAACGAGAGAGTGTGCACCTGTGGTGAGTGTTACGGAGGAAGTAACGAGAGAGTGTACACCTGTGGTGAGTGTTACGGAGGAAGTAACGAGAGAGTGTACACCTGTGGTGAGTGTTACGGAGGAAGTAACGAGAGAGTGTACACCTGTGGTGAGTGTTACGGAGGAAGTAACGAGAGAGTGTACACCTGTGGTGAGTGTTACGGAGGAAGTAACGAGAGAGTGTACACCTGTGGTGAGTGTTACAGAGGATGTAACGGGAGGGTGTGCGCGAGAAAGGTGTGTAACGGACGGGTGCATGAGGAAAGAGTGTGCCGTCGAAAGTAAGGGTGAGTGCGCTGTCAAGAATGGAGGTGAGAGTATTGAGAGTGACAAGGAGAGTGAGTTGGTTGTGACAGGTGAGCGAGGATGTACACCTGGGATGGAAGGATGCACACCTGGAATGGTAGAGCGTGAGTGGGAATGCACGCTGGAGTTGGTGGTGAGGCACGTGGTTGGGTGTGCGAATGAGGGCACACCTGTGATTGTCACAGAGGAGGTGACCGAGGAGGGGGCGCGAAGCGGTGTATTGGTGAGGTGTGCGAGCAACGAATGTGTGCCAAAGTGTTCGGTGGTCAGGTGTGTGACCAAGTCGATGGGCGGAGTGAGTGTACCGGGGTGTGTAAGGAAAGGTACGAGGAGAATGGGAACGGCTGCATGTATGAGCACGAAAGGGGTAGCGTATGCATGTAAGCCTGCAGGTGAGGCGTCGACGATAACCGGGTTAAAGGTTAGGTCGACTTTTAGCCGGATCGGGCCCTCGGTGCGTGCCGGGCTTCGCGTGCCGCGAGAACCAGCGGAGATCCGAGCCACGGCGGGTTCGAAAGGACCGCCGTGCGCGATCCACGCTGGGCCTCGCGTGGAGCGGCCGCGTCCGGGCTCCACAAGGCGGAGCGGGCAGCTCGATAGGAAGGGTCGTCATGGCGACCACTTTCTATTGAGACGTGCCGGCAGGTCGAGATCGGGACATTGGATGGCTCCACGCCGAAGTGGTGCATGGGATCTCGGCCCGGGTAAGCCTCCGTCCCTGCCCCGAATGCGGGACGTATCCAGCCGCTGGCACAAAACGACCCGCGTTCATTGCTCGGCTGTACGAAGCCGGGCTGTAGATGTGAATTGGCGCACCGAGAGGATGTAATAAGTAGACGGGTGATGTGAATTGGCGCACCGAGAGGATGTAATAAGTAGACGGGTGATGGTGGTAGTGATAGTGATTTAAAACGAAATTTAGAAAAGTGAATAGAATTGGCGGTAAATGGAAAATTTTTGAATTGTTGGATTTGGACGAGCGAAATTGGTAGTGAGAGACCCCCGATGTGGTGGGATGGCAAATCCACCATCCCTCACAGGTGGGGGCAAATGCGCAATAGTTTATGGGGTGGCTATGACAACCGAGCCAGGGAGGGCTTGGATAATGATAGGGATCTAGAAGAGATTGACATTAGGTAACGTTAAGTTTAGTTAGTGACTGATACCTGTAGTGGGGACGCAGGTAGATTAGTGTGGATTATAATGACGTGGGAGCGCAATAGTTTAAAGGGACGACTGGGAAGCGCAAGTTTCAGAGGGGAGAAGTTAGCTGAGATGATGCCGTGTGTGTGAGGATTGAACGGGTGAGAATGGAACAGGTGTGATTGCACAGGTGTGCAACTGAACAGGTGTGTGGAGCAGTGTATGAGGGAGTAGTGGTGATTGCGTGTTGTGTTGACCAAATGGTCCAGGAAGAAAGGAGGGTGCAGGTGGCACCAGGTATGATTGCACAGGTGTGCAACGACAGGTGAATGAAAGACAGGTGTATGGAATAAATGGTATGGAGTATTGGAATGGATGGTCGTGGAGTGAGTATGGTGGAAATTGTGGAGTGGAGTGGATGGTGCGAAGGTGTGAATGGGGGAAGAGTGGACCCCCATCACGGATACCCGGGGCGGGTAGTGTAAGTGTTAGGTAGAGGGCACAGGTAAATTGTGGTTGGATATTGGCATCTGTGGTGCGGTTGGAAGAATGATGTTTGGATGGGTGCATTCGTGTTGTGGAAATGGCTGGGCGTGTAGCCTGTTAGTGTGTGTAGTTGGTTTGGGCACTCCACCACTGTGAGGATGTCGGCCAGGTGAGGCCGCAGGTGGGCTCTGGGAGCCGGTAGTAGTTGTTGTGGATGGGGCCCGAGGATCCGGAGGACGGACCCGGGTAGCCCAGTGCCAGAGGGCACCATGGGGTGACAGAGCCAGGAGAGGGGCTGTCCCCAGGTAGTTAGGTTAGGGTGAGGAGCTAGGTAAGCTCGGGTGGCAACTACAGTGGTGGAGGTGTGCAGGTGGGTAGACCTGTTGGGAGAGGTACACGTCGCAGCCCAGAAATTGTGCTAGAGCACCGGGAGATGAATCGGGGGAGTGAGACCCCAAATTGAGGAGCACCACAGTTTGGCCAATGGGAATTGGTTATTAGAACCCATAGTGTAAGTTGGCCAATGGATTGGCAGGGAAAGACCCCGGGTAGTGTAAAGTGTGTTAAAGTCATTTAGAGGATAGTTAGGATGAAGGATCTCCTCGCACCATCTGCATCCACTCACCTGAGGTGACAGGTACTCCACACCATGCCATGTTTTGATTATTTTTTATGATGCAAATGTTTGGATTGTGAGACGCATCATGACGTGGGTGTGACATTGTGCTTTGATGTTCCATCTCTGCCTCCTTATGAGGATTGATGATGAATTTGGTGATGGCAAATTTTGAAGTAGAGGGATTGTGGTGACGAATTTGGTATAAGGGAAATATGGGGAAGACGTGACAGTAGTGACGAATTTGTAAATGGGTAGATTTTGTAAATATGGGGTAAGAGCAAGGGTAGTGTAGGTGACAGGGGGGTGACGTACGGTAGGGACGAGCTTTCTCACTTCGCCCTCCGTACGCATTTCACCTTACATTGCCTTGTTTGACGTGTACCCTTGTGACCTTACCCCTCGCTCAATTGTCTTTCTTTTGTCTCCCACATGACCTGTGCGCCATTGGGTGCCGAGGGGAGCGTGCGTGAGGTGGCCATTGTGCGCCCGAGATTCCCAGAACCAGCACGCATTGCGTTGATGTACCACTTTATGGACCGCTGTTCGGCGGCCAAGTACCACTTGATGGACCCCAGGTTCTGGGGCAGAGCACCTCTGTTGGAGACCGGCCATAGTGGCCAGGGAATCTTGCTTGCGGACCTCGGTAAGGTGGCACCTATGCCAAACAGGTGGACCACCCTTAGTTGGCCCCTGAGGCCCTAAATAATAATAAAAAACGAACACAAGTTGTGCTTTTTATTATGTCCAAATAGGCCGCATGAAGCCAGAAGACGTCAGGAAGAACATCGGCCCAGCAGACAAGGAGAAGACCACCACCAGTTGTTTTGTTGTGTTTATTATGAACCATGGTGACTGCGCACCGAGTGGTGCTTTGTGGTGCTTGTGGTGCTTTTGGGTGCTTTGGTGGTATTGGTACTGGTGCATCGATGCAATGCGTGCTGTCTCCTCCCTCCCAACAGGAATTTCTTTCTCTTGTTCCCTAAAAAGAAAAGAAAAAAACACACAGGTCCTGGGTTGCGTTGTAAATAAGAAATCACGTCATTGTAAATAATGCTCCCCACCGTAAATGTATAGTTTCAGAATAATTCCGTAATTCGGTTAGCTGTGGGCTTGAGTCTGTTAGACAGGATGCAATGCAATAGGGGGACATACTTATTTGTGTTTTAAAATTGTCACACTCAGGGTCAGGTTAATTGTAGAGGGAATTACACCTACATGTCACACTCAGTTAAGTCTAGTAGGCCCGAGGACGTGCCTGAAGAAAGGAGGGTGCAGTGTAACGATTTTGAGAAGTGTAACGGGTTTTGAGAAGTGTAACGGGTTTTGAGGAGTGTAACAATTTTGGAGGAAGGGTAACGGATGTGAAGAGTATGGTTTTGGTATGGTAACATCCTGGTAATGTAAATAATGGTCGCAGCCGTCCTCCTAATTAATTTCATAGAACATACACGCAGGTCACGATATATCTTTTAAATAGTGTATTTCCTTATTCCATGTAGGCTAAGTATGTGTTTTCCACTAGATTGACTTTGCATTGTATCAAACAAAATAAGCGTAGGCCCTTCCAATTTCCCCAAAACCTCCCTTCCATTTGCCTTCCGCATTTTGGTCGGTTTTTCTCTTCAACCACCATTGGCCACGAGGTAAGGTTGGAGAAGAAAGGCGTGTCTCCACCTCGTCAGAAGAGGGCAGGGGTGAACCGGCCCTAACAGCCAATCAACACCGCGGTGAGTGACCCGGTAGGCGTGCCCTCGGAGCCGGCGGCTTAATTCCGCCGGAGGTGATAAAAGCGAATGTAAGGAACTGCTTGACAAAGAGGCCTTGAGAGATACGCTGGGGGATGACCTGGAAGAGGAGCGCAATCCACCGCAAGCCCTACCTACCTGCCTGCAATATCCCCTGTCGTTGGAGAGACGCGCTGAACGGAGGGAGACGGCTCCACCCCAGGAAGAGGAGCAGGTGTGCCGAGCCAGCGCGTGACGGCCGCGGATATGCGACGGAGGTTTTCCCGCCAAAACCGCGAGGGGTTGAAAGCTGCTGCCTCCGACCTTGCCTTCCCCTCAAGCAATCAACCTCGAGCCATTACCTGCCTGCAATATCCACCGTGTGAGTGTGAACGTCCTGTCCTACTCGTTTGTCTTGGGGATTAAGTAAATGAAATAGAATAAGTTAACAATGCACTGTGTGACTGCTCTTTTCCATCTATTGCTGTAAATAATATTGGTCGCTCTAAAATATTGCTTGTGTGTGTATAATAAATCTGTTCTTCCTCCAAACTCTGTCTTTCTTCTCTCTTCTTCTCTTTCGGTCGCTTTAGAGGTTTCCCAATTGAATATCTGTAGCGCGATTAGTCAACGTTCGGGTGGAATCGGGTTCTAATCGGGGAGTAACTGTTCGGACGCGGTTAAATACACCACCGCTCGGTCAATATAACATCTAAAAGCCGTGTCCGTAACAATATATATATATATATATATATATATATATATATATATATATATATACTGTATATATATATATATATATATATATATATATATATATATATATATATATATATATGAAACAGGACTGTACCTGAATTGCTGTGTTGTCATGGATTACACCAATCACAATTCAAACAATTATTTTGCACAAATGTATTTGTAATATACGTGATATTACATTTTATAAACAATTGAAGTTGAAAACTTAAGTTGAAAACAATTTTTTTTTTTTTTTTTTTTCAAAATAAAAATTGTAATTTTTTTCAAAGAAAACCCTTAGGACATACACACGGGAGAGATAGGTGCATACCAGAAGTTTGGTACGATTTCACAAAAGTTTGAGGGAGTAGTTCGATGACAAGACAACACAGACACTGCAGATATATATATAGGTATATATATATTTTTTTTTTTTTGGACGAATAAATGACATTCCTTACCATTTAACATTCATTTAATGAATGAATTTCTTACCTTTTAATTGGTAAGATTTAAAAAAAAAAAATTTATTATTATTTTGTTTTATTCTTTTTATTATTTTAAAATAAACTAAATTATTTATTATTTTTACATTTATTTTAATCTTACCAATTAATCTTACCATTTAATTTAATTATTCCTTACCATTTAATGAATGAAATTTAATTAATTCATTAATTTAACAAATTCATTTAATGCCTCTCCCCACAAAACAATATTTTAAAAAAATGAACAAAGCAATGAAACGCATATTAGAAATTGATACATACAATCTGCGTTATTAAATTCTCAATGAATGGTCGAGGCTTTGTGAATGATCTACACTGTACTGAAAATGCACCCAGAGTGCTAGAAAAACATCCAAACTGTGAAATTCCATGACGTGTATGGATATGGCACAAGTACAGACAAGAAAGTGCAACTTGAAAAATAAAGTTTCTACATCAGACTATCTCTGGGTAATCCCAATTCCAAATGCTGTTGCATCCGCCAATGAAAAGTAAATTAATAAATTAAATAAAAGCAAAAAAAGGAAAAAAATCGGGCAAATCAGGGCAAATGAAACAGAGATGCAAAGCCAAAGAGGAATTTTGTACCCAGATATACTAGAAGACAACCTAACATGGAAAACTTGCCAAAACTTTCGGACAAGGGAGAATACCTGCCATTGGAGATGCGAGCGCAGATAAGTTGGATTTTTGTTAAAAGATGGATTTCAAAATAACGAAAATCTGATGCTGACAGATCGGTTATGAAGATTGCTTTTGGAGTAATCTGATGGCAAGCTTGACATTGAATTATATAACCCATTGTAAAGAGAACTTAAGTAAACTCGCAGGAGGTTGCAAGGCCCTGTAACGGGTCCGGCTCGGGCCGCACTCTTCACGTGAACTCTTATATATTAATTTGTTAAGACGAGGTAGGTGCAGCACAGGTGACAACACCGCGAGCTTTCATGTTATCTGCAGCACTGAATATCAGCACACATAGGCGAGCCACGATTGTTATATACTTAAGGAACAATCCTGTCATCTTAATGTTTGGATTGTTATTTTTAACCCGAGGGTGCAAAGTTAGTCTCAGTCGCTGTTATGCTCCATATCAAAATTTTCCGGTTACTTTTCCTTTCCAGTGGAGCGTTCATGCGACCCACCAGAATGTTCATGGGGTTTCTTTCAACAGTACCAAATATCTGCTGTGACTACTTTTGACAATTGCATCAAATTAGGGCCATAATGGAATTTTCAGCAAGTGCTTTCATTTTGATGGGTGTTGTTGTCTTGCTGCAAGCTAAAAAAATTCCCATTTAAAAACACCTTCGGATTCACCTACTTCTCTACTTTCTTGTTCTTTGAAGCAACAAGCTCCTTTTACTTTCTTTAATTAATGGTGAGTGCGTGTCAGGAAAGGTGGGAGGTTGTGCTGGGGTGTAACCCTTGTTAACAGATAAAATATTCAGTGTGATAGGAAGACGGCTCTTGGCACGCAGTAAGGGGTCGTACCAGACATTCGAAACGGCATGAAGACTTTCTCGCCAGTGTCAGGGTGAAAAATGGCCTACACGGGGAGGGTGAGCAAGTAGCATGTGGCGTGGGGTAAAGGGAAAAAGAGAGGGAGAGACAAGGGAAAAGGGGTATGGAGAAAAAGGGGAGATATTCGGTTATGGCTACAAAAAGATACATAAAAAGTGAAGAAAAGATGTCATGCCTTAGAGATTTAGCATTTTTAGACCTATCAGCATCAACACAAAACAGGAATTGAATGCATTTCAAAAAATATATATATATCTTTTTCACATTAAGTATGCAGCAGAAATTGACGTAATAGAACCAAAAGGATGGAAGCGATAGGGTTGCAGTGACAAAACGAATATATTTATATTTAATAAATAAAAATGAGAATTTTTAAATATTCAATCCTGTTTGCAGTAGCACACATTCCCTTTGAGCTCTCCAGTCCAGGTTTGAAACCTGATAGAGCTATAAACCATCGTCCCGGTGTTTCCCAGGCAGGCATCAACATGTGTGCGTCCCTCGGAGGGATGGTAAACTGGGCATCCTGTGTGCCAGCATTAGTTGGTGAACAAAAATATTTTAATCATGAAGATTCCATTTTGATCGAAGAGAATCCCAAGAAGAAAGATTCCATTTTGATCGCCGTCCTTGACAAAGAATAAGCGAGCTGTCTCCGGCCCCTGGGAACGTATTACAAACTCCTGCCGTGACCACTGACTGCTGAGAGGGCAACACCAGACATCAGACATCAGACATCAGACATCAGACCGACCACCATAACCTCAACCCAAACCCAAACCCATGCAGAGGAATTGCTTTTTTCTGGAAGCGTGTTTGTGCCACTGATGTAGTGCCCCAATTACCAGTGAGCTGGTACTCAATTTGCCAACCTCAGAAGGATGACAGGCTGAGTCAACCCCCCTGGCGTTAATTCAATGATCAACCGGGATTACAAACTCAGGATCCGAGGATCCCAAGCCGGCACCCTAACCGTTAAGCCAACATCAGGCTCATAATAAAAATGATACCAATGGAAAGGTAATAATCCATTTACTTAGAACAAAAATTCTTTCCTTTAATCACATTAATTTGCCTCTTTTAAAAGCCCGCGTTGCAAGGATTGAGGAAGAAGAAGCGGGACATCGAGCTTTCATGTCACGGTCCCAACGACAAGATTTACAATTCTACCACAGCAGTAACCCCTTATAAGGACAATGGAGGAGCACACAAAATTATATATAGTAATACTTCTCAAAGTAATAGAAAAATATATAAAGTACACAAACAACAAGAACCACAGCCACAACAACAACAATTACATGTGCAACTATTGGGGATGCCTCTTTGTGGTGGTTGTAACCCCCAACGCAAGTTGGGGACCAACTCATCCCCACTCTTCCCTGCTGCCCGGATTTGTCAGGGCGGCGTGGTCACGGTCAGAGTGCCGATCAGTCCCCATGGACCGGCCCTTTCCCTCTTGTCTCTGTCTCTTCTTTTCTCTCTATCTTTCTCTCTTGTCTCTCTTTCTTTCTCCATCTCTAACTCTATCGTGGGCCTGACCTCATGAAGGTGGGGTGGACCATCTTGGCAGTGGGGGATCTTTGGGTCGCTCCTGGGAGATTGACCTGGGAGAGGTCACCCCACGGGCTTGTTCAAGAAAACTGTCCAGAGCTATGCAATAACAACGACAACAATTACGTGTTATAAAATATCCTTTCTCACATATTTTAGTTCATTTTACATCCTCATTGACACTCAGAGACAGACATGCAATATGGTTGTCAAGTACAACATGCTGTCTTTTGATGAAATCCATCAGCGAAGTGACAGGAGGCACACTAAGTAATAAATAATAACAACAACAGTTCGCATTGTTTGATAGTTTTCTGCATTTCCCTGTAACCTTAGGCTTAATCCCTCTTTACGCAAGAACTGTGTCAAAGAAAAAAAATCTTGCCGATCACAGGTGAGCAAAGCGTCGATCATCAGGCAAAATGATTTAGGGGAAAGTGAAAAAATTGAGTGCTGGAAGCATGATGAAATGCACAAGCAGGGGAAAGAAGAGGAATGAAAAAGGGAGATAACAAGAGGAGAATGCAATTAACACTGTTCGAGCTGTCAGGCAGCCTGATGAGACACCACATGAGGAGACCATGCAGGAGACTGCACACAGCCAATTTCAAGTCAAGCCTGGCTCCCCATGTTTAACCGTCTGTTAGTCAATTTAACTAGCTCAGTCGAAGTGAGAATGGCCAGTGTCACAGATGTGGCAAGCGGGTGGACATGATGTGGCAGTTTATTAATCCCAAACACCACTAAATCCAGTTTTCAAACATCCCATCAGCTGGGCTAGATTATCATCATTAGCTGTCAGTCATGGCAAGTGCAGGCAGCGGTTGTAATGCTATGAAAGTAAATGGGTGAAAAAGGAAATTTTTCCAGGTGGATAATCAGAAGAAAAAAAAAGGAACTCCATGACGAAGACATGTGCGTTTTATAAAATGGACTCACTGACCTCAATCGATAATAAATTAATGCATCATTGTCCAGGAAGGCACACTTCTCTAAGCAACTTAAATTGTTTGTTAATTGGTATTTTATTATTTCTAGGCTCATGAAAATGGTGAAACATGAATCACATGTAGGGTAAAGACATTAGAGAACATCAATGCTCTTTTTCCATGAATATGGGACTTTCAAAATGATGAACTCTGCCCCCAGAATGCTCGGCGTGCATACCCCTAGAAATATGGATCTTCGGGGCATGTGAACTGCTGTCATGTGTGCGTGCACGGTAAGGATTGTTACCTAAAATGGCTCACAAAGATTCTTAACTAAGCCGAAAATATGGACTTGGAAAAGTACCTGAGAGAAAGCTGGGTCTGCCTCTGCACAACAAAAGAGTTGGAGGGAGACAGTGTCTGGATTGGGTGCTTCTGAATACCGATGGATATGTCATATTTGGATTTTGCGAATTGTTATGTGTTCCTCCCCGACCTTCTGGTTTCGTTATACCCCTGAACCCCGAGAGGGGTCACGGCAGAAAGAATAGTTATTCAGTTTCAAAATCCATCACTAATGAAACCATTCATGAAACCATCAAATGAAACAAGCAAATAAATAAGGAAACCACAACCTTGGTTGTCAATGAACAAATATTAAAAGCACACAAGAAGAACCATATAACAATGGTGGCAATCAACCATTCAATCAAGATCTTAAGAGGGTTTCCAGTGGAAAGGGAACTCCCAAAGACGCGATCCTGACGTGCACCTGCACCGTTCAATCAGCGAACCACAGTGCAATCTTCAGACGCCGCTTTATTGCACAGCCGTCCCCGGCAAACCACCGGAGGATAAGCCCAGCCGACGTGACAAAAACCTTTTCCAATGAAGGCAGCGCGCGGGGCGAAATGGCGGACGGCTCTCACTCGAGCCGCGGCCTCGCGGCGAAGATTCTCCGGAACCTCATGCCTGTACCTGACTTCCAGGCTCTTCCACACTCCAGCGATAACACTGATCGCATGAGATTCCTTTCAAGGACTCAAAGTTCCCTCGCCATGTACGCTTGACAACGCTAGGTACGGAGCTTTTTCAGAACCTCGTTTTTCACTCCTCCTGCCTTCATCTTCTTCACCGCCTTTTTCTTCTGGGTCACGATCCCTATATCATTTTACGTTAACCTTTTTAACTTTAGATAGCTGTTCCTGAATAATAAACCTTTTGCAAATAATAATAATACATAATATCAGCAACATGTCAAGTGGGTGAAAACCACAACAGCAGAAGTGACGAATCCGTAACACTTCCCCCCCCCCCCCTCAAGAAAGAAAGTTTGAACACAGCGAAAACTTTCTTTGCATGCAAACTCTTTAAACAAACAAAAATAAACTCACAACTCAAATCACCAATTCCCGTGAGCAGCAATTATCAACATCTCAAAAATACAGCAACAAAATTTCCCACAACCCACAGAGATTTCCAAAGTTAATTGACTCTGGACAAAGCGTCAGCCACACCATTGTCCCTGCCCTTTACAGGTTCAATTTCCCAGTTGGACTCCTGCAAAGCCAAACTCCATCTCATCCCCCTCTGATTTTATTTTTCGTTTCTTTTGAATGAAGGTAGTAATCAAAATCCAAAGTCAAGCAAATCTACAGCACTTTTTCCGGGAGGCTGAGCTGAAAGCCAGGTTCCATGGTGGTTGGGTGGTGAGGCCTGGAAGTATTCACTACATGGACGCCTTTAGGAACATGGAGTTCACGGTTAGCCCGTGCAGGAAAGTTCACTACATGGACGCCTTTAGGAACGTGGAGTTCACGGTTAATCCGTGTAGGGAAGTTCACTACATGGATGCCTTTAGGATCGTGGCGTTCACGGTTAATCCGTGTAGGAATCTTGGCTCGGCGGCTCCGCAGCATTCAGTGCTTCAACTTCTCCGAACTTTCATAATAATTACGGTGGGACCGCTTGTCACTGTAGTCACATGAATAGCGGTCTCCTTCTCGGCCACTACTCTGATAATCCTTCCTTCGGGAGCTGCCGTAAATCTGGGAGCCTCCATAATAATATCGATTGCGTCCACCACCAAAACTACTACTCCGTTGTCCTCTTCGGTAGCCCCCACGACACCCATGAAATGCCTTCCCTACTGTTATGGTCCGACCCTCCAACTCCTTGCTATTCAGATCCTTTTTTGCATCTCTGACGTCCTTTGAGTTTTCAAACGTGACAAAGCCAAACCCTCTTGACTTCTGTGTCTCCCTGTCTTTTATCAGCAGCACTTCCAAAAGCGGTCCATATTTGCTGAAAACAGAGGTCAGAGCTTCTTCCTTTGTGTTGAAGTTCAGTCCACCTACAAATAACTTGTCCAATTTGTCGCCATCCCTAACTGGTGTGGTGTTATTTTCCCTGCTGGGCTTTTTACCAACCATCGGGTTACCATAAACGTGACCACCGGCCAAATCATTCCCGATAACCAAAGATACTCCCTCTACAGGAAGAGTGGCTTGTAAACCTATGGTGACCGGTCCTGACACCAAATCAGACTCCAAATGGATGACATGAAGTGGAGCTTTAACACAGCCACCAACCCCCTGTAAACGAACACTATCACCAGTTGCCGTCTCCTCTGACACTGGCAAAATGCCTTCAAGCATCAAAGACTGATGTGCTCTTGTGTCCCTCAAGACTCTAACCGGTTTCTGGTTAGTCGAGTCTCCATCCAAGGACACAAACCCCTCTGAAAGAAATGGTTGGTAACCCTTTTGAGGGCGATTCTTCACATTTGCCATTGCATTCGGAGTTGTACTAGTCGAATTCCGCTCCTGATTTTCCTTTCCCAGAGCATAACAGTGGGACATCAAGTGTCCAGGTTTATGGCAAAAAGCGCAAGTAGGCCCGGAGGAGAACCTCGTGGTCTGCCTCGAGCCCCCCGGAGGATACGTCTGCCTTGGAACTGTTGTCTTCTGATTTCTAGAAGTCGTGGTATCAGAGTCGTCCTCATAGTCATCTCGAGGCCGCCCCCATGAATTTTCCTTCTCCGCCCCTGATGTACCATAGCTCCCCTGGCTAGGTCTAGGCGAGAAGTTAGGCTTGTGGAACCCCATCCTGTGGGTTAAGGCATAGTCATCTGCCATGGTTGCTGCCTCATACAGCTTTGGTACTTTCCTTTCCTCCAGATGAACTTTAATGTCCTCGTGGACACACTGTTGGAATTCCTCCACCAGGATCAATTGTCGCAATAGTTCGAAGTCTTTCCCAACCCCTTTCGAATCACACCACCTATGAAACATGGTTTCTTTCAATCTGGCAAACTCCACATGGGTCTCACTCTCCCTCTTACTGGCATTCTGGAATTTTTGCCGGTAAGCCTCAGGGACCAATTCATAGGCTTTGAGAATGTTTTTCTTCAATACCTCATAATCGGCACATTGGTCAATCGGTAAAGCCGAATAAATATCTTGAGCTTTACCCACCAGAACCCTTTGCACTAATATGGTCCAGGACTCCTCAGGCCAGTTTGGCAGTTGAGCCACCTTCTCAAAGTGTGAAAGAAAATTGGCTACCGCCTTTTCATTGAAGGGTGGAACCAGCCTCACATGTCTGCCAACATCCCAGGTGTTCTGACTTGGTGTCGAACCAGTCGGCATGGATGGTACCTCTCCCCGTTCTTTCATTACATCCAGCTCCTTGAGTCTAATTTCCTGCTGAAGCGCCATTTCACGGTCCTTTAACTCCCTGTCGGCTTTTCTCTCTTCTGCTTCGAGTTGCCTTGCAGCTCTCCTTTCCTCTGCTTTTTTCTCTTCTAACCTTTCCTGTTGTTCTCGTTCCTGTGCTGCTCTTTTTCCTGGAGTTCTCTTTCCACGCTCCTTTCTTCTGCTTGTTTCTCTTCTAACCTTTCCTGGAGTTCTCTTTCCTGGAGTTCTCTTTCCTGTTCTGCTCTTTCCTTTTCTGCTTTCCTTTCCTCTGCTTTTAACCTTTCCTGGAGTTCTCGTTCCACTCTCCTTTCCTCTGCTTTTCTTTCTTCGAGTGCTCTTGCAGCTCTCCTTTCCTCTGCCTTTTCCCTTTCCTAGCTCAGTAATTGCATCTCCAGTTTCCAGAGCTCCACATCTTCTGGTTCCTCAGATAACCAATCCCAGGCTACTTCTTCCCATGTTCCTAATCCCACCATAGTTTGTATCACCACTGTCTGCATCTCTGCCTTCCTCATATTAGTTCGGACCTCCAAGCTAAAATGTTTGGTCAATTTCAAGAGGTCTGATTTTACTAACGCTCTGAACTGTGCTTCACTAGGGGTCACTGCAAACTTCTCTGCGTCAAACTCCATGGTGACTATTGTTAACACCTGTTAACCTTCACACAAGAAATTTTAAAAAACAAAATGTTTTTTTTTTGTTTGTTTTGGAAAATTTGGGAATATTAGGGAATTCTTTCCCGGACTAAATTTAGTGAATTTTATATCCCGGACGCAGACCCAATTTCGAGCCCATGAGTCAATTGGACGAGCCCCCAATTTCTGTTATGTGTTCCTCCCCGACCTTCTGGTTTCGGTATACCCCCGAACCCCGAGAGGGGTCATGGCAGAAAGAATAGTTATTCAGTTTCAAAATCCATCACCAATGAAACCATTCATGAAACCATCAAATGAAACAATCAAATCAATAAGGAAACCACACCCTTGGTTGTCAATGAACAAATAATATATTAAAAGCACACAAGAAGAACCACATAACAATGGTGGCAATCAACCATTCAATCAAGATCTTAAGAGGGTAACCTAGCTCAAACTCACGGTACCCCCCCCCCCCCCCCCCCACCCAGGGACTGAAACCGAGCCCTTCTCAATGTCTCTATAACTCCAGGGAGATGAGGCGATGGGGGTGATGGCGAGTACAGAGATGTAGGCAAGGCATGGACTGTCACGTGATCCACACTAACAGCAAACGGGCAGTGGAAGGGGAACTCCCAAAGACGCGATCCTGATGTGCACCTGCACCGTTCAATCAGCGAACCGCAGTGCAATCTTCAGACGCCGCTTTATTGCACAGCCATCCCCGGCAAACCACCGGAGGATAAGCCCAGCCGATGCGACAAAAACCTTTTCCGATGAAGGCAGGGTCGAAATGGCGGACGGCTCTCGCTCGAGCCGCGGCCTCGCGGCAAAGATTCTCCGGAACCTCACGCCTGTACCTGACTTCGCAGGCTCTTCCACACTCCAGCGATAACACCGATCGCACAAGATTCCTTTCAAGGACTCAAAGTTCCCTCGCCATGTACGCTCGACCACGATAGGTACAGAGCTTTTTCAGAACGTCGTTTTCACTCCTCCTGCCTTCTTCTTCTTCGCCGCCTTTTTCTTCCGGGTCACGATCCCTGTATCATTTTACGTTAACCTTTTTAACTTTAGATAGCTGTTCCTGAATAATAAACCTTTTGCGTATAATAATAATACATAATATCAGCAACATGTCAAGTGCGTGAAAACCACAACAGCGGAAGTGACGAATCCGTAACAGAATGCACAGGGTAAGTTTGTAAACCTAACTTTAAAATGACAATTTCACTATTAATCATGTTAGGAGAGGAGAAGGGTGGGGGAGGAGGGGGGGTGGGGGGAGGGGGGGGTTGTGGAAGCTGTTATAAATATTGACTGTTATAAATATTGACTGAAATAAATATTGATATGGGCAGTAACATCCCTCGGTCCTACAGCCACAGCCCCACTTTTGTGAGGGGGGTGTCATGACAAGGATGCTGGATTCTGTCCAGCCTGCCGGGCTGAAGCCCACAAGCTGTGGGGGAAATGAGGTGGGGGAGGGGGAAAGTGGGGGGAAGGGGAGAGGGGGGAGGGAGGCAGGCAAAGGCACCCTTTGGTGGCTGGAGATGTGCCCCTTTTATGCTATTGGGTGAGTTTCCTATGTGCAGGTCTCTTCCATGGTACAAATTCATTGACAACAATGGCTTCCTCACATAAGCTTTAATTAAATAATGATTCACAAGGAGCATATGCAAAATAAATACCCAGACTACTCTACTGAAATGGCCTATCCCCTTAACACACTGAAAATGCACACACAGCGAATGCGCACGAAAGGCCCAATTTGCATTCATACGTCATTTTGAAAGTCCTGAAGGAGCTATGCTCCAACGCGAGTCGGAAGGATTGACACGACCAAAGACGGAAATTCGTCCGAGTTGCTTTATTGCACGTATCAAACTCGGGTACTCTGAAACGCCCGTTTATCGGGCAGCAATATATATACACATTATGCCGGAGCGTTTGCCTGGGAAAAGCGAGACCGGGCATGCCCGGGCGTCAAGGGCGAGTCCTGGAAAGGCGAGTCTGGACCTGCCCGGGCATCCTGGGCGAGCCCGGGAAAGACGAGACCGGGCGTGCCCGGGAGGCTCGGGCGAGCCCGGGAACAGCGAGTCCGGGCATGCCCGGGAGAGGCGCGTCTGGGCCTGTCCGGGCGGCCTGGACGAGCACGGCATGGTGATTGCTCCCTGGCCGCGTCCTGGTAGGTGCAAGGCGATTGTGTACACCCAGCGGTAACCGCTACACACGCCCCTCCAGAATCGACGTGCACCAGCAGGGTCAATTTAAGGGGGGTCCGGATGACCCGGCCGAAGCGACCCATGGAGGGTCGTAGGGGGGGGGGGTCCGATGTGGTGGTGGGTGGTCGAGTGGGGGGACCTGTGGACAGGGGGCGGCCTCGCCGCGGAGGAAGGGCCAACCGTGGTGGTTGGTCGACGTCCACGTGCGCCGGTTTGAGGCGGTCCACTGAAATCCGGTCCGACCGGCCGCCGAAGTCGATGACGAATGACTTGTCGCCCCGTCGCAGGACCCGGAAGGGCCCGTCGTACGGCGGCCGGAGTGGCCCCCGGTGTGCGTCATGACGCACAAAGACGTACTCCACTGTGCGAAGCGCCGGGGGGACGTAGGACTGGGGGCCACCGTGGCGGGACGTTGGCACGGGGGCAAATCGTCGGGCGGCCTCCTGGAGGTCCGAGCGCTGGCGAGCTGCGGACCAGGGACTGGTAGCGTCGGGCACGAACTCGCCCGGGACGCGGAGCGGCTGGCCGTAGACGAGCTCGGCGGTGGACGCCTGGAGGTCCTCCTTGGGGGCCGTGCGGAGGCCCAAAAGGACCCACGGCAGCCTGTCGGCCCAACCGTCGTCTTGAAGGCCGGCCATGAGCGCGGCCTTCATGGAGCGGTGAAAACGCTCGCACAACCCATGGCTTGGGGGTGGTAGGCCGTGGTATGGTGGAGCTGGACTCCCAGGTTGCGGGCGACCACGCCCCACAGCTCAGAGGTGAACTGCGGACCGCGGTCCGAAGAGATGTCCGCTGGTGCGCCGAAACGGGCGACCCAGGTGGCGATGAAAGCCTGTGCCACGTCCGCGGTGGTGGTGGAAATGAGGGGAACGGCCTCCGGCCACCTGGTGGTCCTGTCCACCATGGTGAGCAGGTGTGTGAAACCCCGTGAAGGGGGAAGGGGGACAACCAGGTCCACGTTGACGTGGTCGAAACGCCGTTCGGGCACGGTGAAAGGTGCCAGCGGGGCCTGGGTGTGGCGGTGGACCTTGGCCCGCTGGCAGGCCGTGCAGGCGTTGGCCCAGTCGCGGACGTCCCGTCGAAGGCCGTGGCAGACGAAACGTGCCGACACCAGCTTCTGAGAAGCTTTCCGGCCCGGGTGAGAAAGGCCGTGGATGGAGACGAAGATGCGGCGCTGCCAGGTAACGGGCACGATGGGGCGAGGCTGGCCCTGGGAGACGTCGCAGAGCAGGACAGTGTCCGCGAAGGGGATGTCGGCCAGGCGGAGGCCCGTGTCCGCCGCCCGGAGAGCCTTCACCGTGGTGTCGGTGGTCTGGTCGGCCGCCATGAGGGCGAAGTCCACGCCGAGGTGGACCGCGTTCGCGCTGGCCCGAGAAAGACAATGGGCCATGGCGTTGTCTTTGCCGGTGACGTGCCGGATGTCCGTGGTAAATTCCGACACGGCGGAGAGGTGGCGCTGCTGGCGGGCCGACCACGGCTCCGTGACTTTGGCCATTGCGTAAACCAATGGCTTGTGTTCGACGAAAGCCGTGAACGGGCGGCCCTCCAGGAGGTGGAGGAAATGGCGAACGGCCAGGAATAGACCGAGGAGCTCGCGGTCAAACGTGCTGTATTTTAACTCGTTCGGCTGGAGTTGCCGGCTGAAAAAAGCGAGTGGCTGCCAAACCCCATCCACCCATTGTTCATGGACGGCGCCCACCGCGTAGTTGGAGGCGTCCGTAGTGAGGGCGATGGGAGCGTTGAGCACCGGGTGAGCCAGCAGCGTTGCGTCGGCGAGGGCCCGCTTTGGGCTAGTGAATGCCGCGTCCATTGCCGCGGACCAGACGATGTCATGCTTGGCTGGCTTGCCCCGGAGGGCTTCGTAAAGGGGCCGCATGAGCTGAGCAGCGCGGGGCACGAATCGGTGATAAAAATTCACCATGCCGAGGAACTCTTGCAGGGCCTTGATGGAGCGGGGACGCGGGAACTTGGTGATGGCCTCGACCTTGGTCGGCAGCGGCACGGCCCCGGTCTTGGTGATGCGGTGGCCCAAAAAGTCAACGGTCATCGTGCCAAAGTGGCATTTGGCCGGGTTGACAATTAAGCCATGCTCGCTGAGGCATCCGAACAGCGTTCGGAGGTGGAGGAGGTGCTCGGCTCGGGACGTGCTGGCGACGAGGATGTCGTCCAGATAGACGAAAAGAAATGGCAGGTCGCGCAGCACGCTGTCCATCAAGCGTTGGAACGCCTGGGCCGCGTTCTTGAGGCCAAACGGCATCCTCAAAAATTCGAACAGGCCGAACGGCGTGATGACGGCCGTCTTTGGGACGTCGGCCGGCCTGACAGGTACATGGTGGTATCCCAGTATCAGGTAAATTTTTGAAAATATGACCCGTCCCGCCAAACGGGCGGAAAAGTCTTGGATGTGCGGGATCGGGAACCTGTCGGGGGTGGTAGCGTCGTTGAGGCGGCGGTAGTCGCCACACGGGCGCCATCCGCCCCCCGGCTTTGGCACGATGTGCAGTGGTGAGGCCCACGTGCTATCGGAGCGCCGTACGATGCCGAGGCGCTCCAACGCGTCGAACTCAGCCTTTGCCACGGCAAGCTTGGCCGGGTCGAGGCGGCGGGCCCTGGCGTAGACCGGCGGGCCCGTAGTGGGTATGTGGTGCTCGATCCCATGTCGCACTGCGACGGCCGAAAACGTCGGCCGCGTGAGGGCCGGGAATTCCACGAGCAGGCGAGCGAACTCATTAACCGTCGGGAGGGCGCATGCCAGTTTGGTCGGCGCGGAGCTGCTCATTGTACATGCCAGGGAGCTGAAGGTCTCGGCGTTGACAAGGCGATGTCGTTTGACGTCGACCAGCAGCCCGTGCGCGCAGAGGAAGTCGGTGCCCAGCAAAGCCATGGGGACGCTGGCGGTCACAAAGGTCCACTGAAAGCACTGGCTGCCGAAGCAGAGGGTGACGTTGCGCGGGCCAAAGGTGCGTATGGCCGATCCATTAGCAGCGACCAAGGAGGGGCCGCAAACGGCGTTCTGCCTGTCCTGCTCGGAGGCGGGTATGACGCTCAGTTGGGCGCCGGTGTCACAAAGGAAACGCCGCCCGGACGCTTTGTCCTTAATAAAAAGCAAGTTGCCCGAGTGGCCGGCGCTCATGGCTGGTAATGAACGCCGGCCTGGCCGTTTCCCGACTTGCCGAAAGTGCACGGGGGTCGGCATGTCCGAGCCTTGTGTCCGAACCTGGCGTGGTAATAACACCATGCCTGGTCAGGTGGAGGCCCCCGGCCGTCGTGTTGGAAGCGGTCGGCGTGGCATGGCGGCCGCCAGTTGCACCAGCAGTTCGGCCTCCAAACGCGCAGGGCGCTCAGGCGTCGTGGGCGTCGCCTCGGACGGCGGCGGGCTCCAAGTAGCCGCTCCGATGTGCTGGCCTGCCGAGGAGATCTTGTCGGCTTCCCTGGCGAGGGCGCGGGGATCCGTGATCGACGTGCCTGCCAGGGCAAGGCGTACCTGGTTAGGCAGCTGGCGGAGGAACAGCTCTCGGAACAGGAAATCCGGAGAGTGCTCACCGAGCAACGAGAGCATGTAGTCCATTCGCTCGGACGGGCGCGTGTCGCCGAGCTCGGGCAGGTCGAGCAGGCGTCGTGCGCGTTCCGCCCGTGAGAGGGCGAAAGCGTCGAGGAGGAGCGTCTTAATCGCGTCATACTTGTCAGCAGCTGACGGGCGCTCGAGGAGGCTCAGGGCGCGGGCTGCGGTGGTGTAGCCGAGCGCTGCTACCACATGGTGGAAGCGGGTGTCGTCGGCGGTGATGCCTCGCAGGGCGAACTGGGAGTCCGCCTGGGTGAACCAAACAGCCGCGTGAGCCTCCCAGAAGGTAGGCAGTTTAAGGGCAACTGCCGTGTCCATGTTCGGGGTCACCAATGAAGGAGCTATGCTCCAACGCGAGTCGGAAGGATTGACGCGACCAAAGACGGAAATTCGTCCGAGTTGCGTCATTGCACGTATCAAACTCGGGTACTCTGAAACGCCCGTTTATCGGGCAGCAATATATATACACATTATGCCGGAGCGTTTGCCCGGGAAAAGCGAGACCGGGCATGCCCGGGCGTCAAGGGCAAGTCCTGGAAAGGCGAGTCTGGACCTGCCCGGGCATCCTGGGCGAGCCTTGGAAAGGCGAGGCGCTCGAGGAGGCTCAGGGCGCGGGCTGCGGTGGTGTAGCCGAGCGCTGCTACCACATGGTGGAAGCGGGTGTCGTCGGCGGTGATGCCTCGCAGGGCGAACTGGGAGTCCGCCTGGGTGAACCAAACAGCCGCGTGAGCCTCCCAGAAGGTAGGCAGTTTAAGGGCAACTGCCGTGTCCATGTTCGGGGTCACCAATGAAGGAGCTATGCTCCAACGCGAGTCGGAAGGATTGACGCGACCAAAGACGGAAATTCGTCCGAGTTGCGTCATTGCACGTATCAAACTCGGGTACTCTGAAACGCCCGTTTATCGGGCAGCAATATATATACACATTATGCCGGAGCGTTTGCCCGGGAAAAGCGAGACCGGGCATGCCCGGGCGTCAAGGGCAAGTCCTGGAAAGGCGAGTCTGGACCTGCCCGGGCATCCTGGGCGAGCCTTGGAAAGGCGAGGCTGGGCGTGCCCGGGCGTCCTGGGCGAGCCTTGGAAAGGCGAGGCTGGGCGTGCCCGGGCGTCCTGGGCGAGCCCTGGAAAGGCGAGAGCGGGCATGCCCGGGCGTCCTGGGCGAGCCCTGGAAAGGCGAGAGCGGGCATGCCCGGGCGTCCTGGGCGAGCCCTGGAAAGACGAGTCTGGGCATGCCCGGGAAAGACGAGACCGGGCGTGCCCGGGAGGCTTGGGCGAGCCCGGGAACAGCGAGTCCGGGCATGCCCGGGAGAGGCGCGTCTGGGCCTGTCCGGGCGGCCTGGACGATCCCGGCATGGTGATTGCTCCCTGGCCGCGTCCTGGTAGGTGCAAGGCGATTGTGTACACCCAGCGGTAACCGCTACAGTCCCGTATTACAAGAACAATAGCAAATTAGAGAGTTCATAGAAATCTATACCCCATGCAGTGTTACTTCAAATGTACTTCAATTTTAATAAAATAATGATTTTAACGATCGTTAAAAACTAAATCTGAAGGTTTAGTGCTGCTGATGTGCAGTAGTCCATAGATTATACACCACCCCATTGAACCTTTATTGAAATTGAAGTACTGCAAAATTGGAGGTTCTTGGAAATATTATGACAGATGATTTGTGTACTACAGTCTTCAGTAATATTTTGTACTACAGTCTTCTGGAGGCTGGCGCTCGCCAAGCCAGCTGTTCCCTATCAACGGTGTTGAATGAAGTGCTTGCTTGAGTGCTTAAGCCACCTACAACAAACTTGATAACTGAACACACCCCTGCAAAACCGGATGTCTTGGAAGTATTATGAAGGCAATTTGTGTTATACAATGTTGAAAAAATATATAAAGGTTTAGAGAGGGTTAAAGGTGTATAAATCAGAGAGGGTTAAAGGACTTCCGTTTCCGGTCTTGCTGGCGAGGGTTCGTTTATTCTCAGCTCTCCATGCTATCCATCGAAATCGAAGTTAAGTAATTGTTCCCATTTGTATTTTCGTTATAACTATTTATTTTATGGTGTATATATTGTCTCCCGACGAAGATTTTCGGTGCAAATCTTTCATACCTGTATTGATAATCGTGTTAATTCGGGTCGTGTTTTGAGGCCTTGTAGTTGTACAGTGAACACTGTACAACCTTGAGGCTTTGTTTTTCTCTCAGCGGTCCGTGTTTTTGTGATCCAATAACTTTCGTTCTCTGTTTTCCCAATCTTTTCACCCCATAGCCCTCTTCCTTGTGTAAATCACAACTCAAAAAAATCCAAAAAAAAAACATTTCCTTCTCTGTTCTCATTCGTTTATTCGTTCGTTCGTTCGTTCTTCGACCACGTGTTTCTCCCCCATTTCCCCAGATAGATTGTCAAATTTCAACTCGTTATTTTATCGTCCATGCGTTATTGTTTTGATTATAGTTACTTTTGGTTTGAATTTCCTGTAACTTGTAATTATTTAATCGTGTTCTGCTCCTCGTGTGCGGCCTTGTAGTTGTACCCCCGTCGGTGTTTGTTATCTTAATCGTGTTTTGCTTGGCTCTTAGTTTTTTTCCCTTCTACCCCGAACATAATACTCTGTCTAACGTTTTAAATCCCCACCTCCCCCCCCCCCCCACCCACAAAAACCAAACAAACAAAAAAAAACCAAAAACATTTATTTTCCTTTCTCCACGTGTACTGTTGACTCATCCTGTATTTTCTGTCCAGGTGTGCTGTTCGCCCCGCCCCCATTAACTCCTTGCCATCCACCGTTTGCCCTTCACGTGACTCGTGGTGGTCCCTCTCGGCTCTCCCCCCGTTGGTATTTTTGTGCACATAAGATTGTTCACGGTTCTGTTTAAATATTATTTAAATATGTATAACCTTTCCCCTTCAGTGTTTTACTCAGTGGTATTTTACAACACGCTGTTTTTCTTCCTATTTAAAAGGCTTTTCTCAATTTCCTCTCCAACTCATTCCACCTCAAAAAAAAGAAATTCAATATCTTATACGTCTCCCTCACTACATGGTCTAAATTCACATTCATTCCATCCCTCCTCCATCATTCTGAACCGGATTGCTAACTTGAAAATCACAACAAACCCAATTTGTTTTCAATGTTTGTCTTTCATTAATCATCCACTTTCTAAACTCCCCTCTTGCCCCTCCCATCCAAATCCCTCCCCTTGCACCTACACTCCTAAACTCCCCCCTTGCCCCGCCACTCTTAAACTCCCCCCCTACCCCTCCACTCCTGAACTCCCCCTTTGCCCTTCCACTGCTGAACTCCCCCCTTGCCCTTCCCCTCCTAAACTCCCCCCTCACTCCTCCCCTTCAAAACTCCCCCCCAACCCCTCCCATTCAAATCTCCCCCCATACCATTCCTCTCCAATTCTCCCTCCTCTCCCCTCCTCCTCAAAGCTGCCTCCTCCCCACTTCGTCTCCCTTCTATCTCATACCTCCACCCTCCCCAACCTTCTTCTTTCCTCTGCCCCCCCTCAAACAACCCCTCACTGTGCCTCATCCCTTCACCTTCAAACCTTTCATCCTCCTCATCCTTCCCTTTCTTGGAACTCTTCTGCAATCGCTGACACACTAACAACTGCTCTCCCTACGTCCCCCTCTCATCCTTCATCTTACCCTACTCCTCCCCTCCCCTGTCCTGTACCCGATGCTCCCCCTCTCTCTTCATTAACGGTATGGACCTCAAACATCCGGGGCCTTCGCTCAAACCTGACTGATCTCTCCATACAGGTTGCTTCTGACAATCCAGACTTAATCTGCTTAACAGAGACTTTCCTCCTTCAAGATGTCTCTGATTCCTTAATATCTCTTCCTGGTTACTCCCTCCTCCGGTATGATAGACCTGAGCCTCGGCCTGGTGGTGGGGTGGCTATCTTTATCAAAAACTCTCTTCCTCACTCTCCTTGCACTGCCCTCTCTCCTCCTCACCCCCAGGAGTACCTCTGGCTACGGCTTCCTCTCCGCTCCCACCTTTTGTTCATATGTGTTCTGTACCGTCCCCCAAACAGTGATGACTCCATCTACATTTCTCTGTCTGACAACATGGACCAACTTCTATCCACTCATCCCAACTCTCTCTTCCTCATATGTGGTGACTTCAATTGTCATCATGCCACCTGGTTGGGTGTGGGTTCCTCTCTCACCAGTCATGGCACCTCAGCAAAGGAGTTCTGTGAGTCACTGGGATTGACACAATCTGTCAATTTCCCGACCCGGATCTCAGCCAATGGAGTATCTTCTCTTCTAGACTTGGTTATGACTAACTTCCCTGCTAATGTCTGCTGCTCTTCTTCTGCTCCAATCGGTTCTTCTGATCATGTGCTTGTCAAAGTGGACATCTCTCTGGCCATTCTCAGAGAGCTTCCTCAGCGTCGACGAGTCTGGCATTTCACTCAGGCCGACTGGGACGGTCTTCAAGCAGCCATCAATCGTCTGGATTGGTCTCCCATCTCCACTGCCTCTGACATCAATTCTTCCTGGGAATTCTTCCAAAGCAAACTGATCTCTCTCATGCACAGATTTATCCCATCTCGCCTTCAGTTGTCTTACCCTTCCTCCCGTCCATGGTACACTGAATCTTGTGGTGAGGCAGTTGCCCTGAAACAACTTGCCTTTGCCTCTTGGAAGGCTAATCCAACTGAAGGAAATCTCAGTTCCTTCCACCAAGCTCGGAACAAGTGTGTGTCTACCCTCAGGAGTGCCAGGAAGCACTATCTCTCCTCACTCAAGAATGAACTCTCAAACCTGTCTCCTTCCTCCAAATCCTGGTGGCGTCTGGTCAAATCCGTTTCTGGTGTTTGTTCCCCCTCCATCCCCTCCCTTACCTCAAATGGCCACACAGTTGACATCGCACGTGACAAAGCCGAATGCCTCAACTCTGTGTTTGCCTCAAAATCCTTAGTCCCAAACCCATCTCTCTCTGTTCCCACCTTTCCCAGTCGAACCAAACTGCTCCTGGACTCTGTGACCTTCTCTCCTGACAAGGTGGAGGAGTTTTTGTCAAACCTCGACTCTGATTCGGCAACTGGACCAGATGGCATCAGCCCACGGGTCCTAAAATCCTGCTCTGCCGCTCTATCTCACCCTCTCTCTGTTCTTTTCACCCTATCTTTTGCTCAAGGTCATCTGCCAGCATCCTGGAAATCAGCAAACATTACCGCTTTACACAAAAAAGGTGCAAAAACAGATCCTTGCAACTACAGACCAATCAGCCTGCTCCCAATTATCAGCAAAGTCATGGAATCCATCATTGCTTCGGATATGAAATCTTTCCTCTTCTCCAATGGCTTGATCTCTGATCATCAATTTGGTTTCAGACCAGGTCACTCTACTCTGGACATGCTGCTTCTGCTGTCTCAACAATGGATGGAGGTCCTCAATGCCAAACAGGAAATCAGAGCTGTCTCCCTTGACATATCACGTGCCTTCGATACGGTCTGGCACCCAGCTCTGCTCACCAAACTCTCCTCCTATGGTATCCATGGAAATCTCCATGCATGGCTTGCGGACTTCCTCTCTGGTCGTAGTCAACGTGTGGCCCTGAATGGATTTCTCTCATCTCCCCTTCCCGTTCAGGCTGGAGTTCCCCAAGGCAGTGTGCTGGGCCCTGTGCTTTTTCTGATCTTTATCAATGATCTCTCCGACTCTCTGGAAAATCCTCTGTATCTCTTTGCTGATGACTCCACTCTCTGCCGCTCCATTCCTCTTCCCTCAGATCGGCAGTCTGCAGCCTCCTCACTCTCTGAAGACCTGGACAAAATCACAGACTGGTCAAACATGTGGAACATGTCTTTCAATCCTGACAAATCTCACACTCTTACTATGTCTCTCCGAAAAGATCGACTGGACAACCCTCCCATCTACTTTCTCAACAATCCTCTCCAAGAAGTTCTGTCGCTCAAGCTTTTGGGTCTCACCATCTGCCATGACCTTTCTTGGGAAAACCACATTTCCAAGCTGGCCTCCAAAGCCAGTCGCCGACTGGGCATCCTCCGTCGTGCGAAGTTCTTTCCTAGGCACACCTGAGCTCCTCACCACATACAAGGCTTTCATCCGCAGCTCAATGGAATACTGTTCTCCCCTATGGGCTGGTGCTCCTGCCTCACACCTGGCTCAGCTTCACGCTGTTGAATCCAAAGCTTTCAGAATCATTGGAATCTCCCGCGATGAAGCTATCTCTGAGGGCCTTTCACTCACTCACCGCAGGCAGGTAGGTGGTCTTTCTGTCTTCTACCGACTCCTCTCCGGCCTTGCTCCCCCAGCTCTCTCTGTGCTCTGTCCCCCAAATATTCCTACAGGTCGCACAAGATCTGCCAGCCACCCTCTGATGGTTAAACTGCCGAAATCTCGGCTCTCTGCTCACCTTCACTCTTTCATTCCTCTTTTCTCCCGCCTCTGGAACAAACTCCCACACTCACTTCAATCACACTCCTCCCTCCAGGTCTTCAAAACAGCTGTTCACCACCATCTCTTATCTTCCCCCATCCAAAACCTTGATCTTTTCTACCCCCACTAATTCACCCCAGATCCACCTTGTTTGAAATTCCAACTTCTTTCCTGGAAGTCTTGGCAGTGTCCATATGTTTTATACCTCTCCCACCCCCGCCCCCTTCCCATGCCTTCCCCCCAAAGCACTCTCCCTCCCACAGTTCTCTCGATGTCTCCATGTCTCTCGGTCCCTGCTCTCAAATGTTGTGTTTGTGTCCTTCCCCCTCTCTCCCCATCTTGTCTACCGCTCCCGATTTTATTTGTTTTGTGTGTCTGTTTGTCTTTCTGTGTGATTAATGTTCGCTCTTTCACGAGCCTCGATCTTGTATACAACAACAACAACAACAACAACAAAAAAAAAAAAAAAAAAGTTACAGGTTCTACCGCCATTTTCACCAGTGGCTATTACGTCACCCTATCTAACGGATTACATTAATTTTTGGTGTCCATTGTTTGTGCCCATTATGACCCTTAAAAACAGTAAATTGTTTGTTTGAAATGATTTTCAATTTTGTTTGACTGTGGTTGGGATGAATTATAAGCCAAGGATACGTGACAACAGACTTGGCTTCTTATTTATGTTTTGATTCGTGCTCAAAATATAACATTCAATTTAAATACGTTGTTCACCAACTGACGACCATAAACTTAAGAGACAGACCGACGGACGGACATGAACCTGTGGTGCGGTGCACACACGATTCGTTTGCCAAGAAGGTAGGCCACCACGCGTTGTACAAACTGAAATGCATTATTAACAGCTCGCACATAAGCACTGGGCGGGCTCGACTATCGAGCCCGCATATATGTCCCGAGGCCACGCCTTGCCCCCGGGCGTGGCCGATCGGCCGAAAGGCGGGGCATGTATTTCAGTTCCCCGCCTGGACGCTCGCGCCACCCACTGGTGCGCGGAATTATTGCCCATTGACAATGTGTCCACCACACGCACCCCCGCAGAATTCCCGCGCACCTGAAGGGTGAGCTTGCGGGGAAGCCGGATGACCCAGCCAAAACGCCCTCTGGCGATGCGTGCAGGGCTGGGGGGTAGCGGGACGGCGGGGCTGGAGGGTGCCGGGGGTCTTACCGCCAGGGGGCGGCCTCGACGCGGAGGCAGAGCTGCTTGCGGGGGGTGGTCCAGATTGAGGTGGGCCGGCTTGAGGCGGTCCACGGAGATACGATCCAGAGTACCGCCGATGTCCACGGTGAAATGTTTGTCCCCGGTCTCCAGCACGCGGAAGGGCCCGTCGTATGGGGGCCGCAGCGGTGCCCGGTGGGCGTCGTGCCGGACGAAAACGTACTCCACCGTGCGAAGCTCCGGGGCGACGTGGGAGGACGGGCAACCGTGGTGTGCCGTCGGCACTGGGGCGAACCTCCTGGCGGTCTCCTGCAGGGTGGAGCGCTGTTGCGCCGCGGACCAAGGAGCCGTGGAGTCGGGGATAAATTCGCCCGGTACCCGCAGCGGTTGTCCGAAGACCAGCTCCGCCGAGGATGCGCGCAGGGCGTCCTTGGGCGCCGTCCTGAGGCCCAGCAGGACCCAGGGGAGCCTGTCGGCCCAGCTGCCGTCGCGGAGGCTGGCCTGGAGCGCGGCCTTCATTGAGCGATGAAAGCGCTCGCACAGGCCGTTGGCCTGGGGGTGGTAGGCCGTGGTGCGGTGCAGCTTGATGCCGAGCCCTTGCACCACCACTCCCCAGAGCTCCGAGGTGAACTGGGGGCCGCGGTTGGACGAGATGTCCGAGGGGGCACCGAACCGGGCAACCCACGTGGCGATGAAGGCTTGCGCGACGTCAGCTGCAGCCATCGCCGCCAATGGCACGGCCTCCGGCCACCGGGTGGTGTGGTCCACCATGGTGAGGAGGTGGGTGAAACCCGCGAGGGGGGCAGAGGTCCCAACAAGTCGACGTGGACGTGGTCGAACCGATGCTCGGGCACCGTAAACGGGGCCAACGGGGCCTGGGTGTGGCGGTGGACCTTAGCGCGCTGGCACGCGAGGCACGTCCTGGCCCAGCCGCGGACGTTCTTCCTGAGGCCATGCCAGACGAACTTCACTGCGACGAGCTTCTGGGAGGCCTTCGTGCCCGGGTGGGACAGGCCGTGGATGGCGTCAAAAACCGGGCGCTGCCAACCAGCGGGCACGATGGGGCGAGGCCGGCCGAGGGAGACGTCGCACAAGAGCCAAGAGGGCAGTGCCCGCAACGTTGAATGGCACCTCGGTGACTCGGAGGCCCGTGACGGTGGGTTGCAAGGCCTGGACATCGGGGTCGGCGGTCTGGTCCTCCGCTATCTGGGCATAGTCGATCCCGAGGTGGACCGCGTGTGCGACGGACCGGGAAAGGCAATCCGCCACCGGGTTGTCCTTACCCGCGACGTGACGGATGTCCGTTGTGTACTCGGACACGGCAGAGAGGTGACGTTGCTGCCGGGCCGACCATGGCTCGGCGACCTTGGCCATCGCGAACACAAGGGGCTTTTGATCGACGAAAGCCGTGAGCGGGCAGCCCTCGAGCAGATGGCGGAAGTGTCGGACCGCCAAGTGGAGCCCGAGCAGCTCGCGGTCGAAGGTGCTGTAGCGGCGTTCGTGCGGGCGAAGCTGCCGGCTAAAAAACGCCGGCGGCTGCCAAGCACCACTCGCCCACTGCTCGTGCACCGCGCCCACAGCATAGTCCGACACGTCGGTGGTGAGGGCGATTGGTGCATAGGGCGCCGGGTGCGCCAGCATGGTGGCGTTGGCCAAGGCCAGCTTTGCGCCCGCAAACGCCGCGGCCATCGGCTCCGTCCAGGTGATGTCACCTTTGCCCGGCTACCCCCGGAGGGCCTCGTGCAGGGGGCGGAGGAGCTGGGCGACGCGGGGCATGAAGCGGTGATAAAAATTCACCATGCCCAGGAATTCCTGGAGCCTCTTGATCGTGCGGGGGCGTGGGAAACTCCTGACCACCTCGACCTTCGCCGGCAACGGGATGACCCCGTGCCTGGTGATGCGGTGCCCCAAGAAGTCGATGGCGGTGACGCCAAAACGGCACTTCGCCGGGTTGATTATCAGGCCATGCTGGCCCAGGCATTCGAAGAGCGTGCGGAGGTGGAGCAGGTGCTCCTCCCGGGACGCGCTCGCGACTCGGATGTCGTCCAGGTAGACATAGATGAAAGGTAAGTCGCGCAAGACGCTGTCCATGAGCCGCTGGAATGCCTGGGCCGCATTTTTCAACCCAAAAAGCATCCGCAGGAACTCAAAGAGGCTGAAAGGGGGTGATGACGGCCATCTTTGGTACATCGGCCGGTTGTACGGGGACCTGGTGGTAGCCCCGGATGAGGTCCACCTTGGAGAAAATGGTCGTGTTTGCCAACCGGGTGGAAAAGTCCTGAATATGCGGGACCGGGTAGCGGTCGGGGGTGGTGGCATCGTTGAGCCGGCGGTAGTCACCGCACGGCCGCCATCTGCCGCCGGGCTTGGGCACAATGTGCAGAGGAGAGGCCCATGCGCTGTTGGAGCGCCGAACGATGCCCAGCCGCTCCAGCATGGCAAACTCCGCTTTCGCCACGGCGAGCTTCATGGGGTCGAGGCGGCGCGCCCAGGCATAGACCGGTGGTCCGACGGTGGGGATATGGTGCTCCACCCCGTGTTTGACGGCCACCGCTGAAAAGGTGGGCCGCGTGAGTGCCGGGAAACTGGCGAGGAGGCGGGTAAACTCGTCCGCTGCCGGAAGCATACAGACTAACCTCACCGGGACGGAACCACTCAGCAAGCCGCTTGGCAAGCCGCTCGGTGAGCTGCTCAGCGAGCTGCTCAATGAGCTGCTCAGCTAACAAGCGAGCGAGCTGAAGGTGTCGGCCTGGACGAGACGTCCACCAACAGCCCATGCGCACAAAGGACGTCCACACCGAGCAGGGCCATTGGCACGCTGGCGGTGACGAAAGACCATTGGAAGCGCTGCCCTCCGAACCACAGTGAGAGGCAACGCTTGCCGAATGTGCGGATGGGTGTTCCGTTGGCGGCGAGCAAGGCGCGGCCCCGGCCCGCGGCTTGCTTGTCGGACGCGGAGGCAGGGAGGACGCTTACCTGCGATCCCGTGTCGCACAGAAAACGACGACCAGACGAGGTGTCCGTGATGAACAGGAGGCTGCCGGAATGGCCGACGCTCATGGCCGCAAGTGAGCGCCGGCCCGGTCATTTCCCGACCCGTCGAAAGAACACGGCGGGCGGCATGTTCTAGCCTTGCGGCCGAACCTGGCATGATAGTAGCACCAGGTTTGCGGTGGTGGTGGCCACGTCGGCCATGCCGGCGGCGGTGGTGGTGGCGGCGGTGGTAGTGGGTGGGGCGTAGCAGTGGCCACGAGGGAAGCAGGGGGCGCTGTAGCCTCCGCACCGGGATCCACTACGGCAGCACCGTACACCGACCGCGTGTCGCAGGCCGCGAAAAATTTGTCGGCCTCTCCGGCCAGGGCGCGGGGTTCCGTTAATTTTGAACCGGCCAGCGCGAGGCGCACCTGCACAGGTAGCTGGCGGAGGAAAAGCGCTCGGAACAGGAAATCCGGGCGCTGGTCTCCAAGAAGGGACAGCATAAAATCCATCCGAACGGACGGTCATGTGTCGCCGAGGGCGGGAAGGTCCAGGAGGCGGTCGGCACGTTCGACCTCCGTGAGCCCGAACGTGGCGAGGAGGAGACGTTTGAGCGCCGCATACTTGTGGTCACCTGGCGGGCGCCGAAGGATGGACACGACGCGGGCGGCAGTGCCGGGCCCGAGGGCGGCGACCACGTGGTAGTACATGGTCTCGTCCGCCGTGATGCCCCGGAGCTGGAATTGAGCTTCGGCCTGCACAAACCAAACGTCGGCTTGCGCTTCCCAGAACTCCGGGAGTTTGACGGCGACAGCGTTGGTAGCCATGGCGCGTTCGGGGGTCAGCTACGGCTGAACCAGTCGGGGTCACCAGTGTGGTGCGGTGCACACACGATTCGTTTGCCAAGAAGGTAGGCCACCAAGCGTTGTACAAACTGAAATGCTTTATTAACAGCTCGCACGTAAGCACTGGGCGGGCTCGACTATCGAGCCCGCATATATGTCCCGAGGCCACGCCTTGCCCCCGGGCGTGGCCGGTCGGCCGAAAGGCAGGGCATGTCCTCAGTTCCACCCTGCGCCTTGTGACGCCTTCGCTCCAGGCGTGGCCCGAGCTGCGCTTCCATGCCCGGACGCTCGCGCCACCCACTGGTGCGCGGAATTATTGCCCATTGACAATGTGTCCGCTACAAACCAATTGTTTAACCCTGCTTTTCACTTTGCATGCACAGGGTGAAGTGAAAAGCAGGGTAACAACGCACAAACATAACACGATATATGGAGTGAAAAGCAGGGTAACAACACACAAACATAACACGATATATGGTATATGGCAATGGCTGGCTCTTTGATCGAGTAGTTAACGACTCATAGGTATATTTCTCCACTGAACCACCTTTAGAGGCCATTTTTTCCGCAGAGCAGGGATTGGCCTTTTTCGGGCACCGTGGTCCCCTTTTTGAAGCAATGTTTTATGGCCGGATGCCCTTCCTGCCACCAACCCTGTTTGTCGCCTCTTACCAGTGAACTGGTACTCTATTTGCCGACCTCAGAAGGATGACAGGCTGAGTCAACCCCTCTGGTGTTAATTCAGCGATCAATCGGGATTCGAACCTCGGATCCTAGGATCCCAAGCCGGCACCCTAACCGCTAAGCCAACACCAGACTTTCTCCACTGAATGGATTGAATTTCCAAGGCAGCTCATTCATACAAACCCACACTTACTGTTAGCAAGTGTGGTGAATACACCAACTGACCTTCCATCAGCAGATGAGGGAGGTCTTCATCCAGTAATAGAATAGCCTGACCAAATGGGATAATCGCAACACCATGAGCTATACGTTATCACATAGAAACACCAAATAGACCAACCTAAGTACTGTTTTTCAATATTGTTTCTATTTCTTAGGATGTTTTATGTTCCATGTAATTGCTCTTTCTATTCCTATATATTTGGATTCTTAATCGTCGGTGCAGAAGCAATGAAATTTTTATTTCGGTGGGGTCGATGACTGCGCTGAATGTCACATCTTTGGTGAGGCCGAGGCCTTTGGAATGAGCTTAGATGTGCAACTTAGTATGCTTTGTCGACTTCCTTAGCTCGGTGCGCTTTATCCCTCCCGCTATGGACGATTCCCTTTTGGTGACTCCCTATCACCATGGACGGAAGGGACTGAGCTTTGGTGGGACCATGTTCTGAGATGCTGACTGGTGGCAGCGGCATGCCGTGTCCAGGTGAGCTGGAATGTCCCGAGGTGGGATAGTGCGAACGCCCGGAGGTGGAGGGAGAAACGCAGCATGGATGAGGAGAGGGCTTGGTCCATGAGTCGTGGTTCCTTGATGGGGTGAAGATGGATGCTTTGAGAACAGGGAAGAAGGCTCTGTTTGGTCTTGGAGAATTGCGAGTGGGGATGACAACCAGTGGCGGCAACACACACACACAGTCACATACACACACACATACACACACACACACACACACACACACACACACACACACACACACACACACACACACACACACACACACACACACACACACACACACAGTGATTATACGTACACAGACAGTCAAGCACGGTTGCGATTGCACATGCACATGAATCGTGATTATGCATATGTGGTTTTGGCAAACACACATTTTCACACTGCAGCTTGGCAAGATTTGTTGATCCCATTCTGCCAAGAATGAAGGCCCAAGCTTTGACTCTCTCTTCTGGAATTCCACCTGCTGAAGACGATTGAGGCCGAGTTTCTGTGGGATCGAGGACACCGCCAAATGACTGCCGATGGCAGCAGGGCACCATGTCCGAACGGGCAGGGGTGTCCCCAGGTGGGATTGGGCATATCCAGGCATACCACAGAGGTCACCTGTGAGGTCGTGCCGATCAATATAATCACCACTTCAGGGATAGAGGGGGAAACAGAGCACGGATAAGGAGATAGCTTGGTCCATGAGTCGTGGTTACTTTCTGAGGGTGAAGATGGATGCTCCAGGACCAGAGATGACCAGGGATCAGATGGATGCTTCCTTCAGTACTAGAGACTCGCGAGTGAAGACGACAACCAATGGTAGCAGTGCATATACACAAGCACACATGCACACACACATGAATCGTGATTATACATACACACTCATGCACGGTTGTAATTGTACATGCAAAAGCAGCATGATTATACACATATTATACCTGATTGTACATATTATACGCGACATATTATACATACTAGCAAGTTGGCCAGGTCCGCATTGGATCCTAAATCGGGTAGCGGTGACGTGCTCCATTTGAAACTGTTTGTTCAATATATGTAGCTTTTTGATGCCTAGGGTCCGTCATAAAACTTGGATTGGTGTCAAAGCGAGCGATTGTCGAAGCCCTTTTGTATCCATCTTGTACATCCCATGCATCCTCTCCTGCCTCCCTACCCTCCTCCATTCCTCCCCAAGCCCATATTTGTCCACCTCCCTCTGTGTTGGCCTTCAACTCTGCTGTTGGTGTTTCCCTCCTCTCTATGCTGTTCCTTTTACCCTGTCGCATCCCGATCCGTTCAGTGTACTAGTACTAGCTCTTCCACGAGCCTCGACTATGTATACCAAAAAAAATCTCAGACTGAGACAATATTGATAAAGGACATATGGAAAGGCAGAAGTTCATTAAAAGCAAAGGCATTTACCTAATTTCAAATATCCAACCCATGTGCCACCAATTATGCTCATTATGCATCATTATAGTAAATTTATGCAACCAATTACAACTTTCCTCAAAGAGATGTAGTTGTGCATCTTAACAGAGTAAATTTCACATCATAAAATCAAGTCAATGCTTGGCTTGAGTGAGTAAAACATGAAGAACCACCCACCTGTTTAATCTTCAGGGCTTCCCAGAGCTAAAAGAGAAGCAAAAAATGAAATAAAATGAAATTAGATTTGATTATAATTTATAAACCTCTTTTTACATCTTAAAATGATATAAATATAAGTTCATTCATCAATGCAACAACATACTGCAAGCAGATTATAGGAAAGTGCTTCAAACATTAAAAGCATCAACAATGAAAAACGAAAGCACTTTAAAACATTAAAACATCGTGAAAGAACATTTACAAAATATTTTACATCTGCAGCCTTTTGCAAATCGTTTGATTCACCCGAAAGAGTGAATGCAAGTTGTACCATAAAAATACGTTTTGCCACACCACGGCTCTTTTGCAGAAAGTCTGCTCCACCACCTCCTCAAGTTTTGCCTACAATTGCTGAAGAAATGGTTTTCAAAAGTTCTCAAGTACAGAAGGTTACAAACCCAGTCAAATGCAGAAGTTAATGCCGAGCAGTAACAGTGCCTTCAGAAAGTATTCACACCCTTTGACTTTTTCACATTTCGTTGTGTTACAGCCTGGATTGAATTAAGATTTTTTGTCACTGATCTACACATAATACCCCACAATGTCAAAGTGCAATTTTTTTTATTTTTAGAAATTTTACTAATTAATTAAAAATGAAAATCTGAAATGTCTTGAGTCAATAAGTATTTTCTATGACGCTCCAAATTGAGCTCAGGTGCATACAGTTTCCTTGAATCATCCTTGAGATGTCTCTAAAACTTGATTTGAGTCTACCTGTAGCCAATCCAATAGATGGGACATGATTTAGAAAGAGATGCACCTTTGCAATGCACCATTTCCTAATGATGGAGCTCGCTTTGCTCGTGGGAACTTTCAACATTCTGGAAATTGTTTTATACCATTCCCCAGATCTATGCGTCCTCACAATTATATATAGGAGCCCTATGGACAGTTCATCGAACTGCATGGTTGAGTTTCTGCTCTCACAGGCATTGTCAACTGTGGGACCAGAAGGACAACAATGCAATGCACCACCACCAACATAATAAGGTCCCACAGTTGAGTGACCCAGCCAAAGGCCAGACTTGAATTCCATTGGGAATCTGTGGAAACATTTGAAGATTTCTCATCACCGACGCTCCCCAACCAACTTGACAGAGCTTCAGTAAATCTGCAAGGAGGAATGGGAGAAATTCCCCAAATTTTCTCAAAAACGGTAAATTCGATCAACTTGAAACTTTGGGAGATGGTAGACCCTTATGAGACTTAGCGCATATCATTTTGTGACATCAGCGGTCACGTGATTTGGCCACCATCGTGGATTTTTCGTAAACCCTCAAAAGGTTCTCCGAAACCACTGAACAAATCAAAGCACAATTTTAAACATGTGTTCGACTATCCATGGGACCAAAATTTTGTGAAAAAATAAGTCAACGGTCACATTGTTTGGCTACCATCTTGAATTTAAACAAAGAAATAAATAAGCTTTTCTCCAGAACTCCTCAACAGATCAGTCCGACACTTCAAATGTATAATCGATTACCCATGGGAAAAATATTTTACAATCGATAACATCGCAAGTCAAATGGTATGGTGGCCATCTTGGATTTAAGGAAACCCTTTAAACATCTCTTTCTCCAGAACTGCTGTACGGATCAATGCTAAATTTCATATATCTTACTATAATTCACCAAATGTCTGTCCGTTTGTTCAAAGGTACAGCAAAAACGGCTCAACCGATCGAAACGATATTTTGTGTGCGTAATCGTGGGATCTCCAGGAGTAAAATAGGCTATTTAGTTTTCCCAATTTCAGCTTTGGTCTCCAGTATTCTCAGGTTTGGACTCCTGCATAACATCCACGTTCGCATAACGTCCATTGTGACGATGTTCTCATTGTGACGATGTATGTGTTCACGGTAGTGGTGATGGTGTGAACGTAATTTCGTAATGTTTTTCGTTTCGTAATCCTTTAATAAACGTTTAATGTTTAATGAACGTTTAATGTTTGATGAACGTTTAATGCCCTTCAAAGTCTGGGGCCGCACGCGCGCTACACTGGACGGGCCAGCGTGTACTTTGCCCTTCGCCGTCAGGCTCGGGTAAACCGCTGAGCCCCATCCGTGATGGGGACTGGGGCTTGAGACAGTGTCCTTCATTAAAAGTGTAATAAACGCTGTCTCCATCGATCTTGCCAAGGCCGTAACAGCCGTAACGTTAATCTCTACATGAGAGAATTCCACATAGCTATTTGGGTGGTGAATACGCTAACAGATCGTTGTCTCCATCGATCTTGCCTAGGCCGTAACAGCTATCGGCTCAAAATCCTTTTAACTGTTGATTTGGTATAGTTACGCATATCGGAAATTTGGTACACGTATCGGGAGTACATACGACATAGCGATTGTGAACACTATTATCGATCACGATTCACGATCACGATCATCACGATCATAGTGTATCGATCACGATTTGAAACACGATGGAATAATATTTACCGATATGAACAGTGATGTGGCTTTTATAGAAATTCTAAAGATACTGTTTAGATTTTGATGATTTGCGTGTGATATGATTCAACGGATGTTTATATGAATCGTTTAAAATAAAAAAAACCTTCAATTTCTGAAATTTTGCCTTTTCATTTGGGCCTCCCAATTGGAGATGCGCCCATAGGGCGGGTACCATTGCTAGTATGATCAACACCCCAAATGTGGAAATGTGGAATCATTTTTCTGTAATATGACATAATCAGCCATGTGGTATGGTGGCCAAGTTGGATTTAAGAAAAAAATATTTGAAAATCGATATCTCCAGAACTGCAAAACGGATCAATCTGAAACTTCATATGTATGATCAACTACCCATGAGAAAATATTGTTGCGGATATGGGATTTGGCCTCCATCCATATCCGCTTGTAAATATTCCCCTATTTCCCCAATACCCCCCAACTATCCCCAATCCCCCATTCCCTAGTCCCATTGCCTGTAAATAACACTCTGTAGAACCGACCTTCCCCTTTTTCCCCCATTAAATGTCGTGCCCAGGTCCACCGCATCTCACGTAGACAACTTTCGGACATCTTGCTAGTTATTCTTAGTCTATGTCAGTTAAGGACTCGTTTCCATTAATTCTGACTCTTTGTTGCACCAGAATGTGATTGTATGGCACCAGTAGTGAGTTTAGGACCTCCCCATACCTCCTCCCATCTTCCCCATGAAACAACAACTACAACAACGGCGTGCGGGGAGTGTGCGTCCTCACACCGGCTCGGTTAGCCGCCATTGACCATGCGCTCCGACGGGGTTACCACGAAGGGGCTCCCTGTCAGCTCCTCGTCAAGGGCGGAGCCCGGTGGCCCCCCCGCACCCAATAAGAAGGGCGGACCGATTCCATCTGGGGCGGAGCTAACTAGCCGAGGGCGTGTCACTCCCCGCCGGATATACGCAGCCACTTACCGGACGTGACGTGAGATGCGCCCCCAGCTTGGAGAAAGAACGTCACCTTCCAGCGCTGAGAGAGAGACCTCCCGCATCTCTGGACCGGACCGGGTCGATTCTGTCCCTGAGCCAAGAGTGCACCTTGAGCCATCGACTACCCGCCTTTCCTTGCCATCAATCCCCGTGTGAGTCAGCCTTGTCCCGTTTATCTGTCGTCTGTCGGGGCTAGTATAAGACCGTGTTTAAGTGCCTATCTTCCTATGCTGTCCCTCTCATTCCTGTAATCTAACCTTCCGCCATATTATAACCTCCTCCGGAGGTCTTGAGAACCGTATCCCTGGTGTCGTGTCATTTTAATCCCAGCCGTTGTGTCCTTTTCCTTCATTGATCTAGCGTAGCGCGACTCGGCCAAGGTTCGAGTATAATCGGGTAACTTGTGCGGACACGGCGGCCATTCCGCTCGGCCCACCATAACATCAAAGTCGTGTCTGTAACAATTGGTGTCAGGAGTGTCGGATTCGGACCTGGGACTAAATTTATTAGGCCCAAATTTTGGAACACCAATTGTACCACTAGGGTAACAATTGGTGTTGGGAGGTAGAATTCGATCCGGAGCGCGTTTCCCGCGCTCGAAATTATAACGGCGAAATTCGATTGTGTTTTACCAAATATAAAAACCCGAATTTTGAAAGTCGCGCTATGGCAGACCAAGTCGGCTGGGGTCCGGTAGGAGAGAGTGAGGAGGGTCGGTCCAGGACCAAATTGAGGGACGTGAGGAGAGCGAAGCAGTGAGGGTAGCAGACGCACAAAATAGCGTCGTTGCGCCCGACGTTGCGGGCGCGCAAAATGGCGCCTCGCTGGTCACCGCGCCCGCGACCGTGGCAGCGCCCCTGGTGGATTCGAACCTTTTCCTCCTGCAAATGAGGGCCCTTATGGAACAAATGAGTGAGCGATTAGAAAACCAAATGGGGGTAATGAGGGATGAAGCGAGGGCTCAGAGTGAGCAATTGGGGGTAATGGGAAACCAAATGGCGGTAATGAGGGACGAAGCGAGGGGTACTGGTGAGAAGGTAGACAAAAATTTTGAGGGGTTAGACAATGGGATAAAAGAGGTGAGAAATGGGTTAGAGGGGTTAGAAAACAGGATGGAAGGCAAATTGAGGGACATGAGGGACCAAGCGGAAAGGGAAGTTAACCAAATGGGGCAGCAGATAGAGGGGGTCAGAATGGGGGTAGAAACCAAACTGGATGCTCACAGGGAGGAAATGGAGCAGATGAGGGTGGCATCTGGGCAGGAGATGCAAGTGATGGGAGAGGAGATCAGAAGAGGAGTGAGTGAGGAGGTCGGAGGAGTGCGCGAGGAGGTGAGGCACTGTAAGGAGCGCATGGAGAAGGAGGTGAGAAAGGGGACTGTAAAATTGCAAGGGGGCATAGAGGACCTGACGCAGGAGGTGGAACAGCTGACGGAGGGACAAAAAGGACTAACGGAGCAGGTTCAAAGGAACACTGCGGTATTAGGAGGGTTAAAGGCGACACAGAAAGAACTAAAAGATGACTTGATAGCGACGAAGAGGGAATGTCAGATGGTACGTGAGGGATTGACAACGAGGTTGGACGAGGTGATAGAGGTAATGGAGACGAAGGACCGGCAGGTGAGGACGCACATGGAAACGGTCAAGGTAGCCTTGGAGGACGAGCTTGAGGAGACGTACCGGGAAATAAAAGAGGTGAAGCAGAAATTAGAAGAAGTGGAAGAAGGGGTGAGCGAAATTAAGAAGCGACGGAGAGGGGATAAGAAAGAGATAAAAGAGGAGATAAAAGAATTGGTCCAAAGTCTGTGTTTGGATCGTGATGATGTGCTCATTAACCGGATGAGGGATTCGCAGGTGATGGAGGAGAAGCGAAGAGGAAGAGGACCTGGTGTAAGTGGTGACCAATATGGTCGTGCGTATGATGCGCCAGGGGATTTAATAAGCTTGGGGGTCGAGATAGACCCGGGTGTTCGTGAGAGGCCGTTGGTGAAGTGTGCGATAGGTCTGGTGTGCGAAAAAGGAGGTGTGCGAGAAAGTCCGACTCTGGGGTGTGTGAGGAAAAAGTGCGTGCCAAGGAGTGAGGGTGCTGGCGAGAGTGAGTCGGTCGTAGCGCGTGTGCGAGGGAGCACATGGAAGCGCGGTGTGGTAAGTGTTACAGAGGGTGTGACGGGAGAGTGTGCGCGAGAAAGGTGTGTGACGGACAGGTGCATGAGGAAAGAGTGCGCTGTCAAAGGCAAGGAAGAATGCACACCTGTGGTGAGTGTTACAGAGGGTGTAATGGGAGAGTGTGCGCGAGAAAGGTGTGTGACGGACAGGTGCATGAGGAAAGAGTGTGCTGTCGAGA
Source organism: Myxine glutinosa (assembly GCF_964187855.1). Classification (NCBI taxonomy): domain Eukaryota; kingdom Metazoa; phylum Chordata; class Myxini; order Myxiniformes; family Myxinidae; genus Myxine; species Myxine glutinosa. The sequence continues at coordinate 205,233,009 of NC_136262.1, forward strand.
GTAAGGGTGAGTGCGCGGTCAAGAATGGAGGTGAGAGTAGTGAGAGTGACAAGGAGAGTGAGTTGGTTGTGACAGGTGAGCGAGGATGTACACCTGGGATGGAAGGATGCACACCTGGAATGGTAGAGCGTGAGTGGGAATGCACGCTGGAGTTGGTGGTGAGGCACGTGGTTGGGTGTGTGAATGAGAGCACACCTGTGATTGTCACAGAGGAGGTGACCGAGGAGGGGGTGCGAAGAGGTGTGTTGGTGAGGTGTGCGACCAACGAATGTGTGCCAAAGTGTTCGGTGGTCAGGTGTGTGACCAAGGCTGTGAGTGGAATGAGGGTACCTGGGTGTGTAAGGAAAGGTACGAGGAGCATGGGCACGGCTGGATGTGTGAGCAAGGAACGGGCTGCGGGGTGTAAGCATGCAGGTGAGGCATCGACGGTAACCAGGTTAGAGGTTAGGTCGACTTTTAGCCGAATCGGGCCCTCGGTGCGTGCTGGGCCTCGCTCTGAACGGCCGCGTCCGTGCTCCACTAGGCGGAGCGGGCGGCTGGATAGAAAGGGTCGTCATGGCGACCACTTTTTGGTGAGACGTGCCGGCAGGTCGAGAGCGGGACATTGGATGGCTCCGTGCCGAGATGGTGCGTGGGATCTCGGCACGGGTAAGCCCCCTTCCCTGCACCGAGTGCCGGACGCATCCAGCCGCTGGCACAGAACAACCCGCATTCATGGCTTGGCTTTACGAAGCCGGGCTTTGGACAGGAATTGGCGCACCGAGAGGCATTAGTGAGTAGACTGGGTGATGAGGTTAGTGTTTTGGACCCAAAATTAGAAAAAAACAAAATTTGGTGATTGGCAAAGGATTGGCAGTAGTGATTGGCAGATGATGGGTAGTGATTGGCAAATTTTTAATTTGTTGAAATTTGATGTGCAAAATTGGTAGTGAGCGATGGGCCCGGTGGGTAAGGCTGGCATCCCTGCCACCCTTCCCATAGGGGGGCAAAGGAGCTATAGTTTATGGGGTGTATGGCAGTGAAAACTAGCCCGGGTGGGTTAGGTTATATTGTGTGTAGGGACCTAGAAGATGACATTAGGTAACGTTAAGTTTAGTTAGTGACTGATACCTGTAGTGGGGACGCAGGTAGATTAGTATGGATGATAATGACGTGGGAGCGCAATAGTTTAAAGGGACGACTGGGAAGCGCAAGTTTCAGAGGGGAGTAGTTAGCTGAGATGATGCCGTGTGTGTGAGGATTGAACAGGTGAGGATTGAACAGGTGTGATCGAACAGGTGTGATTGCACAGGTGTGCAACTGGACAGGTGTGTGGAGCAGTGTGTGAGTAATGAGTGTTGTGGATCAGCGCGAATGCGCTTGGGGAGAGAAGGGTGCAGGTGGCACCAGGTGTGAGAGCACAGGTGTGCAAGTAAAGGTGTGTGGAGAGAGTTGGAGTAAGTGGTACGGAGTGGTGTGCATGGTGCGAAGGTGTGGATGGGGGTAGAGTGGGCCCCTTTCACGAGTACCCGGGGCGGGTAGTGTAAGTGTTAGGTAGAGGGTATAGGTAAATTGTGGTTGGAAATTGGCATTTGTGGTGCGGTTGCAGAATGGTATTGTGGATGGGTGCATTAGTGTTGTGGAAATGGCTGGGCGTGTAGCCTGTTAGTGTGTGTAGTTGGTTGGGCACTCCACCACTGTGAGGATGTCGGCCAGGTGAGGCCGCAGGTGGGCTCTGGGAGCCGGTAGTTGTGAGTGGGTGCCTGAGGATCCCGGGTGTGGATCGGGCAGCCCAGTGCCAGAGAGGGCACCGAGTGGGGAGAGCGCCAGAGGGCCTTCCCCAGGTAGTTAGGTTAGGGTAAGGAGCAGGTAAGCTCGGAGGCAACTGCAGTGGTGGAGGTGTGCAGGTGGGTAGACCCGCTGGGAGAGGTACACGCCACAGCCCAGAAATTGTGCGAGGGCACCGGGAGATGAATCGGGGGAGTGAGACCCCAAATTGAAAAGCACCACAGTTTGGCCAATGGGAATTGGTTTTTAGAACCCATAGTGTAAGAGGGCCAATGGTTTGGCCGGAGAAAGACCCCGGGTAGTGTAAAGTTGTTAAAGTCATTTAGGAAATAGTTAGGATTGATGAACCTGTCGCACCATACGCAGCCACTTACCTGTGGTGATGATGATGACTCCACACCTGTGTTTTCTTTGTTCTGTGTGCAGGAAATGAGAATTGCTGTGTGGATTGGTGAGACGCATCACGACGTGGAGGAGACATTGGGGTGATTCCATCTCTCCCTCCTTAGGAGGGACTGATGATGAATTGGTAATGGCAAATTTTGATGTTCAGTTGGAGATGGCAAATTTTGATGAGAGTTGAAAATGGCAAATTTGATTGGTTAGGAGGGAGAGAAGACGAATTTGGTTTATGGGAGGAACGGGGAAGACAGTAGGGATGTTTGTTGATTTGTAAAGTAGATGTTTATGAGTAGTGTTGTGTTTTGTGGATACAGTAAGGGGTAAGGGAGGGGCCATGTAGGTTACCTGGTGGGGGGGGGGGGGGGAGCGTACGGTAGGAACGTACCTGTCTCACCTGGTTCCCATGTGCCCCCAGTGTGCATTACATTGAATTGCGTGCACTTTTGCGCCCTTACCACCTTACTCACTTGTCTTCTTTTGTCTCGCACCTCCGAGGATCTGGCTTTGGGGCAGAGAGAGAGAGGAGAGAGAGGTGCTGGCTCCGCAGTTGTGGGCCTGTACTTCCGCTGCTTGCTGCCTGGATCGATACACCATATGGACCGCAATTTTTGTGGCCGCCCACAATGGACCGCAGTTCTTTTGCGGTCAAGCACCACCCGTGGATGGACCTCTGGGTCAACGTGGCACCTATGCCATCCAGGTGAACCACTTTTAGTTGGCCCCCTGACGGCCACAATTAAGAAATGGACGCGGTTGGCGCCTTTCTTTATTTTTGAAGGAAGCCAGAAGGCCAAGTGCACCACACGAAGAGCAAGAGACACCTGCAGGGTTAGGGGTTGTTGTTTTTATTTTAATGAACAATGGTGACTGCACCGATTGGTGCTGGGGTGGTGCTTTTGGTGCTTGGACGGGGTGCTCTGCACATGATTAAAGGCCGTAAGGCCACAGAGCACTCGTGGGTTGGTGTATCGATGCTGGCATGCGTGCTCTCTCTATGCATAACATCTGCATGTGTTCCTCCAAAAACAGGTCCTGGATCGTAGTGTAAATATCAGCGTAGTCTTGTAAATAATGCTCCCTACCGGCTGTTTGTTTAGTTTGCGAATTCTTTCCGCGATTCGGTTATCCTGTGGGTGTGTTTCTGAGAGGAGAAGGGTGCAACGTCGCAGGGGGACATATTTACTCATTTGTGAATATTTGTAAAACTGTCGCACTCAGGGTAGAGTTAATAGTAGAGGGAACTACATCTGAGTGCCACACTAAAGTAGGTAAAAATTTATCGGGTCGGGACGCCCCGAGGGTAGAGAAGGGTGCAATGTTGCGGATATGGGATTTGGCCTCCATCCATATCCGCTTGTAAATATTCCCCTATTTCCCCAATACCCCCCAACTATCCCCAATCCCCCATTCCCTAGTCCCATTGCCTGTAAGTAACACTCTGTAGAACCGACCTTCCCCTTTTTCCCCCATTAAATGTCGTGCCCAGGTCCACCGCATCTCACGTAGACAACTTTCGGACATCTTGCTAGTTATTCTTAGTCTATGTCAGTTAAGGACTCGTTTCCATTAATTCTGACTCTTCGTTGCACCAGAATGTGATTGTATGGCACCAGTAGTGAGTTTAGGACCTCCCCATACCTCCTCCCATCTTCCCCATGAAACAACAACTACAACAACGGCGTGCGGGGAGTGTGCGTCCTCACACCGGCTCGGTTAGCCGCCATTGACCATGCGCTCCGACGGGGTTACCACGAAGGGGCTCCCTGTCAGCTCCTCGTCAAGGGCGGAGCCCGGTGGCCTCCCCGCACCCAATAAGAAGGGCGGACCGATTCCATCTGGGGCGGAGCTAACTAGCCGAGGGCGTGTCACTCCCCGCCGGATATACGCAGCCACTTACCGGACGTGACGTGAGATGCGCCCCCAGCTTGGAGAAAGAACGTCACCTTCCAGCGCTGAGAGAGAGACCTCCCGCATCTCTGGACCGGACCGGGTCGATTCTGTCCCTGAGCCAAGAGTGCACCTTGAGCCATCGACTACCCGCCTTTCCTTGCCATCAATCCCCGTGTGAGTCAGCCTTGTCCCGTTTATCTGTCGTCTGTCGGGGCTAGTATAAGACCGTGTTTAAGTGCCTATCTTCCTATGCTGTCCCTCTCATTCCTGTAATCTAACCTTCCGCCATATTATAACCTCCTCCGGAGGTCTTGAGAACCGTATCCCTGGTGTCGTGTCATTTTAATCCCAGCCGTTGTGTCCTTTTCCTTCATTGATCTAGCGTAGCGCGACTCGGCCAAGGTTCGAGTATAATCGGGTAACTTGTGCGGACACGGCGGCCATTCCGCTCGGCCCACCATAACATCAAAGTCGTGTCTGTAACAATATTTTGCCAAGTTTGACATCAACAGTCATGTGGTATGGTGGCCATCTTGGATGTAAGGAAAAATACAAAATCTACATCTCCAAAATTGCTCAACAGATCAATACAAAACTTCATACATATTCAATCAATCAATCAATTATACATGAGGATTTTATTTGGCAAAATATAACATCAGTTAGGTGGTATGGTAGCCTTCATGGATTTCAAAAATAATTTTTAAAATCTCCTTTGAAACTGCTTAACCAATCCAAAACAAACTTTACAGCCTTTACAGCCTTTTAAAATCCCTATGTTTTTGTACACCGCTCTTTTCCTATGCCATCTCCAGGCATTGCAAATCGTCATTGCTGGGCACCGAAGGGGGCTCGGCAGTGACGCACGCTGAAAGGGAGTACTCAGTTTTCACTCTGGTTGTTTGTTTTCTTGCTTTCTTGTTTTCTTGTTGTACACTGCACCTTTCCTATGCCATCTCCAGGCATTGCAAATCGTCATTGCTGGGCACCGAAGGGGGCTCGGCAGTGACGCATGCTGAAACGGAGTACTCAGTTTTCACTCTGGTTGTTTTCTTTCTTGCTTTCTTGCTTTCTTGTTTTCTTGTTTTCTTGTTTGTTTGTCCGGACGATATCTCAGCCATCCTTTGAGCTTGGAAGCTGAAATTTCGGCACAGTAGTGAGCAAGTCCTTTGTCAAAAACGATATTTTTTGTTTTTTGATTAATCAATTAATTGAGGAGTTATTTAATTATTAGCGATTAATTAAGTACTTATTTAATTAATTCAATTTCCTTTCTCATTAACTCAGGCACCTTTTGAGTTAGGAAGCTGATATTTGGACATGCCAATGACCAGGTGATTTGGCTGCAAAGGCTATTTTTGATTTATTAATTAATCAATCAATTAATCGATTAATTATTTAATGATTCAATTAATGACTAATTTTTTTTTTTTTTTAAGTTACAGATTCTGATGAAATGGTGGTGGTTTATGTGTTCTCTGACCGAATTGATTAATAATTTAATTTTTTTATGATTATTATTTATTTATTTTCATAATTAATCATTTATTTATTTTCTTTCTCATTTGGCCAATATCTCAGGCACCTTTTGAGCTCGGAAGCTAATATTTGGACATGAGTGACCAAGTGATGTGGCTATCAAGGATATTTTTGATTTATTGATTAATCAATTAATCAATTAATCGATTAATTATTTAATTATTCGATTCATTACTAAATTTTTTTTTTTTTTTTTTAAGTTACAGATTCTGATGAAATGGTGGTGGTTTATGTGTTCTGTGACCGAATTGATTAATAATTTAATTTTTTAATGATTATTATTTATTTATTTTCATTATTAATCATTTATTTATTTTCTTTCTCATTTGGCCAATATCTCAGGCACCTTTTGAGCTGGGAAGCTAATATTTGGACATGACAGTGACCAAGTGATGTGGCTATCAAGGATATTTTTGATTTATTGATTAATCAATTAATCAATTAATCGATTAATTATTTAATTATTCGATTAATTACTAAAAAAAAAAAAAATCAGTTACAGATTCTGATGAAATGGTGGTGCAAGGTGCCCCGGCAATGCCACGCTGTAGGATATTTAATTATTTGGCATGGGGGCAGTGTACTTTCAATGTATCTGTACTTGTTATTTTTATTATTATTACTTGCAAGTTGCCAAAATAAAAGAACTCGGCAGGCAAAAGGGAATATGAAAAGGACATAGCCAATAATATTAAACATACCAGCAAGACATTGTGTAAGTATCTAAGGGGTAAGGAAAGGGTGAAGAGGAGTGTGGGCCCATTGAGGAATAGCTCAGGCAAATATGTGGATGTTGAGGGTGAGATGGCAGCCTTATTAAATACTGTATATTATTTGCTTCCACATTTAGACAGGAACAGTCAGGGGAACCTCCAGTTGTAGAGAGTATTTTAGAAGAGACTAGCAAGTTTCCCGTGCCGGCATGGGATTATAAACGAGGTAGGAATGTCGATAGCAAAAATGCAAATGGTGTCTTCTGTCATCGAGCCGGCAAGTTGGAAGCAACAATCCTCATTCATTGCCACATCTCATACAATTTAAATGCTCTAATGGCAGCGAGGTGCTCCATTTGAAACTGTTTTTGATATATGTAACTTTTTGATGCCTAGGGTCCATAATGAAAAAAAGTTTCCAGTTTTTCCTTCATCTCCAGTATTGGTGTATACAGATGTTTCCCCAGATGTTTCCCCTCCCCTTCTGTACTGTTCCCTTTGTCCTGTTGGGCCTTGATCCGTTCAGTGTTCTTGCTCTTCCACGAGCCTTGACTCTGTATACAAAATATATACTTTGTATGATCTGGTTACTTTCTCTTCTCTTACTTGATCAATATATTTGTAGTAAGTACATCAAGAGGAAATCAAACTTTGATGACAGAGGCTGGAGTCAGGATTAGAGGAAGAGGTTTCCACAACCTGAGGTATCATGATGATACCACTCTATTGACATAAAGTGAAGAGGACTTGATGAAAAAGGAAAGTGAAAAGGCTGGTCTTTATTTAAATCTAAAAAAACTAAAATCTTGTCAACTGAAAAGATTGACATGTTCATATTGGGAAATGGCACCTGGAAATATTGGGAAGTTTCCTCTTCCTGGGTTTTAATATTGAAGTGAGTTGAGATATTCATAGACGTGTGGAGAAGATATTTATAAACGTTGAATTGGAGAGAACAGCAAAATGAAGTATTTTATCAATTATTATCATTGTTAATTGATTATTATCAATGGGATCAATAGGAAAAAGTGGGAGGAGCTGAGGGGGGTGGGGGTAAGCGGGGAGGGGAAACAAATACTTTAACTTATTTATTTTAAATCAATTTTTTTACATTTAAACAATTCAATTAAAAGTGGACTCAAGGCTTGTGGCCTTTAAATCCCCACAGTTAACCAACGTTTGCAAAGACATTCTGCAAGCTTGTCCAGGAGAGCATAAATGCAAACAGTGTGCATGCCACAAAATAAAGTTAAACTCTCTTTCTACTTTGGGAGAAAAATTCTGTATAATAATAATAATAATAATAATAATAATAATAATAATAATAATAACAACAATAATAAAGAGTCTTCAAAGCAAATTTCCTTTAAAATATGGAGAAAGAAAATACAAATTAGTTTCCATTGCCAGACAATGTGTAAATTTGAACCATTTGAGAGAATTGCCAAAGTTACAGAAACAACTCGGACCTCACAGCCATCTGACTTATCAGCAATCAATATTCAAAACTTTTTTCTCTCTTTTTTTTTCTCGCCTGCAAGCATTATGGCGAAAAGCCGTCATAATAACAAATGTGTCAGATGTACGACGACTATGGGAGAAATAAGACGTCCAGATGCAAGGCGACTTTGTCCATATATCAAGAGGAATTCTCACCATTAGAACACTATATTAAAAGCGTGCGGCAGTAAAAAAAGAAAGAAAAAAAAAGGGAATTTAATAGTTGGAAAATGGGATCCACACACATGGCTCCATATCAGCGAAACAAAAATTCCAACATAACAACCCTGGCAAAGAAACATAGCCACTGGTGCAATTATTTTACAGATAAACTTGCCATCACAAACACCTTGCGCAAGGGTAACTTTTAGAAAACTATAATTGCCTGCCGCTCTTCAGGATGTAACATTGCTGACAAGTACTCATTATGAGGCTCAGGGGAAGTGTGGGAGTGTGACCTCCATTTCTTGGACACACTAAAAGAACTTTCCTTAAATGATCTACCTCTCTGTGCAGACTAAGGATTTAAGACACCTTTCCACCTGACCTTGCATGTCATAACCTTGCATGTCATAAATGGGCAAGGAAATTGTTTTGGCTAAATGAGTTGTTTCTCCTCGGCCTGATGCAGCGACAAGGACATCGATTACAGCTGCATGCAATATGAGGCCAGGACTTCAAAAAAAAGAAGAAGTCATCTCATGCGGGAGAGAAACTTTGTAAATGCGCGATATAATAACCAGCGGAGCCGAGTTGCATGCCCTCTCTGTAGCCCTGAGCTTTCAGCATTGCATTAGGGTTGTCATTTATCTTAAGACTGCTATCAAGACATCCCATAACTTCTAAGAGGATGTGGCCTTTGCTTTGTCTGGGATTGTAAATTAAAATCAATTTGCCAGCCCCGGGTGACATTATCCAGACAAGGACACATGTGGCCATTCCACAAACTGCTCTTCCATTAAGTCCAAATATATCAATGTGTGAATGACAAATAAGTTGTGCAGTTTCAAGGAGATACAAAGTTGTTTTAATTAACAGAAAAATTATATCCATGCAGGGAGTGTGGGAGCTGGGGGTGGTGATGTGGAGTACATCAAAGCGTACTCAAATAAGAAGTTACTTATCCTGCCATTTCATATAGCTGGCCTGCTCGGGGTCAAATCAGACAGCCAGGGGTCACCGCAGTGCCAGGTCAGTGTCGAGCTATATTTTAAACACAGATCACTTTTGTCTCTGAGTTTAAGATGTCTGATGTATGCCGGAAACACTATGAAGTCATAAAATCACGAGTTACAGATGCGTTCGTTTTGTAACGTTGTGCAAAACCTTCCCAAAAAAACATACCTTGGCAATAAATTCAAGCTGGGGAAAAAAAACTCCTTTAGGGAATGCTGTTCAGCTTTCCTAATACTCAATGGGAATTATCTTTCTCGAAGAGTGGGGCCAAAAAAGGTAAGTCATCTTTAAAAAAGTTTTTTTTAATGCTTATCATATCTCCTGTATCGAAGACCCTCCAGGCCTTGCAGTACTCGAGTCAGACACAGGAGGAATTGCATTTTTTAACCACTCGTCTCGTGTCATGGACCTGTATGAAAACCATTGAGTGACCGTAAGTGTCTGATTCGTGACAAGCGCTGTATTGCCAATAAAATTCATGTAAAATATCACATCAATGTGAAGCTTCACTCGACGGAAGTACCTCTTTGTCTGTAACTCCATTGGCTACCGATTTGCCTTGCTCAAAGTCTTCAAGAAGTTGCAGAGCTTCATGAAGTCTTCTCTGCATTCCAGATGAAAAGACAAGCAGGACAGTGCATGTTATTGATTAATACAAACACAAATGTGTTGTATAAGAGGTGAAGGTGAGCAAAGATGGAGTGGGTGGCTTTGGGTTTGGTTGGAAATAGGGACCATCACTTTTCACCAGAAAGAGTGATTTAAACATGAAAAATATGATAGGAGGTCAACAATTCAAACAACCAATGAAAAGAAATTAACATCACATTGTATTTAGCTCAAAAGACATGAACAACATTGATTTCTGGTTGGCATTTTGTTATTGATGGGCCTTCTCTTTTAAACTGCTGTCCCTGTGATGGTCATTAGCATTATCCCTCGGCGAAATTTACGTAGATATGTTATCTTCCATAATATGGACAACCCTCTGCTCAAAGAGGCACGCTAATGCAGTGATTTTAATTGTAAAATGTCCTCTCCTGTTGCTCTCACCAACAAACCACTATGCCCAAGCCATGGCAGACATGGTTTCCAAGTGTGAAGTTGAATTTCAAGCTTGCAATTGCAAATATAAACATAGGGGCAATACCCCTGGCGCTCACCTGGTAGAATAAACAGTATACTGCACTGAATAAAGGTATTTTAAACCAATTTCAATGGTTGTTAAAGACCTGTTGGCATGCAGAATCATACTAACATAATCATAAGACTTTAAGCAAACAAACAAAAAAATACCTATTTTGGGGGGCAACCCCTTATACCTCCTCAGACCCCAATTTTTCTAATGACTTGAACAAACATTGGTACATCACGGGTGATGAAGGTTGTGGTGAAGTTTCATCGAAATTGCATGTGTAGTTTCTGAGAAGAAAGCAAATACATATTTTGGGGTGCAATCTCCCCATAGACCCCGAAAGGGGCAGATTTTTTTTAATGCCGTGAACAAACTTTAGTCACAACGCAACAAAAATAATTTGTGCCAAGTTTGGTCACAATCCCTTCAGCGGTTTCGGAGAAGACGTTGCAAGTGTTTACTGACTGACGGATTGAAATATCAATTTATGATTGGAATGACGTTTGGAATGGAGTGAATACAATTACGATTTTGAATTAGGAATTGATTTCACCCAACCGTACGGAACTACTTCACATCCAGATTTAAATATTTGTGTATGTCACGAATGTGTGTAAAAGTTTATTACTTGCAAAATCGAAGATTTTTCAAGTATATTGTTCGGTTGCGTTTGTTATTCTGTCCGTTTGTTCCTTGTCAAAAAAAAAAATAATTCTGCAAGTATGTTGATCACTCCGGTTTGTGTGTGTGTTTGTTACTTCGCAAAAAAAAACAAAAAAAAATTGTTTGCAAGCATGTTGATCACTGGTTTGTGTGTTTGTGTGTGTGTGTGTGTGTGTGTGTGTGTGTGTGTGTGTGTGTGTGTGTGTGTGTGTGTGTGTGTTTGTTTGTTTGTTGGTTTGTGTGTTTGTCTGTCTGCTCAATTTTACTTGCCTACAGGTCACAGTTTTTAACCAATCTTCACGAAACTTCACCAAATGGTAGATTTTGTGGTCCGACAAAATCATATATATTGTTGAGGTCAAAAGGTCAACATAGGCCAAAGGTCAACCACTTTTTTTCAAATTTCTAAAATCCTCAAATTTCATCCGATTGACTTGAAATTTGATTAGGATTAACATATCGGCGAACTGAATTCAACCAACAACTATTTTTCAGACCAACATAGGTCACAAGGTCAACATAGGCCAAAGGGCAACCACTTTTTTCGAATTTTTAAAATTCTCAATTTTCAACTGATTGACTTGAAGATTTAATGGGATTTACATATCAGTTAACCGAATTCAACCAACAACTATTTTTCAGACCAACATAGGTCACAAGGTCAACATAGGCCAAAGGTCAACCACTTTTTTGAAATTTCTAAAATTCTCAATTTTCATCCGATTGACTTGAAATTTGAATTGGATTTTCATATCAGCTAAATTAATTCAACCACCAATTATTTGTGAGGTTAAAAGGATGCTCTACTGAGTGCCATTCTACTTTGTTCTGTTTTTCCAAGTGTCGCTTTATGAGTGATTTTTCATTTGTCTGTCTGTCTGTTTGTTTGTCACCGGCCTACAGGTCACAATTCTAAACCGATCACCATGAAACTTCACCAAGTTGTAGAGGTCGTCCCAATTGAGAAGCCTATTGATTTTGAGGTCAAAAGTCATCTCGAGGTCAAATTTGTAAAATCGCCATTTTTAATCCGATTGACTTGAAAATTGAACAGCATTTGTATATCGAGTCAGTAAATTGGAAAACCAACTATTTTTGAGGTCAAAAGGTCAACTCTAGGTCAAACTTTATCTTAAAAAAAATTCACTTTTCATCCTGTTGACCTGAGCTTTGATCAAGATTGTCAATTTTGATCTTGATGAAATGGACAATTTGCTGGATCAATTGCAACCTTTTTTTCGGGGGAGGGGGTGGATTTTGCAAGTATCGTGCTTTGCATGACGTCTTTTTTTAAATATTAATGCTACTTAATTTGTGATTGGAGTTATGCTGTTTGGAATGAAAATAGAGATATTGAGTTCAAGTGAATGCCGAAATACCGTGACGGTTTCTACTTTCTAAGCGTGACATTTGTGGATCGCCATATGCAGATATGCAGGGGGGTTGGAGGGGAATATGCAGATTAGCCTTTTACAGGGTATGGAACCATTCAAACGGGTACGTTTTTTGTGGAAGTCCTTCACGAACGTGCTTTCCATGCTTGATGTTTGACTGAAGGTGCCACAGGAATGTGGAATTTATTGGTTCCATGGTTTCCCATTTATCGTTTTTTTTAACCTAAGTCTTTCACGAACCTGCTGTCCATGTATTGCATGTGGTGCTGAGGTGTTTTGAATCATGTGGTGGTTGAGGTGTTTTGAATTACATGGTGCAGAGTTGTTTTAAATTATGTGGTGGTGAGGTGTTTTAAATTACGTGGTGGTGAGGTGTTTTGAATTACGTGGTGGTGAGGTGTTTTGAATTACGTGGTGGTGAGGTGTTTTGAATTATGTGGTGGTGAGGTGTTTTAAATTACGTGGTGGTGAGGTGTTTTGAATTAGGTGGTGGTGAGGTGTTTGAAATATGTGGTGGTGAGGTGTTTTAAATTACGTGGTGGTGAGGTATTTTGAATTACATGGTGGTGAGGTGTTTTGAATTATGTGGTGGTGAGGTGTTTTGAATTAGGTGGTGGTGGTGAGTTGTTTTGAATTACGTGATGGTGAGGTGTTTTGAATTACGTGGTGGTGAGGTGTTTTGAATTACGTGGTGGTGAGGTGTTTTGAATTACGTGGTGGTGAGGTGTTTTGAATTACGTGGTGCTGAAGTGTTTTGAATTTTGTGGTGGTGACGTGTTTTGAATTACGTGGTGGTGAGGTGTTTTGAATTACGTGGTGGTGAGGTGTTTTAAATTATGTGGTGGTGAGGTGTTTTAAATTACGTGGTGGTGAGGTGTTTTGAATTTCGTGGTGGTGACGTGTTTTGAATTACGTGGTGGTGAGGTGTTTTGAATTACGTGGTGGTGAGGTGTTTTTAATTACTTGGTGGTGATGTGTTTTGAATTACGTGGTGGTGAGGTGTTTTAAATTACGTGGTGGTGAGGTGTTTTAAATTACGTGGCTGTGAGGTGTTTTAAATTACGTGGTGGTGAGGTGTTTTAAATTACATGGTGGTGAGGTGTTTTTAATTATGTGGTAGTGAGGTGTTTTGAATTACGTGGTGGTGAGGTGTTTTTAATTAATTGGTGGTGATGTGTTTTGAATTACGTGGTGGTGAGGTGTTTTAAATTACGTGGTGGTGAGGTGTTTTAAATTACGTGGTGGTGAGGTGTTTTAAATTACATGGTGGTGAGGTGTTTTGAATTACGTGGTGGTGAGGTGTTTTAAATTACGTGGCTGTGAGGTGTTTTAAATTACGTGGTGGTGAGGTGTTTTAAATTACATGGTGGTGAGGTTTTGAATTATGTGGTAGTGAGGTGTTTTGAATTACGTGGTGGTGAGGTGTTTTTAATTACTTGGTGGTGATGTGTTTTGAATTACGTGGTGGTGAGGTGTTTTAAATTACGTGGTGGTGAGGTGTTTTAAATTACGTGGTGGTGAGGTGTTTTAAATTACGTGGTGGTGAGGTGTTTTGAATTACGTGGTGGTGAGGTGTTTTGAATTACGTGGTGGTGAGGTGTTTTTAATTACTTGGTAGTGAGGTGTTTTGAATTACGTGGTGGTGAGGTGTTTTAAATTACGTGGTGGTGAGGTGTTTTAAATTACGTGGTGGTGAGGTGTTTTAAATTACGTGGTGGTGAGGTGTTTTGAATTACGTGGTGGTGAGGTGTTTTGAATTACGTGGTGGTGAGGTGTTTTAAATTACGTGGTGGTTAAATTACGTGGGGGTTACGTTAAATTACGTAATTAATTAAATTACGTGGTGTTTTGAATTACGTGGTGGTGAGGTGTAATCATCCCATATTTCCATTCTGCACCTTCCCCGACTGTATGTATGTGCTGAGGGGTTCTTTTTTGAATTTTTTATATATTTTTTTCAACCTGCATTGCTTATAAAAAAGTAATATCACGAACAATACAAATAAATTTGTGGAAAATAATTGTTTGTATTATGATTGGTGTAAATAATGAGAACACAGCAACTCAGGTACATTCATTATCCTCAGCTTAAACTACCCCTTTCCCTCTGTAACGACGCGTGGTGAGCCGAGCCAAGCTAGTGTATATAACTATATATATATATTATAAAACTCCATAAAGTCTGAATGCTCTTCTAGAAAGGTCAAAGCTTCAACCCTAGTTCTGCATCCACACATGATATGTGCACATTTGTTGCCGATACATATAATGATTATATAAGAATCCATTTCTACTCGTGCTCAGACACCGCTTGTGCAAAGAGATAGAATGTAGAAAAGAATGTTCGATTTCACCGACAAACTTCCAAACACGTTTGCCACAGACATTGTTTTGAAGCCCCATGCCTCCTCAAGTCCTTGCCAATGCATGCAGGTCCAATGTTCAATTAGCAAAAGCAGCAATATGCTAAGTTGTTGAATGAAATACTGGTCATAATTGTTGAAACGTATGGTTTCGTCATCTTAGCTTAATTACCGGGATGGTATTGAGAATCATTGTGCAAGGCCAGAGCCTTTCTCACCTTGCCAGCCTCAGTAAGCGATCTTGGCAGTTTTTCGTCTTCTTGCACAAATTCTGCTTTGAAGTTCTTTATAATATGATTGTTTCTATAGGGTAAACACGATCACATCTGGAGGAAGGAATGTGTGGGAAAAAGATGGCCCGTATTCTTCCGTGCACTAAAACTGCTAAATCCCATTTGCAGGGGAGGGTAAGACGAGAGGAGAGGAGAGTGCGTGCACTCCGACACATTCTGGAGTGTTCTGCGAATCCCAATTAGCATGAATTGAACTATTCTCGCTCTCATCCTTCAAGGTAAGTGTGCCTCGCCTCCTACTGGGTATGAATACACCAAATTAATTAGCTCTTTTTCGGACAATTTCTTTTTTGTTTCAATACTTATACAAAAATGACTGGTGTTGGCTTAGCGGTTAGGGTGCCGGCTTGGGAACCTAGGATCCCGGGTTCGAATCCGAGTCGATCGCTGAATTAACACCAGGGGGGTTGACCCAACCTGTCATCCTTCTGAGGTCGGCAAATTGAGTAACAGTTAATTGGTAATTCCCTGTGTGTCGCAAGAGGTGACCAACAGGGTTGGCGGCAGGTAGGGCATCCGGCCATAAAACATTGCTTCAAAAAGGGGACCAAGGTGCCCGGAAAAGGCCAACCCCTGCTCTGCGGGTGGGGTGGGGGGGGGGGGGGAGAAATGGCCTCTAAATGTGGTCCAT
Organism: Myxine glutinosa; assembly: GCF_964187855.1. NCBI lineage: Eukaryota > Metazoa > Chordata > Myxini > Myxiniformes > Myxinidae > Myxine > Myxine glutinosa. The sequence continues at coordinate 205,248,475 of NC_136262.1, forward strand.
TCATTCACTTATACAAAATGCGTTTGCAGGCCAGGTCATCACAGCCTTTTTTTGTTTCAACCTTTATGCCTCCCTGTCATCACCCTCCTCTTCTGATCACTATCTGCCACACTGGACATGCAGTCAAAGGGCCTCCCGACTCTCCAGATCGTCAACGACCCCAAATAGATTTAGGAGAGCAAGAGAGCCCATTTCTCAAAAGGCTAAACACTCTTTAGCAGAGCAACTCTCCTGGTATCAAGAGCTATCTCAAATTCCAGCCGCAGGTGATATTTTTCAGCTGGGCTTCCGCGTCTTCTGGGCAACGGACCTCTGGAAGCCACGTGGCACGTTGAGGCCAATTTCAAATCCCACTGTGTTGATGGAAACTAGAAGAGGAACCAAGGCAAGACCGTCTGTAAGCCATTTACAGGCGGACGGTTTATGGAACCGATGCAAAAAATAATAATAATAAAAACTCCATAATTAAGGAGCAGACTCGAGGGTCAATTCATCAAAACATGCAGCTTCAAACAAATTAGTCGTTTAAACTTTAAATTAATAATGTGTCAAACAACAAATGATATTTCGCACTTCAGGCGAAATGCATTATCAGACAAACTGAAATCATAAGGAATAGCTGAGTAAGGAGATAATAAATGTAAGGATGGATTTCACACATTTTATATTTGATCCATTTAATTCATTGTATCCAAAGATAATTTGACTTTTAAAAAACTGTGCAATGTGAAATATCACATAATCATCCACCTCTGTTTTGCAATTTTTACCTTTCTTTAGCAGTGATAATGAGCAATTAGCCACACCATATTCTCACTTTAGTATAAACTCTGTAATTTATTCTACACGACTGTCAATACGCAATCTCCCGACGATTTTTCCCTATTTGTAAATGAGGTTTATGCATACCATCAAGATTTTACTAAACCATCTTGGTACCGCACAGGTACGGGAAATCAAAACGGTAGAAAAGCTGAGGGATGGAAAGCTTTTGACGTCATAATGGGAAATATGACGCGCTTGGGGATTTTAAAACGGTACGGAGAGATGACGTGAGATATGGGCAAGGGGGAAAAGGAAAGGGTTGGTGAGGTTGGCATGGGCAAGGGAGTAAGGAAAGGGTTTAATGCGGGATTTAAGGAAACTGGACCGCAACGCATTGAAGCACAAAAATCCCAGAGTCCTCAATCGCAATCCTTAGGTGAAGCAGCACTCAAAAAAAAAAAATGCCTGGGCGTACGCTCACGAAAGACAACATCAGGGACAAAGGAAGGGCGAAAAGGAAATTCTGTCTGCACCAAGCACAATGACATTTGAAGGCCACAAATAGCACTACAAGTTCGCTCTGCAGAGTAATACATCAGAGAATGATCAGCTGGTGCAGCCATGGGAGTAGGGAGAGAATTCCACCTTAAAAGTTGCAAATTGAGTTTTTCCATCCAAATCCCTTTCCGCATTTAGCCGAAACTATGCAAAATCGCGTGTCGCTCATTCGCCTGGACCATTTATAGCTCTCGAAGGTGCATGGCCGGTCGAAGGGCTCCCTTTTCTCAATGCGCGTTTGCTACGAAAGGCGGAGGTCGAATCGGGGCATCGACATCCCCGGTGCAAGTCGGCGGCAAGACAGGAAGTCCCTGTAGCCCGTCGCCATTCCCGGTGTAGTCAAGATGCCTGGTGCCCTGGGAGCCGGGCGTTAGCTGAGACGGCTAAGGCAATCTGTATGCTTACAATGCCACACTCACACCCCCTGCCCACGTGCACAAGGACTCCAGAGTGTTGGCAAGCAACACTTCATGTGCCTATAGGACACCATTTAGCATAATGCATACAAGCCCACCTAGAAGGTGCTATAAATCTCTGTTGGCCATCATGTTATGTTTAGGTTCACCGTGAGCTTCCTCCAGAGTAAAACTTGCAGCTACGTCCTGTATATGGCAAAAAAATGTTAACCCCATCGCCTCCATCTTTTCCAAACTATGATTGGTTTATGCCGATAGAATTCAGATGTCCAAAATTGTTTCCCACTTTTACCATGCCATCAGTCGCACCATCTCATTGAGCCAGTCTGGGTTTTGAAGGACGAAGTGGAACCACTTTTAGAGGCCTTTTCCCCGCAGAGCAGGGGTTGTCCTTTTTTGGGCACCGTAGTCCCCTTTTTGAAGCAATGTTTTACGGTCCAGATGCCCCACCTGCCGCCAACCCTGTTGGGCGACTCTTGCGACACACAGGGAATTACCAGTGAACTGGTACTCCATTTGCCGACCTCAGAAGGATGACAGGTTGAGTCAACCCCCCTGGCGTTAATTCAGCGATCGACCGGGATTTCGAACCCAGGATCCTAGGATCCCGAGCCGGCACCCTAAACGCTAAGCCAACACCAGGCTAATGAAGGACGAAGTGGGCCTGATGATAAACCCGACTACAAATGGAAGAGAAAAAAAACAGAAAAATACCTGACACCTTAAAACGCAAACAATTATACGGTATCCTAATGGGAGAAAAAAGGGAAACTGTTAAAAACTGTTTTAAAATGTTTTTGGAGCCAGTAACAGACTAGTGTAGCCGATAATCCGAAGCAAAACTACACAGAAGGGAGTGAATGACCCTCGATTAACCACCCATTATTATCAAGTCTACATATCGGTGGTGGCAAAAAAAAAATTCCTTCGTATACACAGAGGTCACCTTTATGCCAACAGTACATTCCTTGTGTATTCGATGGCAAAGCATCAAAAGTGGAAGCGAAAGAGAGAGAGAGAGAGAGATGGCGAAACCGTTTTGTGACAACTGGGTTAAACGACTTATTGATGGCACTTAACAAGTGAAGCTAATAACATAATTAGTCTCTGTAATAAATCGCACAGCAAGTTATTGCAATTAAAATTTATATGACCTTGCAAGACTTATGGAAATCTCGTAGGCTTGTTATCAACAGCTTAAAGGGTTGGAATTGGTGCGACTGCTAGGCAACACGTAACCGCTCAGTGTGCTTGTCTGCGATTTGCCGCATCTGGATGTGTGATTTTAGAGACGTTATGTGTGCGTATCATTCTGATTCTGATGTGCCATCCTGAAGCAGTTTATTGGCAAGGGTTATACTGAGTGGTTTGCCGGGCTAGACAATGTGCGATGGCACACACGTTGATGAATCGTCCTGCTTGTGAGACATCTTGATGGCAGCTTATATCTGGGCTGAGATAGGAACCCAGGCTAGACGGCTTAGAGGTGAGTGAGCATAGGTCTAGGCCATCCTGCCAGCTTTTATGTATGGCAAGCATGCATAATATGCAAACACAACATAAACTTATCTTGAATTTTTAAATCTTAAACACTGAGGAGCATCAGGACACCGATAAGAAGTCGTCAAGATTTCCGTGCCTGAAAAACAGCCATGTAAAGGTCACTGTATTCTACCAACTCCTCTCCGGCCTTGCACCCCCAGCTCTCTCTGGGCTCTGTCCCCCAAATATTCCTACAGGTCGCACAAGATCTGCCAGCAACCCTCTGATGGTTAAACTGTGAAAATCAAGACTCTCTGCTCACCTTTACTCCTTTTTTCTCCCGCCTCTGGAACAAACTCCCCCACGCCCTTCAATCCCACTCCTCCCTCCAGGTCTTCAAAACAGCTGTTCACCACCATCTCTTATCTTCCCCAATCCAAAACCTTGATCATTTCCACCTCCATTAATCCACCCTAGATCCACTTTTTTGAAATTCTGACTTCTTTCCTGGAAGTCCTAGCAGTGTCCATGTGTTTTAAATTTTTTACCTCTTTCCACCCCCCCCCCCCTTCCCATGCCCCCCTTCCCATGCCTCCGCCTCCCAAGCCCTCTCCCTCTCACAGATCTCCCGATGTCCCTGCTCTCCATCTTGTCTCCCGCTCCCTTTGTCATATGTTTTATGTTTTATGTGTCATTTTGTCTTTTTGTGACCAATGTTAGATCTTACACAAGCCTCGATCTTGTATACAAAAAAAATAAAAAAAATAAAAAACTAGCTTAGGGCAGAAATCGAATGCTGTACATTATGGCAGCAATTTGGGCATTTTGCCAGCACACAATGGTGAAGGCCTACTCTTGCTGAAGACATTGTGGGATCTTTAATGTCTGCACATGAATACTATGGAAAATGGGAAATACATCAAAAATAGTAGATTTCCATGAAATTTTTCCATGAAACATGATTTCCATGAAACATGATTCCATGATTCATGACATGACAAGAAATGAATGATCATGACATGATTCCATGAAACATGATTTCCATGAAACATGAAAAAAATAGTAGATTTAAAATAGTAGTAGAAATAGAATTAAAATAGTAGATTAGTATAAAAATCGTAGAAAAAAAATAGAAAAATAGTAAAAATAGTAGAAAAATAGATAGAAAAATAGTAGAATAGGAAATAGATTTCAAGATCCCTCTAAAGATTGATGCAGCACCGTGATTAACAGAGGACAATCCTCTCGAGATTTGAACCCAGACTATACACCTCAAAGGTTTCTATGCATCCCTTGTGCCATCCTAATATATAATGTATCAAAATCTCCATAAAGTAGTGTGGAATATTTCTATTCAAGGATGTGAATTATAGGGAGGGTGAGATCCATGTTTCAAAGAAGATCAACCAATAACCTCTGTATACAAAATCTAGGCTCCTGGAAGAGCGGGAGCGATTGAGGGTAAAATAGCAACGTATTGATAGTGCGGCCACAGGTGGTCATGATGAGCAAGAGAAAGATTGATTGGCAACAGAGGAGAGACAGACATAGAGAAGGGAAGCAGTAAACTGCAAGGGTTGGGTTAGTTTGAGTTAATGAACGTGGAAAATATTACAGGTAAACATAGGGGGGGGGGGGTGGAGGTAACATGAAAAGGTGGTGCAGCAATTTATTGAAGCCTTGGCTGGAGGAATGGGGTTGAAAAGTCCTCTGAAGGCAGTTCCACAAATGGGGAAAAGAGGAACAAAAGTCTGGATTTGTGAATTGAACCAGGAGGTGTATATAGGAAGTACTCCGCATCTTGGAGGAGCTGTGGAGGATTGAAGGGTTGAGGGAGCCAAATGAGCTAGACTGGAGCGGAGGCGAAAAAGCAGAGCTCATCAACATGGCTGCGATGTGAGAGCAACATGCCTCGTCATGGGAGACGCCATTAATGTTGAACTCAAACTCAATGTTGAACTCAATGTTGAACGCCATTAATGTTCCCCCTTCACATGCCTCCCCCCCTTCACATGCCTCCCCCCCTTCACATGCCTCCCCCCCAAAGCCCTCTCCCTCCCACAGATCTCTCCATGTCTCCATGTCTCTCGGTCCCTGCTCTCAAATGTTGTGTTTGTGTCCTTCCCCCTCTCTCCCCATCTTGTCTACCGCTCCCGATGTTATTTGTTTTATGTGTCTGTTTGTCTTTCTGTGTGATTAATGTTCGCTCTTTCACGAGCCTCGATCTTGTATACAAAAAAAAAAAAAAAAAAAAAAAAAAAAAAAAAAACTTCACAAAGTACTTTTTCATACTTTCAGCTGGCCATGACTACGGTGCCATGTGGTGCTATCTATTCCCAATGGGGAGTAAGCATCACGTGACTGAAAAAAGCAGAAGATGAGCTTTAATATCGTTTACCTTATGTGGGTGGCGCAACATCATCACCTTATGTGGGTGGCGCAACATCATCACCTTATGTGAGTGAAGCAACACAAACGATGTCGACGTTAAATCAAGGCACCTTTAATGTTTTAAATAAATATTCCGAACACATGCACAATCTATTTCAATGTCCAAGCAGCAGATACAAATAGAGAACCACACAACCATTAAAAACAAAACTCTCCACTATCAGGACGGAGAATTACAAGAGCAAGCAGAACATGAAACAGAGGATATTGAAAAAGCCCATCAACAGGGGTGAATGGAGAGGTCTAATTCTGTCCTATTTACATTGTGTCCTGTTTGAATGTGATTATAATGGAGAGGGGGGGCTTTCATTTGAATATGGGTGGGGGAGTTATATTAGAAAGGGGGGTGGGTACGTTCTAGAATAGAGAGGGCAGGGAGGCTGTTTGAATGGTGATAGGGATAGTCGGGTTTGGTGAGTGGGAAATGGGGCTGGGGAGGGTTCTAGCTTGAAAGAAAGTGTGGGGGTCTTGTTTGAGTGGGGGTGGGGAGTCCTGTTTGAGTGGGGAGTCTTGTTTAAGTGCAGGTGGGGAGTCCTGTTTGAGTGGGGAGTCTTGTTTAAGTGCAGGTGGGCAGTCCTGTTTGAGTGGGGAGTTTGGAGTCTTGTTTAAGTGGGGGTGGGGAGTCCTGTTTGAGTGAGGAGTCTTGTTTAAGTGGGGGTGGGGAGTCCTGTTTGAGTGAGGAGTCTTGTATAAGTGCAGGTGGGGAGTCCTGTTTGAGTGGGGAGTTTGGAGTCTTGTTTAAGTGGAGAGTCTTGTTTAAGTGAAGGTGGGGAGTCCTGTTTGAGTGGGGAGTCTTGTATAAGTGCAGGTGGGGAGTCCTGTTTGAGTGGGGAGTCTTGTATAAGTGCAGGTGGGGAGTCCTGTTTGAGTGTGGAGTTTGGAGTCTTGTTTAAGTGGGGGTGGGGAGTCCTGTTTGAGTGGGGAGTCTTGTTTAAGTGAGGCAGGGGGGGGGGTCCTGTTCGAGTTGGGCGGGGGGAGTTCTGCTCGAGTGGGGGGTAGGGAGTCCTGTTTGATTGGGGCGGGGGGGGAGTCCTGCTTGAGTGGGGCAGGGGGAGTCCTGCTCGAGTGGGGCAGGGGAGGTCCTGCTTGAGTGGGGCAGGGGGAGTTCTGTTTGAGTGGGGCGTGGGGAGTCCTTTTCGAGTGGAGTGGAAGGAGTCCAGTTAGAGTGGGGGTGGGGAGTCCTTTTCTAGTGGAGTGGGAGGAGTCCAGTTAGAGTGGGGGTGGGGAGTCCTGTTCGAGAGGGTGAGGGGGGAGTCTTGTTTGAATGGGGTGTGGGGACTGGGGAGTCTTGTACGAGTGTGAGTAGGGAGTTTTGTTTGAGTGGGGGCAGGGAGACCTGTTCGAGTTTGAGGGGGGGGGGGGAGTAGATCATGTTTGAATGGGGTGGGGGCGGGTTATGTTCAAATGGGGTGGAGGGAGTATTGTTTCACTGGGGGCAGGGAGTCCTGTTCAAGTGGGGCAGGGGGAGTCCTGTTTGAGTGAGGTGGAGGAGAGTCTTGTTTGAGTAGGGGCAGGAAGTCCTGTTCAAATTGGGTGTGGGGATCCTGTTCGAGTTGGTGGGGGGGGGGGGGGGGAGCAGATCATGTTTGAATGGGGGGGCCAGGTCCTCTTCAAGTGTTCAAGGGGGGAATCATGTTTGAGTGGGGCGTGGTTGGGGAGGGATCTTGTTCGAGTGGGGCAGCAGATGTCCTGTTCAAGTGGGGCGGGGGGAGTCCTGCTCGGGTGGGCCGGGGAAGTCCTGTTTGAGTGTGGCTTGGGGAGTCCTGTTCGAGTGGGGTGGGGGGAGTCCTGCTCGAATGGAGTGGGAGGAGTCCAGTTATAGTGGGGGTGGGGGAGTCCTGTTTGAGTGGGCGAGGGGAGAGTCTTGTTTGAATTTGGCGTGGGGAGTCCTGTACGAGTGTGGGTAGGGAGTTTTGTTTGAGTGGGGGCAGGGAGTCCTGTTGGAGTTGGGGGGGGGGGGAGGAGGAGATCCTGTTTGAATGGGGTGGGGGCGGGTCCTGTTCAAGTGGGGCCGGGGTGAGTCCTGTTCGAGTGGGGCAGGGGGAGTCATGTTTGAGTGAGGCGGGGGGGAGTCTTGTTTGAGTGGGGGCAGGAAGTCCTGTTCAAATGGGGTGTGGGGAGCCCTGTTCGAGTTGTTGGGGGGGGGGTGGGGGAGGAGGGGAGGAGATCATGTTTGAATGGGGCGGGGGGCGGTCCTCTTCAAGTAGGGCCGGGGGAGTCCTGTTTGAGTGGGGCGGGGGGAGTCCTGTTTGAGTGGGGCGTGGGGGTCCTGTTTGAGTGGGGCATGGTGGGGTCTTGTTTGAGTGGGGCAGCACATGTCCTGTTCGAGTGGGGCGGGGGGAGTCCTGCTCGAATGGGGCCGGGGGAGTCCAGTTCGAGTGGGGGGGGGGGTTGGGGGTCCTGTTTGAGTGGGGCAGGGGGGTTCTGTTTGAGTGGGGTGTGGGGAGTGCTATTTGAGTGGAGCATGGGGAGTCCTGTTTGAGTGGGGGCATGGGGAGTCCAGTTAGAGTGGGGTGGGGGGAGTCCTGTTCGAGTAGGGTGTGGGGAGTCCTGTTCGAGTGGGGCGGGGGGAGTCTTGTTTGAATGGGGCTTGGCGAGTCCTGTACGAGTGTGCGTGGGGAGTTTTGTTTGAGTGGGGGCAGGGAGTCCTGTTCAAATGGGGTGTGGTGAGTCCTGTTATAGTTGGGGGTGGGGGGGGGAGGAGATCCGGTTTCAATTGGGTGGGGGCAGGTCCTGTGCGAGTGGGGTGGGGGAATCCTGTTCGAGTTGGGGGGAGCGGAGGGAGTCCTGTTCGAGTTGGGGGGAGGGAAGGGAGTCCTGTTCGAGTGGGGTGGGAGAAGTCAATTTAGAGTGGGGGTGGGGTGTCCAGTTCGAGTTGCGCGGAGGGAGTCTAGTTTGAGTGTGGTGGGGAAGTGCTGCTTGAGTGGGGTGTGGGAAGTCCTGTTTGATGGGGGCGGGTGGAGTCCTGTTTGATGGGGGTGGGTGGAGTCCTGTTTGATTGGGTCATGGGGAGTCCTGTTTGAGTGGGTCATGGGGAGTCCTATTCAAGTGGGGTGGGGGGAGTCTTGTTCGAGTTGGGCGGGGGAACTCCTGCTCGAGTGGGGGTAGAGACTCCTGCTCGAGTGGGGGTGGGAAGTCCAGTTTGAGTGTGGATGAGAAGTCCTGTTCGAGTGCGGCATGGGAATTCCTGTTTGAGTGTGGATGAGAAGTCCTGTTGGAGTGTGGATGGGAAGTCCTGTTTAAATTGGAAAGGAGGGGAGGAGGCATGGAAAATGGGTGTCTTGCGGGAAGTTAAGATTTTTGCAATAATTGCGTTCTTAAAAAATAAAAAAAAATACACCAGCATATACACAAGGATGTACAAGGAACTTCGGTGCAGAAAGAGCCATTTCGCCCATCATGCCAGTGCTGCATCAACCCCAGTATTGTCACCTATCCACATACAAACTACCGACAATCCAACAAAAGCAACTATCTCCATACCCCTCTATCCCCAATACATCCAGGCATCTATCCAAATCCCATTTAAACTTATCTACCTCATCCCCTGCCACTACCTTACTGGGGACACAATTCCATGCATTAACCACTCTCCGACTGAAAGACCTCTGCCTTAAAACTGTACTCACTCTCATCTTCGTTACCCTCAAGCTATGGCCCCTGGTGCAAACACTGTCCACTCTGCTGAAAAACCCCACTGCATCTATCTTGTCTACACCCTTCATTGTCTGAAAAACATCCCCATCAGATCCCCTTACAATTGCCTCCTTCACAATATATAAAGCACTGCCTCCTTCAAACGTTCCTCAGAGCTTAGTCCAGCTAGCCCTGGAAACAATCCAGTAACCCCATGCAACCTTCTCGATGGCAGCCATGTCCTTCCTCAGACGTGGTGACCAAAACCGTACACAATATTCTCGATGAGGCCTGCATCTGATCACCACCCTCTCTGATATTTTATCTCCAGCTCCGTGTCATCTGCAAATTAAAGCTGATTCTCAACCCCACGATACAAATTATTGATATAAATTATAAATAATAATGGTCCGAGTACTGATCTCTGAGGTACCCCAGTAATTACTTCTTTCCAGGTAGACATCCTCTCACTCACAGACACTCTTTGCTTCCAATCACTAATCCAGTAACCAATCCAGTTAGCTATCCGAGCAGCCAGCCACTCCGCAAGCCCTCACATTGGCTAACTACCTCCCATGGTGTACCCAATCAAATGCCTTCTGAAAGTGAAGACATACTCCTTCCACTGCACTTCCCTCATCCACACAACGACAAATGACTTTACAGAACTTCAATAAATTTGTTAAATATTATCTCCCTTTGGTAAGTCCATGTTGACTGCCTTTAATTAGTTTGTATTTATTCAAATGTTCCCCTATTTAATTAATGTCGCCACCACACTCCCCACAACTGAAGTCCAGCTAACAGGTCTATAGTCCCCCAATTCTTCTCTGGATCCTTTCTTGAATAACAGTGTTACATTTGCCATTCTCCAATCCTGCGGTACCTGTCCCGATTCCAATGAGCCGCTAAAGATATCCGCTAATACCACGCTTATCTGCTCTGCCACCTCCTGCAATATTCTTGGATGCATATTATCCCTAATTTACTCCTACATGGATCCTACATAGTGCCAGAACCCCTACATAGTTTATTCCTATGCAGCCCCTTGTGGGAGGGTATGGGGGTTGGGGAGGGGGGAAAAATTTGGTGGAGATTGGCCCAGCCATTTATTCTATGATTTTCAGATGTACACACAATACATAGATAATTTCCTTGGGGGGGGGGGGCGGGAGGGGAAGAGGATACCTTGGGGGGTTTTGGTTCCCTTGACTTAAACCTGGCTACCCCCAGCATTATGCAAGATCATTTGGAGAATGACCCAGCCGTTTTTTTTCTTCTTCTATGATTTTCAGAACTACATAAACATATTACATACAGATAATTTCCCTGGGGCTGAGGGGTTTTAGGGTTGGGGTAGCTTAAAACCTTTCCCAGGCTCTGAAGTTCCTACACCCAATATTTAGGGCCTGTTCTAGGTGCTGCGGTTCAGCCATGAAAGATTAACGCACAGACAGACACACAAACACAAGAAAACTTTTATAAGATATAGATGACACTGCGTACTTCCATGCCCAACCACCCTGCTCTCTTTCTCTCTACCTTTACACCTCACTGGAATATACCTACTCTGCCCTCTACACATTTTCTCCTTGAAGGTTGCCCATTTCTCCGATGCAGATCGCCCGCTGATTAACTCTACCCAATCTGAAGCTGCCACATCACTTCTCATACCCTCAAAGTTTGCCGTCCTATAAACCAAAAGCAGAACACCGCTATCCCAAACCTCACATATTAACAATACAGTTCCGCTTACTATATTGTGGTCGCTTGTCCCCAGATGCTCTCCGACCTCAACCTCCTCCACCATATTGGGATCCGTACTCAAAAAGAGGTCCAACACTATTAATCTGACTCAATGCTATTCACATCAAATGATGTCTCCACACATTACTCAATCTAGGTCCATCTGCGCTGCTGCTCTTAAAAATGCTGACAAATAAATTTCAGGTTGCTGTCGCTTTTTGTAAAAGCTCTGTACCTTGTAATATTTGAATCAGCTCTCATGATCATGATATTAATTTTATTTAACATCAACAGCTCCATTTAAAGATAATTCGGAGTGCATTTGACATTGACCGATGCAGATATTAAAGAACGTACACAAGCCAGTTAAAAAGAGAGTTTGATTTGCCAGGATCACAAATCGTGTTTAAAGATTAGTAAGAATCAAATCGCTTTTGCAGAGAATCCAAACATTATAATAAATCTATAAACTGAAGCACCATTATGAAGCAACAGCAGAATGACATTTCCTGCCCATCTTTTGTGCCTTGGAAGTCCCTTCCACAGCATGTACCATGCCCTCTGCTGGACATTGGCCCAAACTATTTCACCTGGGATTGTGCATGACTATGACGTTACCTCGAACGTTTGGAAAAGCGAAATGAAATGTGAAAAAATCTGTAAGAGCCTTTGAGGAGACAAAACGGCAGGGACCACCGTGTTGTCCCGTTTCCGAATGCCCAAACCACCGCAGCCTCACTCTTACGCCAGACGAGCAAGGAGGCGCCTCCAGCAGGGGGGAGAACAGGTGGACAATTTATGGACTTAAAAGCCATCCAATTCCGTTTTTTATCTGTAAACTACAGGCAGAAAGGAAGTCATCCCAATTTACTAGAGGCAATCAATTAAGAGGGAAGAGCTTCAGGCTGCTCTCAGCACTGGAATCAATTCTGTTTGAATAGATTGCATCGCACGTTGCAACCGCATGAGCAGAAGTAAAGATTGATGCAAAATCTCCAAGGCGGAACAGATTATATATGTTTTTGCATGAGGAAGGGGAATAGGAATGATGGAAGGGGTGGCAAGGGGGAAAGATAATGAGGGGAATGAGGAGACACGATGAGGAAAGGCCTAGTGAGGAAAAAAAGGACCAACTTGGAATATTCGCAATATTGCCCCACCACATTTCCCCCCCTCCCCCCTCACTTCCAGTGAGATGGGAAAAAATTATTGCTATTGGCAGACACAGCCGTAGAGGACAGTAGGTTTAAGACCACACGGTCGTCAAATGCTTTGTCCCCAGATATTTGGTCCAGGTGCACTCACCGAGCATGAGACTGGAATGCACCACTCGTGGCACACTTTTCAAGTGAACACTGAAAGCAACAGATGAAACTCTCCAGTAGATTCTGCCATCGCCTCCGCAATACACATAATACCCCATAATGCAAAGTGGAATTTTGCTTTTAGAATTTTTTACAAATTAATTAAAAATGAAAGGCTCAAATGTCTTGATTCAATTGGTATTCAACTCCTTTGCTATGACACTCCAAATTGAGTTCAGGTGCATCTTATTTCCTTTGATCATCCTTGAGATGTCTCTACAACTTGATTGGAGTCCACCTGTGGCCAATTCAATTGATTGGACATGATTTAGAAATAAACACACCTTTCTATATAAGGTGCCACAGTTAACAGTGCATGTCACAGCAGAAACTCCACCATGAAGTCCAAGGAATTGTCTGTATAACTCCGAGATAGAATTGTGAGGAGGTATAGATCTGGGGAAGGGTATAAAACAATTTCTAGAGTGTTGAAAGTTCCCAAGAGCACAGTGAGCGCCATCATTAGGAAATGGAAATAATATGGAACGACCAAGACTCTTCCTCGGACTGGCCATCTGACAAAACTGAGCAATCGGGCAAGAAGGACCTTGGACAGGGAGGTGAACAAGATCCCAATGAACACTGACAGAACAACAAAGTTCATTGGCTGAGATGGGAGAACCTGCCAGAAGCACAAAAGTGTCTGCAGCACTTCACAAATCTCGGCTTTATTGAAGAGTGGCGAGACGGAAGCGACTCCTGAGAAAAAGGCGCATGACAGCACACCTGGAGTTTGCAAAAAGGAACGAGAAAGTCTCAGAGCATGAAGCAAAATATACTGTGGTCAGATTAGACAAAAATTGAACTCTTTGGTCTAGATTAAAAGCGTTGCATCTAGTACAAGCCGAGCACTGCACATCACCCAGTGAACACCATCCCGACTGTTAAGCATGGTGGTGGCAGAATCATGTTATGGGGCTGCTTTTCATGAGCAGAGATTTGCAAGCTTGTCAGCATAGAAGGGACAATGGTTCAGAAGAATCCTTGATGAAAACCCGCTTGAGTTGGCTATCTTTAATATAAAAGGAGCTCGGTCACAGTGTGCTTGCGTGCATCCATTCGTCCATCAACAATTGTCCTGTAGGGGTCTAGATGGAGTACCCGGCATTGCCCGGAAAATTCCATGGAGTGGAGGCGTGAGGTGGAGGAATGGGAGGGGAATGTGAAGCGAGGAAGGGGTGGAGGAGGTAAAGGGGGAAAAGAGGAGGAGAGAGGTCAGGGTGAGTGGAAGGAGAGGTGGTGAGGAGAGAGGGAGGGGGATGGGGAGGGGGGGGGGCGGGGGGGGGAGAAATAGGGGAAAGATATAGTGTATATATTTCTGCAGTGGGGATTAAACAGGCTTTAAAGCAGGCTTACCTTTAACAGACCTCAGCGTTGCTCAGGTAAAAAAGGATATTGTAATACCCTCTGCCACCACCTCCAAGTAGCACCACACTGTACACATTTACATAGAGAATTTAAGCTCTAATTTGGTCTCATCTGTCCACGGGACATTCTTTCTCTTTCTTTCTTTCTTTTTCTTTCTCTCTCGTTCTCTCTCTCTCTCTCTCTCTCTCTCTCTCTCTCTCTCTCTCTCTCTGCCTGCCTGCTGTTGCGATTTGGGTGTGGCATCATGGCCGCCGTATGCAGCTGCTCTGGTTTGTGGTAAGCCCTCTGTGTGTTTTTCGCCTCTCCTGCCCTACGCTGCCCCCCCCCCCCTATCCTTTTCCATCCTGTGTGCTTTGGCATTTTGTTTTCATCCGTTCTTCACCTTTGTCTTCGAGAGGGAGAGGATTGAGAGCGGGCCCATTTTGGGTGCGGCCTACTGGCTTTGACAGTGCTTTGTAAGCCTTTTTGTGCTTATAATGCACGTTTGTTATTTATTTTAGTTCGCTTTATTTAGGTTTGGTACCTAAATACACGCTCTCGGTTAGAGGCTTTCGACAATTTAACCCGGAAGCATGCATTCGTGTGTGTTCCACCTGAAGGAGTCCTCACTGAGGATGTGGTACTCGCAGTGGGGAATATAATCGGGTGCGAACATGTCCGAGCCGCCTCACGAATGAATCAAAAAGTTATTGTTTTCGTGTCCGAAGAAAATTTTGTTCACGACGTTGTGAGTGCAGGTTTAACCACAGAGGGTGGTGTTTTTTTGTTAGCGTCCCCCATGGATACTCCAGCGATGAAAATCGTCGTATCAAATGTACCACCATTTATATCAAGCGACAAACTGATGTCAGGCATTTCTCGTTATGGAACAGTTGTGGTCGGGAATGTCCATGATCGCCCTGAAGAGCTGAGACGAGAGGCTAAAACATGTTATGAGCTTCCGTCGCCAAGTTTACATGGTACTTCCCGATCGTGGCGACGATACAGGGTTAAATACTTCATTTAAAGCAAAATCCGACGATCGGGAGTATCAAATGTACACCTCATCAGCCTCACCAACGTGTTTTCACTGTGGAGCCTTTGACCACGTTAAACGTTTCTGCCCCAAGGTTTCGTGTTCAAAGTGTGGGGGAAAATAGTCATGTAGACACCGATCGTAAAAAGGATAAGAATACTCGTGTTCCTATTAAACCGACTGGAGTTAATCCTGTGAGTTTACCGGTTCCTGCGGTTCCCACAGCAGCATCCATGTGTATATCCTGAGTCTTGAAAACGATCGTACCTCACTTCCTGTTACAGAAACAGAAGTGACCCCAACTTGTACAACATTTGCTGCCATTCCTTCATGTAGTGAAGAAAGTGAGGAGGATCCTATTATTGGTTCTAAAACACGAAGGGCGTCGGTTGCTAATTTTTCTACCATTAATCCAAAAAGGTGGTATTGGAGAAGGCCAGTGTAGCTGAACATGCACCTCAATGTGTTCCTAATGCTTCCATCGGTTTTGAAAAAAGGATCGTGAATCTGGTGCGGCAATTGAGGATAATATGTCTGAAAGTTTGTGTACGAACTCTGTGGATACAGATTGCTATATGGGTGAAATAAGTTATATGGGTGAAATAAGTGGCAATGCTGAAGACGTTGATAAACCCTCGAACGAACCGTTACGATCATTAGTCACTGTGAACGAGCAGACAGTGACTGACTCATCCCTCCACGGTGTTGCTCTACCGATGCAGATTCAAAATTGTGTTCCCGGGCCGGGTCTCGTATTGATTCGGTAGATTGTGCTCCACAAGAGGATGAAACCGAGGCTTCAACTTCTGACGAGCACAAATATCACCATGGCATCGTGGATTGCACAGTGGAGCTCTCCAGCGAATCCCCAGAGATACTGACAATTCCCATAGTGACCACGGAGGCCGACATCCTCGATCCTGGAGGGACCTTGTCAGACTTGTCGGAATCTGATGAGGATGTCGAGGTGCCCGAGTTGTCTCAGCCTCAGTTGAGTCAGCCAATGATATCTCCTCAACTAGTACTTTCTTTTTTAAATGAAACCTATAGACAGCGAAATGTAGTTATCAGGGACACATTTCCTGATTTAGGTTCATTTATTCAATCAGCAAAAGAAATAACGAGAAAGGCCAAAGAATTTCCACTAACAAGGTCACAATTTCACCGACTCAGGAAAATTATTACAAAAGCCGGTCTTGAGATTTCGCAACACCCAATCAAACCTTTTGATAAGGGATGAAGCAAATTACCTTTGGCACCTTGAACATTAACGGTGGAGGTGCAAACCCAAACCACCAAACTCAAGTGCAAAGTTTGTTTCGGCGCAAAAATGTCGATGTACTTTTACTGCAGGAAACGAACATCACCCAAAACGTAGAATATGATTGGTGTTGCGTTTTTGGGGGACAGTGCTTTTTTAGCAACCTGTCTTCCCTTTCGGCAGGTGTTGCTTTTGTACTTAGACCAGGGCTAGTACCTGAGTCAATCCTCTTCCAGGAGATCATTAAAGGCCGATTCAGCTCTCTTGAACTGGAGGTTAATAATTTCCATTTCACATTATTCAATGTGTACGCACCAAGTGAGAGCACAGAACGGAAAGCTTTCTTTGCGTCTGTGATTAATCACCTGCAGACAGTTGATCTAAACCAATGTGTGTGTATCGGGGGTGATTTCAACTGTACCTTTGAACCTGTAATGGACAGGAACTCGGCAGAACCTCATCCCGAATCATGTATTGATTTATCCCTTTTCCTTTCTCGGGTGGGTTTGCTAGATGTATGGAGGGTACTTTTCCCCAATGAACCTCAGTTCACCTGGAGCCGCATCACCAGAGGAAGAGTGTCCTTTGCGAGACTCGACCGATGGTATATAAACTCACCTTTTAGAAACGCTATAGTCTCTCCAGATTATTTTCCGTCAATATTCTCAGACCATCATTTAGTAACCATGGGGTTTCTTTTTCCTCAGTCAATAAATAAAAGTGCATACTGGAAATTTAATACCAGTCTTCTAGAAGATGGTCTATTTAAAGAAGCCTTCCAAGTTTTCTGGGCTAATCAAATCCAAAGAAAGCCCTCTTTTTCTTCAGTAAATCTTTGGGGGGACAATACGAAAACCCAGATTCAGGTGTTTTGTCAACAGTTTAGAGCAAACATTACAAATGTTAAGAATATAACAATGACTTGTTTGGAAGCTGACATTGTACAGCTCGAAGGTAAACTTGCTAAAAATAATAATGCAAGAAACTTCCAGTTATTACTAGAAAAGAAGACTCAGCTGAGAGAGTTAATCCAGGAGAAAGCAGCAGGGTTGTTGCTCAGACTAAGGGTTAAGAACTTAAAGGTTTTAGATACACCTAGTAAAGCTTTTTTTCATCTGGACTCTGTCAGTAAAGCACCCAAGAACATTTTTTCTGTAATTGACCCTAGCGGAGCTGTTGTAAATCCCAGAGACAGACGGTTATGTGTTAGATTTATTTTCCAAACTGTTTACAAAACAGGTTGTTTGTGATGAAACAATGAGACTTTTAACCTCTCACCTATCCTCGTTAACCGAGTCCCAGCGGCTGGATATGGACTCGCCAATTACGCTTGAGGAGTTAACGCAAGCCCTGGCTGGAATGGACTCGGGAAGAGCCCCTGGAATCGATGGTCTGCCGGCTGAATTTTATGTGGAATTTTGGGAACTATTAGGTCCAGAGCTGATGCATGTTCTTGAATCATCACTGACTCATGGAGAATTGCCTTTAAGTTTGAGAAGAGCGGTGATGTCCCTTATTCCAAAGGCTGGTGATTTGTGACATATGAAGAATTGGAGACCTGTTTCTCTACTATGCACTGATTATAAAATCCTTTCAAAAGTTCTGGCGAATCGAGTTTAAAAGGTAATTAGCGATTTGGTTCACCCTGATCAGAGTTATTGTATCCCAGGTAGATCCATGTATGATAACATATTTTTCATTAGAGATCTGATAGATGGCAACTGTGTGCAGAATGACTTTGGTATAATTTTTCTTGATTTAGAAAAGGCTTTTGATAGCATCGATCACGTCTTTTTGAATCATGTGCTTGAAGCTTGTGGATTTGGAGCTAATTTCAGGACTTATATTGCTTTATTGTACAACAATATATTCAGTTTAGTCAAGGTGAACAATGAGCTTTGTTCTCCCATACAGGTTCAAAGGGGGGTAAGGCAAGGTTGCCCTGTCTCCGGCTTACTGTTCACCCTTGTAATGGAATCACTTCTCGTGTTACTAAGGAATAATGTTTCTGGAATGAGTATATCTCTTGAACATCCTCCAGTTGTCGTATCGGCGTATGCTGATGATGTCTCAGTTTTTGATAAAGACAATAACGACATTGCAGCTCTTGTTAAGTGCCTACATTTGTTTGGTTTAGCTTCCTCTTTGAAGTGCAACTGGGAAAAGAGCAAAGCGTTATGGGTTCCCTCTGTCAGGAACAGTGCATCTGGAATGGCACAAGGTCCGCCAATACACCGTCCTGCAAGTTTAAAGTGGGTGGATGAAGGTGTTCGCTATCTTGGAGTGTTTCTTGGATCCCCACAGTACGGCCCTTACCTCTTCTCACCTTTGTGCCGTCTTTTCTGTATCCCCCTTTCACATTATCATCCATTCCCCCCTCTTGAGAGTGAGGGAGCACACGTGGTGAGACCGGTAAAGATTCCCCTTAGGGCGGTTCCCTCTTCGGTTTTTTTCGCCTCGTGTTACAAATCATAATACTTTTTTCCGTTTCTTTTTTCGTAAATATTTTTATTTTTCGTTTGTTTACTGGAGCTTTTTGGCTTCATTAACCCTTTATACATTTATCCTTTGTTTAAACGTGCAAACGATGGCGGATAGCTCTCGTTACACGTCTCTTGAAGCGCTAACCCGGAAGCATGGGTTAGTTTGCTCACCTCCGTCGGGAATCGACGTCGACGCCATTATCCTTGCCGTCGGAGAGTTAATCGGTTTGGATAATGTAAAAGCGGCTTCTCGCATGAATAAGCGTGTGGTAATCATTGTTTCTACAGTGCCCATGGTTGCTCAAATAGTCGAGCACGGGCTTTTCTTTGCTCCCGACGTGTTTGTTCAGGTTTGTCCACTCGACACGCCGGAAGTTCGGGTTTCTCTCTCTAACGCTCCTCTGTTCCTTAAGAACAAAGACCTGGTTACGGAACTAAACAAACTTGGTTCTGTCGTCTCTTCAGTTACTATGGTTCCTCTACGAGGGAAAAATAACCGTTTAAAACATGTCATGTCCTTTCGTCGTTTTGTTTATATGATTTTACCGCGTGGTGTAACCTCTTTAAATGCGGTATTGCCCTTCAAGGTCGAAGGTCACACTTATCGGGTCTTTGTCTCCACAGAGTCACTAGTTTGTTTTTGAGTGTGGTCAATATGGTCATTTAAAAGACTCATGCCCGAAAAAGTCCACGGATAGAGTCACTAGCCTGAATGGTGATGAACAGCAAGGCTCTACTGAGATCGTTGTCGATGATGTAATGTAAACAGTATGGATGGTGCTGACACAAACCCCATTGTAGACAAACAGAGAACCAGGAAAAGAGCCCTCTCACCTTCTCGCGACCTCAACGAGCCTGATAATAAGGTCTTGGCCGATCCTCCAACCTACGCTCAAATGGTTAGTGAAGGTAACGATGGAGGGCAACCTCCTCCTCAGTAGTTGCCTCCAGTTGAGGTAATCCCTCAGCCTCCTCTGCCTTCAGAATCTTATGAATCTTGGAGAGCTCTCTCAGAGTTATCGATGGGCTCATATTCTCACCCTCATCCCAAAGAAAGGACATTTGCTCTATATTCAAAACTGGCACCCAATCTCTTTGCTATGCACAGACTATAAGTTATTCTCGAAAGCCCTGGCATCTCGACTTACTCCTCATCTCTCCTCGTTGCTGAAAGAAGACCAATGCTATTGTGTACCCAAATGCTCCATCTATGACAACATCTCCCTTGTAAGAGACATGATCGAACTGTGCAAAGAAAACCCCACATATTTGGGACTTCTTCTCCTTGATCAGGAGAAGCCTTTGATCGTGTTGATCATCAGTACCTCTTCAAAGTGCTTGAACGGTTTGGACTTGGTCCGACCTTCATTTCTTATATTAAGATGCTGTACAATAATATTTCCAAGTGTGCTTAAAATAAACAATGAACTTGTTACACCCTTGCCTGTTAACAGGGGAATTCGACAAGGTTGCCCCCTCTCTGGCTTGCTCTATGCTCTCTCCATCGAACCCTTACTGGTTTATTTGTGTGCTCGACTAACCGGGGTTGGAGTTTCTTATCTTGAACGACCCATTAAGGTGCTGGCATATGCCGATGATGTGTGTGTCTTTGTGCGGAACCTCAATGACATTAACGTTGTCTGTTATTGTCTATCCGTGTTCGAAAAGGCATCTTCAGCCAAAGTGAATTGGGACAAAATGAACGCCTTTTGGCTTGTTCCGTCGTGTCACTTGGCACCAGGACTTCCTGCTCCTCTCTCATGGGCCACCGATGGCGTGAAATACCTTGGAGTGTTCTTGGGTAATGATGCCACAGTAGCAAAGATTTGGGCTGGTCTTTCGGATTTTGTTGAAGGAAAACTGCAAAAATCGAAAGGTCTGATCACACAACTGTCTTATCATGGAAGGGTCTTGGTGATCAACAGTTTGGTGGCCCCTACCCTATGGCACAGGTTCTTTGTGCTGCACCCTCCAGTAGTGTTGCTTCAACAGCTCCAGAAGTGCTTTGTGTCTTTCTTCTGGGATAGAAAACACTGGTTGCGACCCGAGGTCCTCAGTTTGCCACTGACCGATGGAGGCCAAGGCCTGATTGACATAAAGAGCCGGTTAATGGCCTTTCGACTTTCGGTTGTTCTATGCATGCTGTACACGCACCCCTCTCCACCATGGGTTAACGTTGCTCATCGCCTTTTGCAGCAGGTGGGGAGACTTGGCTATGACCACGCTCTATTCTTGATGGATCTTTCCCAGCTTGTTATGTCTCCCCTCTCTAGTTTCTATCAGAGTGGACTAAATGCATGGCGAGCCCCAACGACAACAAGAAGCACGCATTTGTACACAAAGCAAATGTTCCTGATAGAGCCTTTGTTTTACAATTCCAATTTCCATGATATGCCTCCTGATAGGTGTCTCGTTCAACGCTTTGTCGCGAAGAACATAAAATCGGTTGCCGATCTTTTAAGCCCAAATGGCAGACGCACTGGCAAGCCTGGTTGGCGTGCGATCCTCCAGAGTTGTGGCACGGATGTTATGTAGTGTGCTTCATACCTATGCACAGCTTGCACCAAATTTGGAGCGAGACCAAGCAGACAATGAACAAGGTGCTTCTCCTTCTACCTTTCCTGACCTCATTTGCAAGTTTTCTCTTGTTAACTCTCCCCCTTGTACCCCTTTTAGCGAAGGCTTCAATGGGTTTCTGAAACAAAAAGACCTCTATTTGGGTTGCATAAGATTTATTTTACAAGGGCAAATGACACAGCGGAGGGTTCGATGGAGAGACCTCTTACCTTGTCCCCCTCCCCCCCACCCGTATTTTCCAAATTGGAAAGGTTTCTATCATCCTCCTGTACCGCCACGACATGGCGACCTCCAATGGAGACTTGCACACTGGATCCTCCCTTCCAACCACTTGCTGCACCGCTTTTCAAATCTCCTGGCAGATGAATGTCCTTTTTGTAAAAGGCCTGAAAATCTCTTCCATATCTACTGTATGTTGAATGTCAACGGTTGGCTCCTTTATTTATTTTTCTTCAGAATTGTTTTGTTAGGATTGGTTTGGTTTTCAACACTTGTGTTTTCATCTATGGCTTGGACATCTCAAACAAAAATTTGAATTATATGTTAGCTAATTTCCTGCTTGCTCAGGCAAAAATGGCAGTATATAAATCAAGAAAAATAAAAATTGATGATTTCGGAGCTAATGAGGAAAATGCCTTGTTCTCGTTTAAAAATCTTGTGACGAGCCGTGTAAAGGTGGACTTTGCTTTTTTCTCAACAACAGGAAGGATTCCACAGTTTGAGGCCAAATGGTGCATGAAAGAAGTTATTTGTAAAATCCTGGAGAAACGTTTATTGTTTTGTGAAATGTTTAGCACATAATTTCACTGTATCAACTTTTTGTTTTCCGTTTTTCCTCCTTGAAATGAGAATGTGACCCCTATTTGGGGGTTTTCTTTTCTATTTTTATAATAAAAAGATACAAAAGTCTCTCTCTCTCTGTCTCTGTCTCTCTCTCTCGCACCCTGCTGGTTGTTTGTGATTTGGGTGTGGCGTCATGGCTGCCGTATGCAGCTGCTCTGTGTTGTGGTGAGCCGTCAGTGTATTGGTTTTGTCCCGACAGCCCCCCCCCCCCCATCCCCTCACTCCTTTCCTTCTACATCCTATGTGCCTCTGGCGTTTTGTTCTCCGGTTTTCGACTCCTTTATGATAGAGAGATAGAGATAGAGATAGAGAGAGAGGGAGAGAGAGATTGAGAGCGGGCCTATTTTGGGTGCCGCCTACCCAAATTTGACGACGCCTTGTAAGCCTTGGTTATGCTAATAATGCGTTTTTGGTTTTTCATTTTTGCTTGATTTATTTAGGTTTGATGCCTTCTTGTCCTGTTCGGACAAGAAGGGGGCGATAATATCGCCGACATGGCGAATGCACGCTCTCGATGTGAGGGTTTTGAGGGTGTAACCCAGAAGCGTGCGTTCCTCCCGACGGAGTTCTTGTGGAGGACATTATCCTCGTAGTTGGGAATATTATTGGTGATGTAAATATACGTGCTGCATCACGTATGAATCAGAAGGTAGTTGTTTTAGTTTCTCACGATACTCGTCCATGACGTTGTAAATGCCTGAATAAGCACAGAAAGTGGTAATTTTATGATGGCGTCGCCGATTTTGACTCCCGTGACGAGAGTCGTTATGTCGAACGCACCTCCGTTTATTTCCAATGACAGAATTATGACCGTGTTATCACGTTATAGTAAAATGGTGTCTCAGATATCCACAATTCCTCTTGGTTGTCGGAATGAACGTGTTAAACACGGCATGAGTTTCCGAAGGCAGGTTTACATGGTCCTACCAGACCGTGGGGACGATACGAGTCTCAATATCTCGTTCAAAATAAACTTCGAGGACACGAACTACCAGCTGTACGCATCGTCCGCCACCTGAACGTGTTTTCAGTGAGGAGCGTTCGGGCATTTAAAACGCTTTTGTTCCAAAGCCTAGTGTGTCAGGTGTGGGAAAAAAAGGTCACACTGATGCGGTGTGTAAGGAGGAGGTTACCGTGACTTCACGAATTAACATTCCAATTGGGAAGGAGGTTAACGTGACTACACAAACTAACATTCCCAACGAGGAGGAGGGTACCGGTACTCAATTTAACATTCCCAATGAGGAGGATACCGGTACTCAATTTAACATTCCCAATGAGGAGGATACCGGTACTCAATTTGACATTCCCAATGAGGAGGAGGATACCGGTACTCAATTTAACATTCCCAATGAGGAGGAGGATACCGGTACTCAATTTAACATTCCCAATGAGGAGGAGGATACAGGTACTCAATTTAACATTCCCAATGAGGAGGAGGATACCGGTACTCAATTTGACATTCCCAATGAGGAGGAGGATACCGGTACTCAATTTAACATTCCCAGTGAGGAGGAGGATACCGGTACTCAATTTAACATTCCCAGTGAGGAGGAGGATACCGGTACTCAATTTAACATTCCCAACGAGGAGGAGGATACCGGTACTCAATTTAACATTCCCAATGAGGAGGAGGATACCGGTACTCTATTTAACATTCCCAATGAGGAGGAGGATACCGGTACTCAATTTAACATTCCCAACGAGGAGGAGGATACCCGTACTCAATTTAATATTCCCAATGAGGAGGATACCGGTACTCAATTTAACATTCCCAACGAGGAGGAGGATACCGGTACTCAATTTAACATTCCCAACGAGGAGGAGGATACCGGTACTCAATTTAACATTCCCAATGAGGAGAAGGATACCGGTCCTCAATTTAACATTCCCAACGAGGAGGAGGATACCGGTACTCAATTTGACATTCCCAATGAGGAGAAGGATACCGGTCCTCAATTTAACATTCCCAACGAGGAGGAGGATACCGGTACTCAATTTGACATTCCCAATGAGGAGGAGGATACCGGTACTCAATTTAACATTCCCAGTGAGGAGGAGGATACCGGTACTCTATTTAACATTCCCAGTGAGGAGGAGGATACCGGTACTCAATTTAACATTCCCAGTGAGGAGGAGGATACCGGTACTCAATTTAACATTCCCAACGAGGAGGAGGATACCGGTACTCAATTTAACATTCCCAGTGAGGAGGAGGATACCGGTACTCAATTTAACATTCCCAGTGAGGAGGAGGATACCGGTACTCAATTTAACATTCCCAGTGAGGAGGAGGATACCGGTACTCAATTTAACATTCCCAACGAGGAGGAGGATACCGGTACTCAATTTAACATTCCCAATGAGGAGGAGGATACCGGTACTCTAACATTCCCAATGAGGAGGAGGATACCGGTACTCAATTTAACATTCCCAATGAGGAGGAGGATACCGGTACTCTATTTAACATTCCCAATGAGGAGGAGGATACCGGTACTCAATTTAACATTCCCAATGAGGAGGAGGATACCGGTACTCTATTTAACATTCCCAATGAGGAGGAGGATACCGGTACTCAATTTAACATTCCCAATGAGGAGGAGGATACCGGTACTCTATTTAACATTCCCAATGAGGAGGAGGATACCGGTACTCAATTTAACATTCCCAACGAGGAGGAGGATACCGGTACTCAATTTAACATTCCCAATGAGGAGGATACCGGTACTCAATTTAACATTCCCAACGAGGAGGAGGATACCGGTACTCAATTTAACATTCCCAACGAGGAGGAGGATACCGGTACTCAATTTAACATTCCCAATGAGGAGGAGGATACCGGTAATCAATTTAACATTCCCAACGAGGAGGATACCGGTACTCAATTTAACATTCCCAACGAGGAGGAGGATACCGGTAATCAATTTAACATTCCCAATGAGGAGGAGGATACCGGTACTCAATTTAACATTCCCAACGAAGAGGATACCGGTACTCAATTTAACATTCCCAACGAGGAGGAGGATACCGGTAATCAATTTAACATTCCCAATGAGGAGGAGGATACCCGTACTCAATTTAACATTCCCAACGAGGAGGATACCGGTACTCAATTTAACATTCCCAACGAGGAGGAGGTTAACGTTAATCCACGGCTTATTGTTCCCAATGAGGGTGAAACCAGCAGCTCAATCGCCAATATTATTCTCCTCGGTAAAGCGTTGCTATGGATACTGAGTCTAAGTTGATGACTAGTGAACGAAGAGCACCTGATGAGTCGTTGACACCAGGTGCTGTTAAAAAGGTTGTGCTCGATGTGCAGACCTTCTAGTCAGGTTCACTATGTCAATACATTTTATTTTTCGTTCAAAATCATGGTAGATTAGCAAACCTATACATTTTTGGAAAGGTTATAGCATAAGGAAACTAAAAATCAATATTTACATTTGGAGAGATACCTGTATGGCGGCCATTTTGGATTTTCAAAATGGCCACTGTAAAATACATATTTTGTTCTATTTCTGCCTCTAATTACCCTAAAAACTTTTAAAAATATACTAAACCTATATTTTCAGGGACAAGGAATCCAATGAAAGTATCAAATTAGTGCTATGAGGAATGGTAAGACACGAATCAAAGGTTTTGAATTGCAAAATACTGTCTTTATATTCGCGATAAGTTGCATAATCAAATACATGTTATCATTTTGTACAGGCAGTTAATAACATCAAAATGTGTCACAATAATTCATATCACCAAACATACACAGGCAGTCAGCAAAATCATATATACACATGCAGTCAGTATAACTTCACATCTACACAGGCAGTCAATGACAAAATATACACAGGCAGTCAATGGCATCAAACATACACGATTACAGAATATGCCATTTAGAGTTCGTCATCACTGTCCTGTGTGTCGTATCCGACAATATAGTCCGCATCGTTTTCACAGTCCGTTCCACACAAGCAAAGGTCGGTCAAATTGATTGGCAAATCGAATTGGTCGAATGGTCGATCGAATCGAATCGAATCGATCGAATTGGTCGATCGAAGCGATTGGTCGAATGGTCGAATTGGTCGAATGGAATTGGTCGATTGGTCGAATTGGTCGAATCGAATTGGTCGGAATTGGCAAATGTAAACATTGATTTTCAGATTTTCCATGTAATAACGTTTCCAAAAATGTATAGGTTTGCTAATCTACCATGATTTTGAACGAAAAAACAGTGAACCTGACTATTCCGTGCAGAAACTCTTCAGGATACTCCTGAAATCTCAGTGCAAAACGTGGACCAAATAAATAAAACGGAACACCTGGAGAAGTGTAACGGGATTGAAATGGTACAACAAAGTGCTTCCATTTCCCGCACGGACGAGGGTGATGAGGTAAACATGGCTGACAGTGAGTGGGTGAATGATACGTCATTGATCGGACCACATGAAGGTGATCAAACTATGGTCCAACATAATTGTGCCCTTTTAGCAAACGAGGGTGTAAACGCAAATCCACAGGATTGTGGAAACAAAATTTGACTCCATTTGAGGAAAGTCGGAGTCAGGCTGCCGATGTTTCCCAAACCCAACACTCTGGGGACGCCCCAGACCTTGGCATACTTGTTCACAAAACAGGAATGGCTGAGGGTATTGACCCAGACCCCTTTGGGGCAATGTCTGACTTATCGGAATCAGAGGAGGAGGTGGATGTGACGGTTGTATCACAATCAATGGTACATCAGCCCCAAGTCCCTCCTCATCTTGTTCTCTCGTTTCTCAATGAAACGTACAGACAACGGAATGTTGTCATTTTTAAATCATTTCCCCAACTTGGCTCCCTTTATTCAGGCTGCAAAACTGGTCCTAAAAAATCTGAGGAGCTAAGCGTCACAAAATCACAGTTTCATCGACTAAAGAAAATAATAACAAAGGCAAAGTTTGCATTTTCTCAGCGTCAGACAAAATTCACAAACAAATATGAAGACGCTCACTCTTGCAACTCTTAATATAAATGGTGATGGGGCGAATAACATGTGCCAGATCCAAGTAAATAGTTTATTCAAACGGAAACAAGTTGATGTGATCTTACTGCAGGAAACTCATATCATTGAGAAGGTTGAACATGACTGGAGCAGCATTTTTAAAGGTAAATGCTTCTTCAGTAACATGTCGTCTGTATCTGCTGGAGTTGGGTTCTTGTTAAAAGCAGGACTTGTACCTGACTCTTGCCTCTTTCAGG
Source organism: Myxine glutinosa (assembly GCF_964187855.1). Lineage (NCBI taxonomy): Eukaryota > Metazoa > Chordata > Myxini > Myxiniformes > Myxinidae > Myxine > Myxine glutinosa. Next base: position 205,275,678 of record NC_136262.1, read on the forward strand.
AGGAGATAAAGGGTCGGTTTGCTTCCCTGGAACTGGTGATTAATAACCTAAAATTTCTTATTTTTAATGTATATGCACCGAGTGAAAGTACTGACCGTAAAACTTTCTTTACTGTCATGGTAAACCAATAAAAATTGTTTGACCTCAATCAGTGCATATGCATGGGGGGTGATTTCAATTGCACGTTTGAGCCCAAATTGGACAGGAACTCACCAGAACCACATCCCGAAGCCCCTGGTGACCTCTCCCATTTCCTTTCCGTCGTGGGTTTTCTTGATGTATGGCGCTTGATACACCCAAACGACCAACAGTACACATGGTGTCGATGTTCCAATGGTCAAGTGTCCTTAGCGAGGCTTGACCGATGGTACATCACCCCACATTTTAGGAATATGATAACCTTCTCAAATGTTGTCCTGTCTATCTTCTCCGACCACCACATGGTCACTATGGGCCTACCCTTTCCTCATTTTAAACATACTAGTGCCTATTGGAAATTTAATACAAGGCTTTTGGATGATGCCTTTTTTAAGGAAGCCTTTCACAATCTATGGATAGCAGTAGTTGAAAAAAGCCCCATTTTGCTTCCATTAGCCTGTGGTGGGACAATATGAAAACCCATATAAGGCTGTTTGTCAACAGTTTAATTCAAGTCACTCATGAAAGTCGAGTCACACTGGCTCGGCTAGAAACTGAAATTCTAAAACTGGAGAACAAACTGGTGAAACAAGAGAATGAGGCAAACTATAAGTTACTCCTTGAAGGAAAGACCCAACTTAGAGAACTATTGCAGGAGAAAGCTGCAGGATTATTAGTTCGATTAAGAATAAAAAATATTAAAGTATCAGATAGCCCTAGCAAATCCTTTTTTCACCTCGAATCCGAAATGAGGCCAGCTCGGCTTATTTTATCAGTTATGGACCCCAGTGAAAATGTCATTTCAAATTCTGATGGGGTAAAAAAATACCATTAGAAAGTACTATTCAGAACTGTTTGCAAAAAAAGATGTTTGTGAGGATAAGATGAAACTCTTTACCTCCCATCTCCTATCCCTGACTGAGACTCAACGGCTGGAGCTGGATGTGCCGTTAACCCTTCCTGAATTATAATGTGCTCTGGTTGAAATGGAATCTGGAAAAGCTCCAGGAATTGATGGCCTACCAACTGAGTTTTACTTGGAATTTTGGGACCTTTTAGGTCCAGAACTCTTAAATATAATCCAAGAATCCCTGCGAACTGGCACAATGCCATTAAGCCTAAGGAGAGCAGTGGTGAGTCTCATCCCAAAGTCAGAAGATCTCCGGCGGATGGAGAATTGGAGACCAGTTTCAGTATTGTGCACCGACTACAAACTGTTTTCAAAAGCGATGGCAAATCGTTTGAAGAAAGTCATTGGTGACCTGGTCCTACCCGATCAGACTTTCTGCATCCCCAGTCAATCCATTTATGACAACAGTTTTTTAGTTCGGGATTTAATGGGCACTTACCACGATCAAAATGATTTTGGGATAATGTTTCTAGACCTTGAAAAAGCCTTTGACAGTATTGATCATGTTTTTTTGTGGCGTGTTCTGGAAGCATGCGGCTTTGGGGTTAATTTCAAAGCCTTCATATCTCTATTGTACACTGACATCTCTAGTGTAATTAAGGTAAACAATGAACTCATTTCCCCCATACAGGTTCAGAGAGGGGTACGGCAGGGTTGCCCAGTCTCAGGGTTGCTTTTTGCGTTAGCAATGGAACCATTACTTTGTACGCTCAGGGAGAATATCTCTGGCCTTACGTGTTTCCCAAGGAGTTCACCACTGACTATATCAGCGTATGCAGATGATGTGTGCATCATAATCAGAAGCAAACAGGATATTGATGCTCTTGTTAAATCCTTGAGAACCTTTTTCCAGGCTTATTCCCTGAAAGTTAATTGGAGGAACGGCAAAGCTATTTGGGTGCCATACCTTAATAGTTGCCTCCCTGTCTCGACACATCTACCTCCTCTTCCGGAAAACTTAGAATGGAAGGCAGATGGTATCGACTACCTTGGTGTGTCCCTTGGTTCCACACAATTTATGGAAAAAAATTGGGAAGGCTTGATTGGAGAAATGGAGAGGAGACTGAACCTGTGGAAAAGAGCCCGACCGCATCTTTCATTTAAGGGCCGTGTCTTAGTTGCCAATAACTTGGTTGCTGAAACTTTATGGCATCGATTTATTTGCCTACAACCGTCGGAAGTGCTGCTTAGAATGATCCAGGCCAAACTTGTGGACTTTTTTTGGGGAGGCCATCATTGGCTGCGGCCAAACGTAATATGCCATACTTCATCTGAAGGAGGCCAAGGCCTTGTTCACGTGAAATCCCGCCTCATGGCCTTTCGCTTATGCTCCATTCAGCACTTTCTATATTTAGAGCGCCTGCCAAACCACCCATTTACCTGTCATATTTTGCAACAGGCGGGCAGACTCGGCTATGGTCGTGAAGTATTCCTGACCCACCAAGTATGTGGATACATCAACGCTCCCTATATTCTACCAGAGCCTTGTCAATGCCTGGAAAGGTCTTACAGTGAGTCGCAAAGAGAACACATACTCCCCAGGGATGTTCGAAGTTGAACCACTGTTTTTCAACTCTCTCTTCCCTGATGTATTCAAGAGCCGTGATTTGTGCCAATGCTTCATTGATGCAGGCATGAACAAAGTATGGCACCTACGGCCAGACTCTGGTGTAGGGTGGAAGGCTGTGGAAGAAATTTCAAATATGACAGGAATTCGGTCCAAGAGGACAATCGGCTTAATATTGAGGAAAGTCGTACAAAAAGGTCATCAGCTACGGGTATTATGGACTCAGAATACACATGGACATCTTGATGAGTCATACCTTCCTAAACTGATTTTTGACTGCTCCCCCAGAGAACTTCCACCTGTTAGCACAGGGACAAATGAGTTGCAAGCTGCAAGCAGCAAGAGCCTGTATAGGTGTTGTGTGTCCCTAATTCTCGGTGTTTCTCCATTAAACGGAGTAGCACGCTGGAAGAGACTACTCCCTGCAGGGCCCCCCAATGAACCTGTATTGGAAGCGATGTATTGTAAACAAATCACCAAAAGAACAGGAGATCTCCAGTGCCGCATTGTCCACTGGATCATCCCATGCAATACATATGTGAGGATATTTGCCCCAATATCTGCATGCTGCCCCTTTTGCTCTGTAAATGAGGATGTATTTCATTTTTTCATTGGCTGTGAAAGACTTTTTCCATTATTTAACTGATTGAACTTTGTGTCACACAAATTGAATTTCAGATTTACTTTTCACTCCTTTATTTTTGGGTTCAAACAGAAAAATGTACACAAGATAAAAAATATGAACTGTTGTGTTTTTTTGTAGCAACAGCAAAACTTGCTACATACTTATCAAGAAAGGAGAAGTGTAATGGTAACCGGCTTCACCAATGCAACGTCATGACGTTTTTCACTGCGCTGGTTTCTGCAAGGGTAAAACCTGAATTTAATTTTTCCAAGACCATGGCTGGACTTGATGTGTTTGTGGAAAAATGGTGTTTAGAAAATGTTTGTGAAGTTCGCCAAAATGAGTTGGTATTATCTCTTTCTGAAATAAAGTCTATATATTTTTGGTAGTATTGAATTATTTTATGTTTTTGTAAAAATGAAATGATTAATTGTTATACTTGTTGTTTCCTTGCTTTCTTATTCTCTCCTAGTTTATGGGGATTTTTTTTGGATTTGTAAATTGTATGTACACACTTATATTTTGTAATAAAAAGGACCTCAACAGTGTCTCGCTCTCACTCTCGCTCTCACTCTCCAGTGTGGTCCTCCTGCATCTCCTACCATAGAACCCCCTTTCATTGAGTCAGCAATGGATGGTGTGAGTTGAAACTGTTGTACCTTGTGTCTGAAGGTAAGCTTGAATCTGTTTGGCAGTTGATCGAGGTGCTTTCTCAACCATTCAAACAATCCTTCGCTGCAATCTTCGATCGAGTTTCTCTTGCGGCCATGTCCAGGGAGGTTGGCTACAGTGCCATGGGCCTTAAACTTCCTGATAACATTGCGTACGGTGGACACAGGAACATCAAGGTCTCTGGAGATGGTCTTGTAGCCTTGAGATTGTCCATGCTTGCCTACAATCTTGTGTCTGACCTCCTCAAAACATCTTCTAAAAGGTGCCAATAATATTGTCCGGGCCATTTTAGGATTTCTGTGTGGAATAAGCTAAGAATTAGTAATTTTTTAAAAGCTTTTTTTGTTTTGTTTCACTGCAAACCAAAGAAATACATATGTGGATTCCAAAAGATTTTTTAATTTCAACAATTTTCTGGAAAAATGCTGCATTCTTTGAAAAAGTGCTGAAGGGTGCCAATATTTTTGGCCATGACTGTACATAATATTGGTATTCCCATCAGCGGAGCAGTCTAAAATTTTTAGTAAATCTGAAACTAGGTAGGAGATTCACATTTCAGCAGGACGATGATCTGAAGCACAAAGCTAAAGCCACACCAGAGTGGCTGAATGAGAAGAAAATAAATGTTCTTGAGTGGCCCAAAGCCCGGACTTGAACCCAAATGTACATTTTTGGCGAGACTTGAAGATTGCAGTCGATCGACGATCCCCATCAAAATTGTAAGAACTACAACAATTTTTACGTGAAGAATGGGCAAAGATTTCACCGTCTCACTGTACAAAGCTGGTAGAGATCTACCCACAAAGTTTCATATCAGTTATTGCTGCAAAATGTGATTCCACCAAGTACTGACATAAGGGGATGAATACTTTTGCACCCAGTGAATTTTGATTTGTACATGTTTTTTGCAGGTATTCCTGACATGTAACCTTCTTGAACTATAACAGGGTTTAGTTTGATCTCTCCAGTTATGAATAAAAATTTATTTTGGAAAAATTGTTTCTACATAATTTGTAATTCATCTAAATGTAGAATTATTGGTAGGGGGTGAATCTATTTTCAGGCCGCTGTGTACACACATACATGAAGGTGGATACGTTGACACCTGGGAGGGCTCTGTTCCACTTTCAGAAACCCACATATGGAGACGATAAGCAACGACACACACACACACACACACACACACACACACACACACACACACACACACACACACACACACACACACACACACACACACACACACACACACACACACAATATTGAAGTCGATGTTTTATCTTGAAATCACGCAAATCCCTGCCCATTGAATTATTGCGTCACACCAAGTCTACGGAGAGCATCCATAGCCGCTGCAAAGAAAGTGGTGAGAGCAATTGAAGCACTCAAGAGGGAGACGAATGAACCCAGCCCCACTTATACCCCCACAAATTACAAGCAAAATATACATAAAACTAGTGTCCGCGGCAGCTTATGGAGATTTGTCATTGGCTTGACAGTGGCTAATACTAATAGTAATAGCGAGGCATGCTACGTGAGGTCAAACCCCATCGCAGCGCTACTGAGGCTTAATTAGCACGTAATTAAACACACAGCTCCTGTAATTATCGGTGCCGACACTTGTTTAATTGTCCCGCCACTCGCCAGGGTGCGTAGGAGGGAGGCTCTTGGGGCCACCGGTGTCCTTCCTGGTGAGAGGCAGTGTTGGGAGTTCGGTCCGCTGGAGGGCCGCCTGGGTTATTTGCCATCGATCAATGTTAGCCACGCCCCATAATCGTAGACCACGCCCCGTCACACGTCCCTCTTCGCTTTTCGCACAAGCTAGTGCTGGGAGGATATAAGCTCTTCCTCATCCGTCGCAATAACGCCATTAGTCCGATGTTGACAATGCGAGTTTATGCCGCTGGGAATGCAGCAGCTTCCAGCTGATGGGAGCGGTAATTTAAAAAGAAAAAAAACCTGAGCTGAGCCTTTCACCTGACCACAGCGATGGCACCTATACGGCTTTCCAATTTGCACAATGGATATTCGACCTGTCGTGCTCAAGAGGAAGCTGGTTTGGGAGTGCGAATTGGCCACTACACAGCTAGTTGCAAAGGCACAAGTTAATAACCGCACTCCTACATTTACACTCGTAAACCTGTCCCTGCAAATTCGTACACCTGTGCACCTATTATACGATCCATTTAAATGGAGTGAAGTTTGCGTTTGCGTGCACGATCTTGGTGAGAAGCAAAGGTTACCGAGGATTTGTTCAGTCAAATCCCAAATTAACTGTATGGTATTGCTGCCCACGTGCAAATGTGCGTTGGTTCGAATCTAGAAACGGATGGTGGACAAACATACTCTACTAAACGAGACATCAAGAAACACGTGGTACACTTCCACAACAGGTATTACCATGTTTGGTCAATCATATCAGACTATATGTCTATATCGGTCCACATTCATTCAGTGCGTGTCCAAATATGCCAAAAATTGTGCCCGTCATCCTCACAACCTCAAACATTAACACTGATTCCACGCAATGTAGCGAGTTCCTTGAAGCGAATTCTTCTTTTCCCAAATTGAAAATTCAGATATACACAAGAATTAAAAGACGTTTATCTGGACTTTCATTTTGGATTCAGGTATATGACCTTTGACCCTTACATTCCCCATCCTCTCCCACATTTCTGGGCGTGACCCCCCCCCCCCCCCCCATACCGAGGTTGCAAATAGTAATTCACACTTTAAAAACACAAAAACCAGCACGGAGGTTTGTGGTCGAGAGCAAGGAAGGAGGATGAAACAAAGTCGCATGAGCACTGCTGTTGTTGATCCATGTTCAGTAAGTAATAAATAGCCACTTGTAGGACTGATGGATATTTTCCCTCCGGTTTCTGAGATTTTAAAAATAAACAAGTCAGGAGACGACGATGGTTCACGAGCGAGCGGTATTCATTGACAACGGACGGACTGTAACCGAAACAGGCCCGGACAGGCCAGGCCCGGAAATGTCAAAACGAAGGTTACTGACCTTGAAATGAGATAGAAAATAATGTATAATCAGTTATGACGTTAGTTATCTCCACAATACCGAAAATTCGGTGAAAAATGAAATGAAAAAAAAAAAAATAATAATAAATAAATAAAATGAAGAAAAAAACAATAATGAAAAATCGAGCTCCGTGGGGCTAGACACATGACATTGGCCTAACCAAATATCGAAACTCCTGTCAGATTCCACCAAACCCCTCGGAGAAGATGTAGCTTGATCTCGATTACCCCATAAAAATACATCTTTTTCGGGCGTGGCTCCGCCCACAATGGGCGCATTACGCCCACTCTAGGTAGGCCACACCTAGATCATGATATCAACCTCCCACCCAAATTTCATCAAGATTGGATGACATCATCGGGTAGTTAAGCTGCGGAAAGACACACACACACACACACACACACACACACACACACACACACACATGACGAATATAGTGGACACTTGATAACTCGTGAACCAATTATCTGAACTTGAGGTGAAACTCCCCTTTTCAGCCTCTTATAGGGGCAGATCTGGATGGGGAGCACAACCTCATGAGACCTTAAAGTTCTGATGCATCATACTAAATTTGGTCTGTATCGGTCGGGTCGTTTGTGAGGAGAAGATGGTTTCGTGAAAATCAGGTTTCGGGGAGGCGGCTAAGGCCCCATTTTCGGGGGAGATACCGCCCACCATGAGGACCAAAATTAAGGTTATTAATTAATGGTCCCGGTCCCTCATAGCGAATGGATCTGTCTGGCGGTTTCTGAGAAGATTTTTGAATAAAATACCAATATTTAGGGCAAAAAACCACTTCAACCCCCTTTTAAAGGGGGCGCATCTAGATGGAGTGTACAACCCCATGAGACCATGCTGTCCTGATGCATAATACTAAATTTGGTCCATACCGCTCAGGTGGTTGTGGAGAAGATGGTTTAGTGAAAATGAGGTATTTGGGGAGGGGACCGTGGCCCCATTTTCGGGTTTGATACGACATTGAGGAGCACAACTTAAGGTTAGGGCATGAATCTGATCCCTCATGGCGAATTTGGTCTGGATCTGTCTGCCGGTTTATGAGGATTTTTCAATAAAATACCAATATTTGGGACAAAACCCCACTTTTACCCCCCTTTAAAGGGGGAGCATCAAGATGGAGAGAACAACCCCATGAGACCATGCTGTCCTGATGCATAATACTAAATTTGGTCTATAATCGGTTGGGTAGTTAGTGAGGAGAAGATGGTTTAGTCAAATGTTAACGGACGTACATACACCGAGAACCACTCTATGAGGTTATTTCAGAGAGATAACCTAAAATATGGAATTGGCACATTGGAACACAAGATAATTTAAAAATAGAGTTATTCATTAATTAATTAAAAGGTTAGGCGTGAAAGAAACATGATAGAGCTTCTTAACTACGAAATATTAATAATTAATCGAAATAAATACGTTTAAATGATGGGAACATTTGAGAAGAATATTAGAAATAATGCTAATATATATATATATATATATATAAAACACAGTTTGTGTGTGTGTGTGTGTGTGTGTGTGTGTGTGTGTGTGTGTGTGTGTGTGTGATGTTACCGATAGACTCCTAAACGGAGAGGCTCACGTACTTGATATTTGGCACAGACATGGCCATTGAGCCTGGGAAGAACATGGCCGACCTAAAAATTTATTTCATAATATTTTTTTACCATATTTTTACCTCAGCGCATTTCAGCGAGGAATATTATGACCGGAATCTGACCGGTGGCAGAGCAGCGTGCTGATTCGCTCAGAGCGATCACGTGATGTTCCTTGCTGCCATTAACTCAGTTACGCGTTCGCACGTATTTCAGAGCGAAAAGCGATTGCGTTTTTTCACATTTCAGCGAGGAACATTGCCATTCACACCACATAGGTTTTTTTTTCTTTCATCTTTAGATCCATTTTTTTTTCAGCAAGGAATATTATCAGCGAGTAGGGACCCCTTCCCCTTCCTACGAAATTCATCCTGACTTCGCCCCTAGGAGGGTAGAGGGGTATCTGTAGGTAACGGGGACCTTTATTTGGCGAAGATTGGGCAAAAATTGACCGAGTTATTCAAAATATGGAGTTATATAAAATTGAGTTTTTAAGGCTGAAACGCAGTGACGTCACCACGTCCCGTGGCACGACTTTCGATTCTGAGGAGATTTTGTTTCATTCTGCACGCCTTCATTTTATTTCCAAATTAGAATCTGTTTCAATTTCTGCCGCAAACATGACATCCGTGCATCGAGTGCGGTATTTTATTTGGTAAAAATCGGTCGATTTGAAGTGGTGAAAATAAAATGCGATCGTGGAAAGTCGTAGCGAGGGGCCATTTTGAATCGGTTTTCGATTACCACACCGGGTTACTTGTGGGGGATAGGAAATTTATTTCATAATATTTTTTTACCATATTTTTACCTCAGCGCATTTCAGCGAGGAATATTATGCACGGAATCTGACCGGTGGCAGAGCAGCGCGCTGATTCGCTCAGAGCGATCACGTGATGTTCCTTGCCGCCATTAACTCAGTTACGCGTTCGCACGTATTTCAGAGCGAAAAGCGATTGCGTTTTTTCACATTTCAGCGAGGAACATTGCCATTCACACCACATAGGTTTTTTTGTCTTTCATCTTTAGATCCATATTTTTTTCAGCAAGGAATATTATACACGAAATCTGAATCGGTGGCAGAGCAGCGCGCTGATTCGCTCATTCGCACTCATTTATGACGATCACGATCACGTGATGACGTGATCACGAATGATGCTCGTGACGCGATCACGTGATGTTCCTTGCCGCCATAAACTCACAGCAAGTAGCATAGATTTTAGCATGATTAGCATTTAGCATGATTTAGCATGATTTAGCATAGATAGTAGCATGTTTCACGTAGATTTTTTTTCAGCGAGGAATATTATACATGGATTCTGACCGGTGGCAGAGCAGCGCGCTGATTCGCTCAGAGCGATCACGTGATGTTCCATGCCCGCCGCCAGGTGGCTTCACTTTTCACTGAGTATGAGCGTTCTATATATTTTCAATTCAGTGCACCCGACTTGCTCACGTACTTGATTTGTGGCATAGACATGGCCATTGGGCCTTCATGGTGTCATTTGTGCGAGGCTTTTGTCCGAGTGAGCTTGAGTCGAGAGGGCGAATGTACGGGTTGGGAATGTACGGGTCTCCCTTCCCCCACCAGGCAATGCCGGTACTGGAGGGCGTCACAGGATCGGTGAGTCTCCAAAACCCGCTTCGTGCTGTTGCGAAGATTCAGGACGATGTCGTGATTGTTGCGCTGCTCTCCGACCATGAGAACTGCAACGTCATTGTTGACTGGCCCTCCCCTTCCCCCTCTTCTCCCTCACGTTTATACACGGAATGCTGGGTACTTCCCCCCCCCCCTCTTCTCCCCTCCCCCCTTTCCTCCCCTCCCCCCTCCCCCCCGTTCCCCACCCCTCTCCTCTTCCCCATCCCCTCCCCTCCCCCGCCCGGCAATGCCGGGTACTTCTGCTAGTATATATATAACTGAATTTTACAGAATTTTACGGAATCCCCCGAAACCTCAAGCTTCGCTCCCCCGTGGCTCCCAGTATACATTGGGCTAAATCCTCCCTCAACTCATTCCATACATGCATACATACATACATACATACATACATACATATACATACACACACACGCACACATACACGCACACACACACCATTTGCTTGCTCAGGATCCATCTCATATGTTGATGTCGATCAGAAACAATGTTCATGTCGTCGTGGCAAGTAAACTTGATGACAAGTAGTAACTATTTCACTAATTAAGTTATTTACAAGTTAATTTGAGTTATTTAATTTCACAAGTTAACTTTCACTAATTTTCACTATTTCATTCTGTCATAATGAATGAACGAGCAACCATGGAGATCAGACACAATAGGTACAAGGAGAGCACAAAGCATAGGTGATTGCACAGTGACTCCATGAGGATCACGGATAAACGGGCATATCGTGCTTTCACCACTTATTGGTGGTATCATTAGGGCCTGTGCAGATCTTGGACAAAGATGTGGATCCACACTTTAAACGAACCCATTAAACGGCAGTTTTTACTGGTTTTAGTACCACTAATAACAAACTACTGGTTTTACCACCCCCGTTAAACCACCTCCCATTCACAAATTTACAGTTTTTCGTTCCTGATAGTTTCCTTCTATATCCATGTTATCCACCCCCTGCATTCTCCATTAGCCACATCCTGACCCACATCTCTTGTCCGTCCCTCGTCTCTGCTGTTTCTTTTGTCCTGTTGCATCCTGATCCGTTCTGTGTTCTAGCTCCTCCACGAGCCTCGACAATGTATACAAATAAAAATATCAAAAAGGATCTCACATTAGCCCCACATTTCATAGGCAGAGCAATTCAATGTGTGTGCCGTACCTCAGATAGACCTTGAACTGGGCGTCCCATATGCCAGGATGAGTTAACACCCTTTAGAGGCCATTTTCCCCCACAGAGCAGGGGTTGGCCTCTTTCGGGCACTGTGGTCCCCTTTTTGAAGCAATGTTTTAAGGCCGGATGTGCTTCCTGCCACCAACCCTGTTAGTCACCTCTTGCGACACATAGGGAATTACCAGTTAACTGTTACTCAATTTGCCGACCTCGGAAGGATGACTGGCTGAGTCAACCCACGTGGTCGTGGTATTAATTCAGCGATTGACCGGGTTTCGAACCCAGGATCCTAGGATCCCAAGCCAGCACCCGACCGGGTTTCGAACCCAGGATCCTAGGATCCCAAGCCAGCACCCTAACCGCTAAGCCATATGCCAGCATGAGTTAGTGGACGATAAAGATAGCACGGTGTCCTTCAGGCAACTGGTACACTGAACAAATGCCAAATTCCTGCTTTAACCTAGGGGGTACTGCATCAGCAGTAGACCTGCGCCCCCAGCAAACGATGCTACCCACAGCTAAGTGCTGCATATGAAAGAAGAAGAAGTGACACCACAAGCATCACAACAACGTGGTTGACTTAGGACCCCTCCAGAACCATAAATGGAACATCAACAATGCTGGCACAGCCTTGCAGCTGCTAATAATCATTTCTTATGATGGAGACGTGGCAACATGACATAGCTGGTGAGGCAGATTCATTTTTATTGAACTCCAGACACACAAACAGCTGCAGTAAATAGGTAAGAGTTATGTACTATCATGAATCAGAGGCATTAGTATGCATCGAGTTCAATTCATCCGATGACAAGATATAGGTCTCATTATTTTTGTTTTAACGGGATTAAATACACAGTCGAGGTACAGGCAGGAGCAAAACAATAGAAAGGATTTCAACCAGTATAGAAGAGAACAAGCGTGCAGTGGCCAGACTTGCAAGGATGACCTGAAAAGGTGAGGTGTGGGAGGCGGTTAGAAGTCATAAGATCCGAATATCAACATAAATGGGAGATGCGAGGCAGCAGTGAGTTGAAAGTACTTGAAACCTTGAAACAGAGGAGGGAAGAACATGATTGGACAGACGAAGGAAGGTAATTCCATCAGCAGAAAAAAGAGTAGGGTAAAGGAATGCAGATGAGAAGGGAAAGGCCAAGGCAATTCTGAACATCAAACACGTACTGGGGCAAAACTCCCCTATAAACACTCACAAAACCACAAAAAGGGGCAAAACTCATCAGTGTCAATTTGAAAAGAAACCCTGGTCAAGCCTCGTCGGCTTCCATTGATGGACCATGTTACTATGGCTCGTAGTAAAAAGAACAGATGACAAATTGTTGGGATAAACAATGCCAGGATGTCCTGTAGGGAATATGGACGCCAACGCGGCTTCCATCGGACTGTTATCAGCAGATTGGTGCTCAAACGTCAAAAAACCAATGATGTTTTGACAGACCTCTATCTAGACTCTAGAGTCTAGACGATCCAGGGTGAGCTGTAACAGAGAAAATGCTGCGCTGACCAGGCTAGTCAGACGTATTCCTTTTGTCACAAGCCCAGTGTTGCGGCATAAATGGAATCTCCCTTGGAGGTTATCCACAGGAACAGTCCAGAACCGGATTTGTGCTCAAGGTTACAAAGTCAGCAGGAATAAGATGCCCTCTTCAGCCCCAGAACACAAAGCAGACCGCTTGGCACGTCAACACTGGAATCTTGCATCATGGTGGAAGATCCATTGGTCTGATGCTAGCCGAGTTCTCCTGCACACGACTGATGGCACAACTCAGGGTTGGCGACAACCTAACGCAGCCTTACACCAAAGAACATTGTGGAGTCCATCCCACTCGGTGGTGAATCCCTTTTGGTATGGTCCTGACACTATATAATGTAACCTGACAGGCAAAAAGTACCATACAGGACATGCCATTGTTCTACATTTTGACAACCACCCAATTTCTTACAAGACCTGCATTCACAAATGACAATGTCCTCATGCAGTTACCGACCTATTTGGAAACAATGCCATCAGAGCATTACTCTGGCCAGCAAGGTGTCCCGATTTAAATCCAATATGACACGTTTGGGACATTTTTGGACATATACAGTCACGTGAAAAAGTAAGTACACCCTATGTAAAGTTTTGACTTTTTCAACATATTTCAACATACAGCTATTTGATCTTCATTTCAACAATATTGAAAGATAAAGGTGATATAATATAACAAATATCATGAAACATTTACATTTTGTAGTCCATTGTATAATTTAAATAAATATAAATGCAAATTTCGCATGTGGAAAAAGTAAGTACACCCCTACATTTATCACTACTTCAAATACCTAAAATTAGAATCAGGTGCACCAGCTCAGGTGCAAATGATTAGAACATCGTTAGAGAGGATCTTGGAGGAACCCGTCTTATTTAAACCTCAGACATTTAGTTTGGTTTGATCTTTGTTGTTGAAGTGTGCGGCGTCACCATGCTTAGATCAAAAGAGCTCTCTGAGGCCTTCAGAAAGGAGGTTATAGATGCCTACGAGTCTGAGAAGGGATTCAAAAAGATCTCCAAACAATTTGAAATCAATCATTCGACTGTCCAGAAGATCATCTACAAGTGGAAAAGATTCCAAACAACTGCCAACTTGTTCAGGCCAGGCCGCCCCAGCAAGTTCAGCCCAAGAGCAGACCGTAAGATGCTGAAAGAAGTCTCTAAGAACCCCAGAATGTCATCATGGGACCTACAGGGAGCTCTTGCCACTGTTGATGTCAAAGTGCACGAGTCTACCATTAGAAAGAGGCTGCACAAATTTGATCTACATGGGAGGTGTGCCAGGAGAAAACCTTTGCTGTCCAGAAAGAACATCAGGGCAAGACTAAAGTTTGCCAATGAACCAATGAATGAATGAATGAACGAGGCAAAGACCAGCAGTTTTGGAACAATGTGCTCTGGACAGATGAGTCAAAGGTAGAGCTATTTGGGAAGAGTACCAGAAGACATGTTTGGGGAAAACCAAAGACAGCATTTGACCACAAGAACCTGATACCAACTGTAAAGCATGGTGGTGGAAATATTATGGTTTGGGGCAGCTTTGCTGCATCAGGGCCTGGGTAGCTCACCATCATATAATCCACTATGAATTCTTCTTTGTAACAGAGGGTGCTTGAGGATAATGTGAGGCCATCTGTCGGAAAGTTGAAGCTCAACCGAAGGTGGACCTTGCAACATGACAATGACCCTAAACATACCAGTAAATCCACCAAGGAATGGCTGAAAAGAAAGAAATGGAGGGTTCTGGAATGGCCAAGTCAAAGCCCGGATCTAAATCCCATCGAGATGTTGTGGGGGGATTTGAAACGAGCTGTGCATGCAAGAAACCCCTCAAACATCGCACAGCTGAAAGAATTCTGCATGGAGGAGTGGGCAAAAATTTCTCCTAGTCGATGTCAGAGACTGGTAGACAGTTATAAGAAACGCCTACTTGAGGTTGTTTCTGCCAAAGGGGGCAATAACACCTAGTAGAGCCAAGGGTGTACTTATTTTTTGCACATGCAAAATTAGCATTTATGTTTATTTAAATTATACAATGGACTACAAAATGTAAATGTTTCATGATATTTGTTATATTATATCACCTTTATCTATCAATATTGTTGAAATGAAGATCAAATAGCTGTATGTTGAAATATGTTGAAAAAGTCAAAACTTTACATGGGGTTACTTACTTTTTCACGTGACTGTATCTCATAAAACGGACTCTCCTGTGCAGACTCTTGCACAGTCGAAGGCTGTTTGGCACCAGCAATGGTAACAACTCCCTTTGAATTCTTTCTGATGGCTTCTTCAAAGGATGAGGAGGGTTGGAGCAGTCATTTGTTGTTATTGTGCTTACACACATTATTGACCTTTGAGACATTCATTATGTTACGACATCATTGGATCTCATTATGGACTGATGGTGGAGGTATGATATTACAGGTAAATGTCAGATATGTCAGACATATGATGGCAGAGATAAATGTCAGATATTACAGGATATGTTGCCAGCAGCCCCATTCTAAAGTCAACATGTTTTTTCTGTGTAAAACCGTTTGGGCCGAGGCATTAGAGGCATTCACGTGCAAGTTATACAGTTTTAAAAGTGAAACATCAGTTAACACTGAGTTATAACCTGTTCTGTAGCAGTAATGGTGAGATAGTCTCATCAAATACCGATAAAGGCCAAGGCCGTCTCTATAAACACATTGATAGAGCCAATTACCAGACCGGCACTTGGCAACAATCCCTGAAAAGCAAGACAAACATTCCAAGTCCTGTTGGTCATGCATGAGTTTTGGAAAGTACGTACTGAGGGTAAGAAGAGACTATAGTTATTGATTGGATGACAGGAGATCAGGCTCCCAAATCAGTGATGGAAATGCTTGCTTGTAAATGTTCTCGATCTTGTGTAACACCAGATTTTGCATGTGGTGCAAATGGAACTAAAATGCCACTCGGTAGAGCTCATACCTCCGCCAGGCTGAACAGTTTACGTTTTGTATCCCATTGATAGGCCGGATCTGGATTCAGGCCTGAACCAAAAGCTAATAAGCTTGTTCTTGTTGCCTAACCAACTCATCCACCAAGTTTTGTCATAACTGGTCCACAATTTTTTGAAATATCGTGCTATATATTGTTTTTCCACCATCTCTCAATGGTGAAGAATTAAAAATAAATAAATAAATAAACTTGTATCCGGATTCGGATCTTCACCAAAATCGAATCAATTCGTCCTTGTCATACACCCAACCCAACCTGTCCACCAAGTTTTGTCTGCACATGTCCACAACTATTTGAGATATCTTGCTCACAGCCAAGCAGACAGACAGACAGGGGTGCAAACATAACCTCAGTCCACCTTCAGTGGCGGACATAATGAAATGCACAGATATGTGCAAATTGAAAATTTACGAGAACCAAGAAAATGAGTTAGAGGACGAACGTGATGTAGAATACGTATTCAATTGATGATGACATTGATAAACCCAGAATACTGATTATTCATCATGTTTTAAGTAATAATGGGGCAACTTAGCATAACAATTGTGCATTTTGTGAGGAAAGCACCAAATTTGGCACACTAGTAGACTATCATAATATTAAAAGATCTGGATATTGGGCCATCTCAGATTCAGAGATTTGATTTTTGCAAGATTTCGATTCGATTGGGATCGAAGAGAACACCTTCTTCGTCTTCTGTACAGTGAAGTTGCCAGCCCTGAATTCTCCGGCTACATCTGGGTGCTTCATTGGGAGTGCAACCATGTCCCTCAGGTGAACAGGGACCCACCTGGCATAGTGTGTGTGGTCTAAGGCATGGAACCGTGGGACCAGTTCCGTCAGGGCATCAAGGTACATCGTGAATGAAGCCTGCCGCAGAGAACGCACGTACCCCAGTACCAACATCTCTAGTTCCAGCACAGTTGCCCAGTACTGAAAGTTGGGAATGTCTTCTCCTCTCTGGTGACACCAGTCTTCGAACTCAGGCAGGTCTTCTGCATCATCAGCATATGTCATACAGTGGCGTTCATACGCACGGTGTTGCAGGATGTGCGGTGCCGC
The DNA here is from genome assembly GCF_964187855.1 of Myxine glutinosa. Classification (NCBI taxonomy): domain Eukaryota; kingdom Metazoa; phylum Chordata; class Myxini; order Myxiniformes; family Myxinidae; genus Myxine; species Myxine glutinosa. The sequence continues at coordinate 205,292,667 of NC_136262.1, forward strand.
TGCAGTGATTTGATGAGCTCTTCTTGTGCGGGTGACGTGGGCAGCTCGTAGGAAGGAGTCGGCCGTCCCTGGCGTTGCAATCTCAGCTTGCAAATCTGCAAAATCTGCAAATCTTGCAAAAATCAAATCTCTGAATCTGAGATGGCCCAATATCCAGATCTTTTCATAATATGATAGTCTACTAGTGTGCCAAATTTGGTGCTTTCCTCACAAAATGCACAATTGTTATGCTATATTTAGCTTAGCTGCCGGACTATAAGGGATTTGCAGTTCAAAGTTTTTTTTAAATAGACACAAGTAACATGTAATTTCTTTAAATAATTTATGATAATTTTGGTTGAATATTGTCAACAATATTCTGTAATTGCTTCCATAAATCAATGTATTTCTTCCATAAATCAATGTGTTTCTTCCATAAATCAATGTGTTTCTTCCATAAATCAATGTGTTTCTTCCATAAATCAATGTATTTCTTCCATAAATCAATGTGTTTCTTCCATAAATCAATGTATTTCTTCCATAAATCAATGTGTTTCTTCCATAAATCAATGTATTTCTTCCATAAATCAATGTATTTCTTCCATAAATCAATGTATTTCTTCCATAAATCAATGTGTTTCTTCCATAAATCAATGTATTTCTTCCATAAATCAATGTGTTTCTTCCATAAATCAATGTATTTCTTCCATAAATCAATGTATTTCTTCCATAAATCAATGTATTTCTTCCATAAATCAATGTATTTCTTCCATAAATCAATGTATTTCTTCCATAAATCAATGTATTTCTTCCATAAATCAATGTATTTCTTCCATAAATCAATGTATTTCTTCCATAAATCAATGTATTTCTTCCATAAATCAATGTATTTCTTCCATAAATCAATGTATTTCTTCCATAAATCAATGTATTTCTTCCATAAATCAATGTATTTCTTCCATAAATCAATGTATTTCTTCCATAAATCAATGTATTTCTTCCATAAATCAATGTATTTCTTCCATAAATCAATGTATTTCTTCCATAAATCAATGTATTTCTTCCATAAATCAATGTATTTCTTCCATAAATCAATGTATTTCTTCCATAAATCAATGTATTTCTTCCATAAATCAATGTATTTCTTGCTCGTAGATACAATTGTTTTGTTTTACTATTTTCTGAAGAAATTCGTATATATATTTAAATTTCATATGCAGCCTGTGGCTGCTGGTTGCATCATTGCTGGGAGGGCACCTGTGTCGCTGATGCAGTGCCCCTGCTACCAGTAAGCTGGTACTCATTTTGCGGACCTCAGAAGGATGACACGTCCATATTGACGGAAACGCAAAAAGAAAATGAAACGTTTACGTTTAAATTACTTTTGATTAAAATGGCATAATCAGTACAATTATATTGTGTTATTACTCCCGCCAGGGAGTAATGCATTCGATCGTGTCCGTGTGTGTGTGTGTTCGTGTGTTTGTGAAAAAGATATCTGGAAAAGTTCTGACCGGATTTGGATGGAAGTTAGTGGGATGATTGCCCTTGGGATAAGGAAGAATTGATTAGTTTTTGGTGAAGCTCAGGATATTATTCCAGATCCAGGAATTTTTTGAAGGATTGTTTACCATTGGAAGATAGGGCTCTTTTTTTTTTTTACATTATCTTCTATATACTCTATATTTAACATTGTGATATGAAAATAGTTTGCATATTTGTTGTAAATGTAGTTTAAACTTGTGGTTATGCGTTAGAGCGGTGTATTTTGGTAGCAGCGTCGTCTTCAAGGTTCTTTTTTTTTTCTAATAAAGACATATTCTGTCATTTTAAAACCACCAAAGTGTGTATTCGGTTTCCCCGTTTCATAAAATGTATCGTTTGATACGTATAATGCTTTAAAACTGTTTTTTGTTTTTTTTACCTCAGAAGAGATATCAACATTTACCTCAGCGAATGTCAATCGCGGTGTCAGTATTTGATGAACTTATAAAGACTTAGGTGAGTTATAAGTGTGACAAGCATGTGCACGGGATTCTTCCCAGAAGAATGAGTGGTCGCATTAGCTTGAACGACTTAAATGAGCGAGTTTTGTTTTGACGTTTGGGCCAGTTTTACATGTTGTATCCCTAAGGAATGAAAAAACTTTTTCCTGGCTTACAATTTTATTTGAAGTCACACATGCCTCAAAATACACTCTCTTATATAGAATTGAACGCTGAATCCGAAAATGTAAGTGAAATTGCCTTGTTTTTTTTAACATTATCTTCTATATATTCTAAATTTACATCTTTGCAGAGTGAAATTGCCAAAATATATATCTGTGCAGTAAGGCCTAACGAGGAACGAACACACATGTATGCATTCTCTCTTATAGAAAGCTACCAGAATTTGGAGTGCTAACATGCATGTTTGTAATCCAGAGGATATAGGACTTTAAAAATATCATAGGGAGCATTTGCCTCTCTGACTGGTAGCAAATGGCTAATAATCAGTGTCGGGCTAAGCGCCATATCCACACATCCTAATTTTGTGATAAAATAAATAAATAATCAACAAAACTAGCTCAATGTCTGGTGTGCTCTCAGGAGGTCACGCATCATTGGTCCTTTCTTTTTATTTTTTTTTAAAAGAAGCAACAGTCAATGGTGAATGTTACTTGCAATGTTGTAGAAATTATTTATCCCTGAACGATGATGATTACATCTTTCAGATATCATCACCTTCTTCCAATAAGACAGTTCCAATTTTCATGACTAGAGGCCACATACTGTATAATGCTGATGAGAACAATAAATATGAAAATTGTTAGTGGATGGAATGTTAATTAATTAATATCTTATTCTCTCAGTCATACTGAGCTGAAGCATGTCATGGTCTTGTCACGGATCTGTCCATTGTCAAGCGCATCAAAGTTCAAAACAATGCAGAGAACACAGTTGTCAATATACTGTACGTGAGTAGAATAGCTCAACTCTGTAATCAGTCCAAATTAAGCCCTTGCACCACAGAACACCCCTGTCCATATGCATGCTGCCAATGGCATGGCAAATGACATTGTGATAATTGCATGTTGTAACCTCATTATCTAACTTTAAAAAAAAGATGAAATGGAAATTTTGTGAAAAGCTCAAGTTATATAAAAGGGCTGTACGAGAAAGTTTAGTACAACAATCACTGTCCAGAACCGGATTTGTGCTGCAAGTTACAAAGCCAGCGGACAGATACGACGCCCTCTTCGATATCACCACAGAACACAGAGCTTGGCATGTCAACACTGGAATCTCACATCATGGTGGAAGATCCATTGGTCTGATGAGAGCCGAGTTCTCCTGCACACGACTGATGGAATAACTGAGGTATGGAGGCATCCGAACACAACCTATACACCAAAGAACATTGTAGACTCCATCCCATTCGGTGGTGGATCCCTTATGTACGAGCTGCCTGTTACATCACCATTCATTGTAACCTGACAGGCGGAAAGTACCATAGGGACATGCTATTTGACAACTACCCACTTCTCACAAGACCCGCAGTCACAGATGACAATGTTCTAGTGCAGTTACAGACTTATTTTTAAATAATGCCATCACAACATTGCTCTGGCCAACAAGGAGTCCTGATGCAAAGTCCTTCCTTGGCACACCAGAACTCTTATCCACCTACAAGGCCTTCATCTGGAGAACTGCTCTCCTGTCTATGCTGACACCCCTGCCTCACACCTGGAAACCTACTCCATGGAAAACAAGGCCTTCAAGATCATGGAATCTCCCACAATGAAGATGACACGATGGGCTATCGCTCTCCCATCGCAGACAGGTCAGTGTCTTCCACCTCCTCTTTTGTGGTCTTGCATCTTCCGCTCTTTCCATGCTTTGTCCCCCCACCCTCACCTCCCCTCAAGGTTTCTGCAGGGTGCCATCAACCCCCATCTGGTGAAATCCCCAAAATCCAGAATCACTGCTTACCTCCACTCTTTTTTTTTCAAACCTGTGGAACTAGCTTCCACTTTCTCTTCAATCTCATCCTTCCCTCCAGGTCTTCAACACAGCTGTTCACCACCACCACCACAATTATCATCCCCAATCGAAAACCATTATTTTTGATTACCCCCTTCAACCTCCCACCCCACTTCCCCCAACCAAGCCACCTCTTTCCAAATTGCCAGTTTTTCCTTCATGATAGTTTGTTTCTGTATACATCTTGTCCTCCCCCTGAGTCGACCCCTACTTCTCATATCCCTGATTTCTCAAAGTCTCCCTCTATATTGTCCCTCAATCCCTGCTGAAGGTGTGTTTCCACCCTCTCTTCCTACTGTTCCTTTAGTTCCATTAAATCCTGATCCGTTCTCTGTCCTGACTCTTCCACGAGCCTTGACTTTGCATTCCAAATACCTCATTATATATATATATATATATATATATATATATATATATATATATATCTGTGCAGCGTCTGTCCTGTCCTGTGTTGTCTTGTGTTGTCTCGTCACTGAACTACTTTCTCAAACTTTTGTGAAATCGTACCAAATTCCCGGGATGCACATATCTCTCCCGTCGGTATGTCCTAAGGGTATTTGTTTTGAAAAAGTTTCCAAATTTTTTTTTTTTGGGGGGGGATTTTTTTGGGGAAATTTTTTTTTTTTCAACTTAAGTTTTCAACTTCAATTGTTTATAAAATGTGATATCACGTATATTACAAATACATTTGTGCAAAATAATTGTTTGAATTATGATTGGTTTAAACCATGACAAAACGGCAACTCGGGTACAGTCATTTATCTATATATCTACACATCTGGGCAGTGTCTGTGTTGTCACTTAACGACTCCCTCAAACTTTTGTTTCCGTGGTTGTGAAGAGTTTTTAATAACGTTGTGGTGGTTTTGAATCACGTGGTGGTGAGGTATTTTGAATTATGTGGTGGTGAGGTGTTTTTAAATGATGTGGTGGTAAGGTGTTTTTAAATCACATGGTGGTGAGGTGTTTTTAAATGACGTGGTGGTGAGGTGTTTTTAAATGACGTGGTGGTGAGGTGTTTTTAAATGACGTGGTGGTAAGGTGTTTTTAAATCAATGGTGGTGAGGTGTTTTTAAATCACGTGGTGGTAAGGTGTTTTTAAATGACATGGTGGTGAGGTGTTTTTAAATGACGTGGTGGTGAGGTGTTTTTAAATGACGTGGTGGTGAGGTGTTTTTAAATGACGTGGTGGTAAGGTGTTTTTAAATCAATGGTGGTGAGGTGTTTTTAAATCACGTGGTGGTAAGGTGTTTTTAAATGACATGGTGGTGAGGTGTTTTTAAATGACGTGGAGGTAAGGTGTTTTTAAATCAATGGTGGTGAGGTGTTTTTAAATCACGTGGTGGTAAGGTGTTTTTAAATCACATGGTGGTGAGGTGTTTTTAAATGACGTGGTGGTGAGGTGTTTTTAAATGACGTGGTGGTGAGGTGTTTTTAAATGACGTGGTGGTGAGGTGTTTTTAAATGACGTGGTGGTAAGGTGTTTTTAAATCAATGGTGGTGAGGTGTTTTTAAATCACGTGGTGGTAAGGTGTTTTTAAATGACATGGTGGTGAGGTGTTTTTAAATGACGTGGAGGTAAGGTGTTTTTAAATCACATGGTGGTGAGGTGTTTTGAATTACGTGGTGGTCAGGTATTTATAATTACGTGGTGGTGAGGTGTTTTTAATAATGTGGTGGTGAGGTGTTTTGAATTAGTTGGTGATAAGGTGTTTTGAACTACATGGTGGTGAGGTGTTTTGAATTACTTGGTGGTGAGGTGTTTTTAAATGACGTGGTGGTCAGGTGTTTTTAATTTCGTGGCTGTGAGGTGTTTTATTACGTGTTTTATGGCTGTGAGGTGTTTTTAATTTCGCGGTGGTGAGGTGTTTTTATTCCGTGTTTTATGGCTGTGAGGTGTTTTTAATTTTGTGGTGATGAGGTGTTTGTATTACGTGTTTTATGGCTGTGAGGTGTTTTTAATTTTGTGGTGGTGAGGTGTTTGTATTACTTGTTTTATGGCTGTGAGGTGTTTTTAATTTCGCGGTGGTGAGGTGTTTTTATTCCGTGTTTTATGGCTGTGAGGTGTTTTTAATTTTGTGGTGGTGAGGTGTTTTTATTACGTGTTTTATGGCTGTGAGGTGTTTTTATTCCGTGTTTTATGGCTGTGAGGTGTTTTTAATTTCGTGGCTGTGAGGTGTTTTTATTATGTGTTTTATGGCTGTGAGGTGTTTTTAATTTTGTGGTGGTGAGGTGTTTGTATTACGTGTTTTATGGCTGTGAGGTGTTTTTATTATGTGTTTTATGGCTGTGAGGTGTTTTTAATTTTGTGGTGGTGAGGTGTTTGTATTACGTGTTTTATGGCTGTGAGGTGTTTTTATTCCGTGTTTTATAGCTGTGAGGTGTTTTTAATTTCCTGATGGTGAGGTGTTTTTATTATGTGTTTTATGGCTGTGAGGTGTTTTTAATTTTGTGGTGATGAGGTGTTTTTATTATGTGTTTTATGGCTGTGAGGTGTTTTTAATTTCCTGATGGTGAGGTGTTTTTATTATGTGTTTTATGGCTGTGAGGTGTTTTTAATTTTGTGGTGATGAGGTGTTTTTATTATGTGTTTTATGGCTGTGAGGTGTTTTTAATTTTGTGGTGATGAGGTGTTTTTATTACGTGTTTTATGGCTGTGAGGTGTTTTTAATTTCGTGGTGGTGAGGTGTTTTTATTACGTGTTTTATGGCTGTGAGGTGTTTTTATTACGTGTTTTATGGCTGTGAGGTGTTTTTAATTTTGTGGTGGTGAGGTGTTTGTATTACGTGTTTTATGGCTGTGAGGTGTTTTTATTCCGTGTTTTATGGCTGTGAGGTGTTTTTAATTTCGTGGCTGTGAGGTGTTTTTATTATGTGTTTTATGGCTGTGAGGTGTTTTTAATTTTGTGGTGGTGAGGTGTTTGTATTACGTGTTTTATGGCTGTGAGGTGTTTTTATTATGTGTTTTATGGCTGTGAGGTGTTTTTAATTTTGTGGTGGTGAGGTGTTTGTATTACGTGTTTTATGGCTGTGAGGTGTTTTTATTCCGTGTTTTATAGCTGTGAGGTGTTTTTAATTTTGTGGTGGTGAGGTGTTTGTATTACGTGTTTTATGGCTGTGAGGTGTTTTTATTCCGTGTTTTATAGCTGTGAGGTGTTTTTAATTTCCTGATGGTGAGGTGTTTTTATTATGTGTTTTATGGCTGTGAGGTGTTTTTAATTTTGTGGTGATGAGGTGTTTTTATTATGTGTTTTATGGCTGTGAGGTGTTTTTAATTTTGTGGTGATGAGGTGTTTTTATTACGTGTTTTATGGCTGTGAGGTGTTTTTAATTTTGTGGTGGTGAGGTGTTTTTATTACGTGTTTTATGGCTGAGGTGTTTTTAATTTTGTGGTGGTGAGGTGTTTGTATTACTTGTTTTATGGCTGTGAGGTGTTTTTAATTTCGCGGTGGTGAGGTGTTTTTATTCCGTGTTTTATGGCTGTGAGGTGTTTTCAAATTTGTGGTGGTGAGGTGTTTTTATTACGTGTTTTATGGCTGTGAGGTGTTTTTATTCCGTGTTTTATGGCTGTGAGGTGTTTTTAATTTTGTGGTGGTGAGGTGTTTGTATTACATGTTTTATGGCTGTGAGGTGTTTTTATTCCGTGTTTTATGGCTGTGAGGTGTTTTTAATTTTGTGGTGGTGAGGTGTTTGTATTACGTGTTTTATGGCTGTGAGGTGTTTGTATTACGTGTTTTATGGCTGTGAGGTGTTTTTAATTTCGTGGTGGTGAGGTGTTTTTATTACTTGTTTTATGGCTGTGAGGTGTTTTTATTACGTGTTTTATGGCTGTGAGGTGTTTGTAATTTTGTGGTGGTGAGGTGTTGTTATTACGTGTTTTATGGCTGTGAGGTGTTTTTAATTTCCTGGTGGTGAGGTGTTTTTATTATGTGTTTTATGGCTGTGAGGTGTTTGTAATTTTGTGGTGGTGTTTTTTTTGTACGTGTTTTATGGCTGTGAGGTGTTTTTATTATGTGTTTTATGGCTGTGAGGTGTTTTTATTACGTGTTTGATGGCTGTGAGGTGTTTTTAATTTCGTGGTGGTGAGGTGTTTTTATTATGTGTTTTATGGCTGTGAGGTGTTTTTATTACGTGTTTGATGGCTGTGAGGTGTTTTCAATTGCGTGGTGGTGAGGTGTTTTTAATTTTGTGGTGGTGAGGTGTTTTCATTACGTGTTTTATGGCTATGAGGTGGTTTAAATTACTTGGTGGTGAGGTGTTTTGAATTACTTGGTGGTGAGGTGTTTTGAATTACTTGGTGGTGAGGTGTTTTGAATTACGTGGTTGTGAGGTGTTTTGAATTACTTGGTGGTGAGGTGTTTTGAATTACTTGGTGGTGAGGTGTTTTGAATTACGTGGTGGTGAGGTGTTTTGAATTACTTGGTGGTGAGGTGTTTTGAATTACTTGGTGGTGAGGTGTTTTGAATTACGTGGTGGTGAGGTGTTTTGAATTACTTGGTGGTGAGGTGTTTTGAATTACGTGGTGGTGAGGTGTAATCGTCCCAAACTTGCAGTCTGCACCTACCCCTCCCCTTTGTGTGTGCAGAGGGGTTCTTTCTTGAAAAAAAAAAACATTCAACCTAAATCTTCAACCTAAATTGCCTATAAAAATGTAATATCACAAACACAACAAATACATTTGTGCAAAGTAATAGTTTGTATTATGATTTGTGTAAATCATGACAACACAGCAACTCAGGTACCGTCATTAGCCTCAGCTAAAATAAGCCCGTTCCTCAGTAACGTGCGCTCTCCTCACCAAGCTAGTATATATATATATATACTAGCTTGGTGAGGCTGTGAGGTGTTATATATATATATATATATATATACTGTATATATATATATATATCTATATCAAAGGGATGCACAAAGCGACCCTCCCTTTATATGGGATCGTTTCTCTGTATGCAACTTTAACATGGGGACTGAAAATGTGTTTCTCAGCTTCCAATTGACGATTGAATTATTTAATCTCGAAAGTGATTCTTCACCATCGGGAGATAGGTACAAAAACGATACATAGCAGGATATCTCAAAAAGTTATGGTGAGATTTGACGAAACTTGTTGGACAGGTTGTGTGTGTGACAAGGAAGAATAAATTCAATTTTGGTGAAGATCCGGATCCGGATCCAGCTAGTATAATTTTTTAAGTGAGTCTTCACCATTGAGTGATATGACCAACCTGGCAGAGGTTTGCTCTCTACTGAGTGCCGTTCTCGTATTTGAAATGAATTTTGTGAAAAATACCAGGGGCCCCTTTATATGGGATGTGCAATGTGTCAAACTATAGAAAAGAAGGGACATTCTTGGAAAAAATGCCAGGAGCATAGAAAAGGCCCCTTTATATGCTTTGTGCCATAGTATAGAAGAGAAGGGACATTCCATAGCTAGAAGAAAATGCCAAACAATACAAAATAAGGGGCATTCAAAAAAATCTCGTGTGCATTCTGGACTACCCTTGTGTTCTTAGGAGGAACCAAGTAATGCTCTAGAAAAGTTCATATAAAGGGGCGCCAATTTGATTCATACAGATACACGAAGAAGTAAGTCTATTTTCAATACAGCTGCAGTCTCTTGGTTTCAAAGGGACCTCTTTGCGGTCCTTCATTTTTCTGTAAAAAATAAAAATGCCATATATAATATTAGTTTTCTATTCTATTTCAGAAGTAGGTGTACATATACAATTCATCAGTCACCTGTAATTATCATCAGTAGTCATATCACGTTTGTCCAATATGTCTGCAATGTCAACATTTGCAAGTTTATGTAATGTGCAATTATTGTCCAAAAGAGACTGGTAAAATAGGCTGCACTGCACATGTGTACAATTCTTTCATCTAATCCAATATTGTTGCCGATAATGTGTACACACATCCCGCTTGTCCAACGCTTGTCCCGACGAATACATCACACCCAACATGTCTGCAATTGGTTAGTACATAGTACACACTGCCTTTATTAATTTTTTTAACAAATTAGATTTCACACACATGCACATTATCTTATGCGTTTTCGTTTTCAAGGTACAAAGAAAACTTTACGTACTGATGGGTTTTAACCTATATATGTGGGGCGCCCCTTTATATGAACTTTTCTAGAGCATTACTTGGTTTCTTCAGATAACACAAGGGAAGTACAGCATGCACACGAGATTTTTAGAATGTCCCGTCTTTTCTATAGTTTGCCACATACCATATAAAGGGGCCTTTTCAATGCCCCTGCCATTTTCCCCAAGAACCACCTTTAGAGGCCATTTTTCCCCGCAGAGCAGGGTTTGGCCTTTTTTTGGGCACCATGGTCCCCTTTTGAAGCAATCTCTTATGGCCGGATACCTTTCCTGCCACCAACCCTGTTAGTCGCCTCTTGCGACACACAGGGAATTACCAGTGAACTGGTACTCAATTTGCCGACCATGGAAGGATGACAGGCTGAGTCAACCCCCCTGGTGTTAATTCAGCAATCGACCGGGATTCAAACCCAGGATCCTGGGATCCCAAGCCGGCACCATTTTTCCCAAGAATATATATATATTTGCATGCAAACTTTGGCAAATTGCTTGGGGAGAGAGAGAAAGTGGTGAACTTTTGAGTGCAAACAGTGAAACAAAACAAGTAGCTTGTTTTTTTGAGAATTACAGGTTCACAACAGCATGTTTTGTCCAAACTTAATGAAAAGTATCCCCAGGCCAAATCTGCTTCATAACATGCAACCAGCCTGACAGCAGAGAAAGGTAATGATATGCTAATAATGACCGTTGAGGACAAGTAATCATGTCGGCCCCTCATACGGCATGGTTATTCCTAAAGTTGTTGTGCAAAACACTTCTCTGATCACCCTGGCATGTGATGAAAGGTTGAAGACAGACCTTTAGTTTTAATGTGTTTCAGGTGGATTATTGTGGGACAGTGGTGAGAACATAATCTCAAAACACAAGATCCCAGTGTGCGGAGAACAAATATTTTTTTCTCTCTAGAAGAAGCCGAAACGTATGACGGCATTTCTCACTCGTCGTGGGAAGGCTCCATTGTGGACCTAATTGCTGCCAAAGCCTTGGGAATCCTCCCACAGGTCCTGGGTTGGCTTTACTGGTCCGGTCAATTCCCACGTTGGTTTGGAAAACATGCCATAGGGCACAGAGCAAGGTCCTCTCAACAAAGCAATCTCTGAAGATGAACCAGAAAGAATCTCACAATAAGCAATGGTTAAGAAGAGAAAATATTTCGAACAAAAGTGAACTGACATTTCCTGCGCTGGAACTCCTGTGACCTGTTCATTATTGGAGAATATTAGTAATGTCATATGTAATCAATGGAGGTTGTATTTTTGAAGACATATTGTACAAAGGTTCAGCATTCATGAAATAAACCTTTTCATTTCCATAATGTATTCAGGTCTTAGACTTCTTCAAATAATTCTTATTTTACCTTCCCCCCAAAAACATCAATCCAATGTTACGTGCTCCTCCCCGACCCCCTGGTCACGGTGTATCTCCGAATCCCGAGAGGTGTCACGGCAGAAAAATTATGTTATTCTGTGTTAGAAATCAACAGTGAAACCACACCAATGATTCTAAACGAACAAATGTTGTATTAAAAATCACACACAAGAATAACGGTACAACCAATAGCAATCCAGAGTGCACTCTATATATCTTAGGATGGTACCATCAACTAAAGTCAGATAACTCACTGCGCTCCACGTGAGTGACAAAGGACACTCCTCAATGTCTCTATAACCTTCTCCAAGGCGAAGTTGGTTCACTCCGGCGAGTAGTGATGAGGTGAAGAGGCGATGAGGCGATGGGGTAAAGCATGGACCGTCACGTGGTCCAACCCGAAGCAAACTGGCGTCGGAAAGGGAAATCCCAAAGGCGCGATCCAGACGTGCACGTTCACAGCTCAATCAGCAAACCACAACGTAATTGGAGATGACGCGGTCGCACACACACATCCCAGACAGATGATAGGATGTTGAGAAGAGCTGACACGTAGCAAAACCTTTGTCGGTGAATGACACACGAGGTTCAAAATGGCCGACAGCTGTTACTTGAGTCGATGTGGCCAGGCAAGGATCCGTCGGAATCTCAGCCTAAACCTGACTACGCAGATTTCTCAATCCCAGCGATAATACCTATCACAGGATGTCCTTTCAAGGAACTCAAAATTCCCTCGCGACCTTCGTTAGACAACGCTCGCTACAGAGCTCGACGTCACGCATCTTGTCCGACTTTTCTCGCCACGCCTCTTCCTCTTTTTTCACGTCTTCCGGTTCTCGATCCTGCTTCCTGTCTCTTTTTTACCATGAACGCTTTTAACCTTTTAACCACAATAACCATTTCCCTTAAACAACAACAATTATAATACATAGAACTAGAAGGGTTTCAAGTGGATGAAAACCACAACAGCGGCAGGGACGAATCCGTAACACCAACCAAAAAATTATTATGGAGACTATGATGCTGCTTATAACCAAATAATCAGCCATCACTAAGATAAGAGTGCCGTTACTCATTGATCAATGATCATCCATTTATTTTTTCAATTAAAAAAAATTCTCAAAAGGATGTTCAGCAAACCACAACGTAGTCATGACATCAATGAACATCCAAATAAATAAGCAATAAAAACAGGTACAAACTAGAACGGGCACTCGGTTTTGATCGCTGTGTATTTATTTGTATGTCTGTGTGTGTGTATGTTAATCGCATAACTCAAAAAGTATTCAACCGAATTGCATGAAATTTGGTGGGATGATTGGTTATTATACGGGACACATTTGATTAGATTTTGGGAAACAGATTTGCTCAAATTCTGACTATTTTTAACTCGATCGTATTTCACTCAAAGTTATGAGCGACTGAAGAAGAAGATGTCCATCCAGGACGTCATCACTATAACGCGATCTCCCGCGATCATTTCAACCTCAAAAAAAATTATAATTGCAGATTTGACAATAGATGAGGCATATTAACAAACGAATGAAACAGATTTGCTCAAATTCTGACTATTTTTAACTCGATCGTATTTCACTCAAAATTCCCTCGCGACCTTCGTTAGACAACGCTCGCTACAGAGCTCGACGTCACGCATCTTGTCCGACTTTTCTCGCCACGCCTCTTCCTCTTTTTTTCACGTCTTTCCGGTTCTCGATCCTGCTTCCTGTCTCTTTTTTACCATGAACGCTTTTAACCTTTTAACCACAATACCATTTCCCTTAAACAACAACAATTATAATACATAGAACTAGAAGGGTTTCAAGTGGATGAAAACCACAACAGCGGCAGGGACGAATCCGTAACACCAACCAAAAAATTATTATGGAGACTATGATGCTGCTTATAACCAAATAATCAGCCATCACTAAGATAAGAGTGCCGTTACTCATTGATCAATGATCATCCATTTATTTTTTCAATTAAAAAAAATTCTCAAAAGGATGTTCAGCAAACCACAACGTAGTCATGACATCAATGAACATCCAAATAAATAAGCAATAAAAACAGGTACAAACTAGAACGGGCACTCGGTAGAGCGCATACCTTCGCCGCAGCTACTTTTGTTGCCAAAATAAAAGACTACAAGATCTGTGTAGCAAAGCATTTTGGCATTAGTTTCATACAAATTGGACACAAATTGACCGCGCTATGGTAAAAAGACGATTTTGACCTTTTCATGACCTTGACCTTGACCTTTGACCCGATCGATTCCAAAATCTAATCAAATGGTTCCCGGATAATAACCTATCATCCCACCAAATTTCATGCAATTCGGTTGAATACTTTTTGAGTTATGCGAATAACATACACACACACACACAGACATACAAATAAATACACAGCGATCAAAACATAACCTTCCGCTTTTGCGAAGGTAATAAATACACAGCGATCAAAACATAACCTTCCGCTTTTGCGAAGGTAATTAACCTGAAATTGCAGACAGAATTATTTATTTTATCTGAGAAGCTAAACGAATCTTCTTCTTCTTTAGTACCTCAAACTTTATGTGAAATGCGATCGATTTTTAAAAATCAGAATTTGAGCAAATCTGTTTCATTCGTCTGTTAATATGCCTCCCCGATTGACAAATCTGCAATTTGAATTTCATTTGAGGTTGAAATGATTGCGGGAGATCGCGTTATAGTGAATCGTGATGACGTCTTGGATGGACATCCTCTTCTTCAGTCGCTCATAACTTTGAGTGAAATACGATCGAGTTAAAAATAGTCAGAATTTGAGCAAATCTGTTTCATTCGTTTGTTAATATGCCTCATCTCTTGACAAATCTGCAATTATAATTTTTTTTGAGGTTGAAATGATCGCGGGAGATTGCGTTATAGTGATGACGTCCTGGATGGACATCTTCTTCTTCAGTCGCGCATAACTTTGAGTGAAATACGATCGAGTTAAAAATAGTCAGAATTTGAGCAAATCTGTTTCATTCGTTTGTTAATATGCCTCATCTATTGTCAAATCTGCAATTATAATTTTTTTTGAGGTTGAAATGATCGCGGGAGATCGCGTTATAGTGATGACGTCCTGGATGGACATCTTCTTCTTCAGTCGCTCATAACTTTGAGTGAAATACGATCGAGTTAAAAATAGTCAGAATTTGAGCAAATCTGTTTCCCAAAATCTAATCAAATGTGTCCCGTATAATAACCAATCATCCCACCAAATTTCATGCAATTTGGTTGAATACTTTTTGAGTTATGCGATTAACATACACACACACGCACACACAGACATACAAATAAATACACAGCGATCAAAACATAACCTTCCGCTTTTGCGAAGGTAACTAGAATGGCACTCAGTAGAGAGCATACCTCCACCAGGTGAACAGTTTACGTTTTGTGTCCCAGAGTAGACCAGAAAATCACAATACAGAATAGAATCACATTTAATCAAAATCTTCCTGCCATAACTTTTTGAGATATCCTGCTATGTATCGTTTTTGGCCCTATCAACCAATGGTGAAGAATCACTTAAAAAAATTCTGGTAGTCGGATCCGAATCCGGATCTTCACCAAAATCCAATCATTTCGTCTTTGTCACATACATTTCCATTTCGATTTCCATTTCGATTTTCATCCATTTCGTCCTTGCGACATCTCGGCCAAATTTCGTCCGAATCCATCCACAACATTTTGAGATATTTTGTTCACAAACGGACAGACAGACAAATGGACAACCAGACAGACAGGGGTGAAAACATAACCTCCATCCACGTTTGGTGGCGGAGGTAACAAATTCGAAAAATCAGCAAGTTCTACAACTTTATAATCAAATCGATGATAAGCTGCATGCAAATGTCTTTTTTTATTTTTTTTATTTATTATAATACAAGATCGAGGCTCGTGAAAGAGCTAACATTAATCACACAAAAAGACAAACCGACACATAAAACACAAAAAATAAGGGGAGCGGTAGACAAGATGGGGAGAGAGGGGGAAGGACACAAACACAACATTTGAGAGCAGGGACATCGGGAGAAATGTGGGAGGGGGAGGGCTTTGGGGAGAGGTGGGAGAGGTATAAAACATATGAGCACTGCAAGGACTTCCAGGAAAGAAGTTGGAATTTAAAAAAAAAGTGTATCTGGGGTGAATTAGCGGGCGTAGAAAAGATCAAGGTTTTGGATCGGGGAAGATAAGAGATGGTGGTGAACAGCTGTTTTAAAGACTTGGAGGGAGGAGTGGGATTGACGGGAGTGGGGGAGTTTGTTCCAGAGGCGGGAGAAAAGGGGAATGAAAGAGTGAAGGTGAGCAGAGAGCGTAGATTTTTGCAGTTTAACCATCAGAGGTTTGCAGGCATATCTTGTGCGACCTGTAGGAATATTTGGGGGACAGAGCCCAGAGAGAGCTGGGGGGGCAAGGCCAGAGAGGAGTCGGTAGAAGACGGAAAGACCACCAACCTGCCTCCGGTGAGTGAGTGAAAGGCCCTTGGAGTTATCTTCATCGCAGGAGATTCCAATGATTCTGAATGCTTTGGTTTCAACAGCGTGAAGACGAGCTAGGTGTGAGGCAGGAGCACCAGCCCAGAGGGGAGAGCAGTATTCCATTGAGCTGCAGATGAAAGCCTTGTATGTAGTGAGGAGCTCAGGTGTGCCAAGGAAGGACTTTGCACGACGGAGGATGCCCAGTCGGCGACTGGCTTTGGAGGCCAGATTTGAAATGTGGTTTTCCCAGGAAAGATCATGGCAGATAGTGAGACCCAAAAGCTTGAGTGACAGAACTTCTTGGAGAGGATTATTCAGAAAGTGGATGGGAAGGTTGTCCAGTCGGTCTTTTCAGAGAGACATCGTAAGAGTGTGAGATTTGTCAGGATTGAAGGACATGTTCCACTTGTTTGCCCAGTCTGTGATTTTGTCCAGGTCTGCAGAGAGTGAGGAGGCTGCAGACTGCCGATCTGAGGGATGAGGAATGGAGCGACAGAGAGTAGAGTCATCAGCAAAGAGATAGAGAGGATTTTCAAGAGAGTCAGAGAGAACATTGATGAAGAATGATTTATCCATGAATGATGAAGAATTTTTCCTCATGATTGATCTATTCCTTGGTGATATACCCTGTTTTTTTTTCTTGATTTTGAGTAAAGTATTTGCATTTATTCCACTGTTTTGAATTTGCATTGCATTTCTTGATTGGCATTCTGTGTGTTGAAGAGTGGGGGGTGGTGGGGGGGGGGGGTGTAAAAGTGCGTCAGCATTTGGATGGTAACTGCTCGGTCACTTCTGACTGCTTATACGGCGCGACCCGCCCACGGGAAACGTATTGGCCTCCCGAGCACATCAATTAGGATCAATAGGCAGTACCCCGAGCCCTTCATGCCGGGGCCAGGTCGTAACAAGCGGCGTAACTGGGCTTGTAAAATATTATAAACCACAAACACACATGATTAGCTTTTTAACAGTCGCTAATGCTGTTTATAGCATTAACCAAAGGAATTTGGAGGAATCCCGACATCCGTGAGGTAAGTTTTACTTACAGAACTGAGGGAAGATCTACTGTAATCTATATACCCCAAAAGGGTTGGGTACGTACCGTTTTGTTGTAAGAGATGTAACGCCGATGCTTTCGATATTTGATGGTCATTTTAACAATCGGTTTGTTTGTGTTTCACACTGAATGAAAAACGTAAAGGCAGAGCATGGCGATTGTGATATATAACAGGTTCGACGATATGTTCGGCATGAATGGCATATAAATCAAAATGGCGGTGTGTGGAGAGTCAGCCGTTGTAGATTCAGCCGTTGTACGCCGTAATGACATCAGACGTAATCACATCACCCTGTCATGTGACCAGATCCTCAGTTCTGATTGGTATACGTTTGAGGGGACATACAGACATACAGACGGACAAACACTGTTCTAGATGGCTTTGCCCTATGGCGTACGCCGTAAAAACCGAATGACAACAGATGGAAGGCTACCCCCAGGATTATGACTGCTTCCTTCTTCCTCCTTGTCTGACTAATGAGATTCTGAAGAACCTTTGGAAGTGTTACTTGGTGACTCTTCAAGGGAAACTCCTTCAATGAACTCAAATTGACACAATAGTTGTCTATATGAAGTTGAAGAAATTCTCTACATTGTTTAATGTAATTGCAATGTTTTCTTGCACTGCTACCTTGAATAAAATGGACACCGAGGGATGGAGCCATGGTGATTCTTCCTTTGGGAATGTCAATAGCTCATGTTATGTGCTATCTGTAAATTTCAGACCATGAGTTACTTCCGGCAGAAAATTGATTGTTTATCTGTATTTACCTATTACATCTTAGGTACCAGTACCTCTTTGACTACAAAACCAACCATTAAATTTACACCCCTGCAAAAGCACCAAAATGTTTCAGAAATCCTTCAAGTTACCATTCAGAGGGATCGGCACCCACAGCTGTATGTACACTAGTGGTACAGCAGTGATTTTTGTAATTTTGGGGAAAGGATTCATCAATCGGCTACAGATCAGTGAATCAAATGAACACAACAAGTGGTACTTGCTATTTCATAAGATCCAGGTTATGCCTGGACCGGCAACATAGTCTCGAGGCATGCACACTCACCTTTGAGCTGTCTCGCATGGGTTTGGATCTTGACCCGGCTACAAACTGACATCCTAGTGTTTCGCATCCAGGAGAGGCATCATTGCATGTTGTCTGTCACAAGGACGTTGAGTCGGAGGATCTTAAGGTCCACTCGGTGGTCGCCGGCTCCCTGAACAAATTAAAAATTCCTGCCACTTTTATTGGAGTACCCTGCAAAGAAGTGGCGACCCATCCAGGATTGCTTCTTTCCTGGAAGTGTTTCCCAACTTGCCATGAATTCCCTGAAGCCATCAAGAGTATGGACCTCCATTAATAAACAATAACAAGCATTCCTTTCACTTTGTTGGGCACTTAGGGCTTCCGAGGCCATTTAGTTGGAGCTCACACACACACACACACACACACACACACACACACACACACACACACACACACACACACACACACACACACACACACACACACACACACACACACACGACAAACACATAGCACGGCCACTGAGCTTGGGGGAAGTGCTGTCACTATCGTCACTTCCTGGGATACTCTGGGTACCAGTGACATCATAACAATGGCACCGCTTTTCTCACTGTACTCAGAGGCATTTCCTCAAGAGGAATTTCTTCCTTCCCATGGATGGCAACCGATCGGGATTGTCCGTGCTCTATCCTCTTCAAGCAAGGAAGCAGCACGTACTATTTTTAAGGTCTTTGGTATCCCTTGAACCGGTCCAAACCGGATGGGTGTTTTTTAGGAGACACCATCTCCTTACTGGATGGCCGTTGCCTCCCTACAGGAGCTCATCCACCCTTTGCCAGGTGTTGTTCTTGGTCCTGGCAGGTTGTCACAGTCACCCTCCCCACCAGCAAAGCCATTGAGGCATGTCGGTTTAGTCGCTGACAACCCGACCATGTGGCAGGTAACACTGGGATACATGTTACCAGTGGCAGTCCCAAAAGACTGACCTGACGCTGACCTACCAGGCATGTAACAAGAGATATGGCAAACATTTATTGCATTTTCACAAATATTTGGTCAAAGAGCAAACAACTTGTGAACATGAAAGAATTGCTACTTTCTTCAAGAGGTCAAAACCCAAAACAGGTTTGTCTTTCAGAGGTTTATTTGACCGTATTAAGTAAATGTAAGAGTAAATTACAGTAAGCATAAATTTAACAATGATTTTTGTTCCTAAGCATTCATGATTTGTTTGTGTGTATGGTAAAATACAACAACATGCTGTTTAGGTTTTTACACCCCACTCACCTATGTGAGGAAAAACTGCATGCCAACCGCCTCCCGACCCATCCTCAAATACCCATCGGAGGGCCGCAACAACAACACAACAACAGGCATTTTAAGGCCATTTTCCCTGCTAGAGCGGGGGTTAGCCTTGCGGTCCCCATGACAATCTTCTCCATCTTGCCCTATTTTCTGCATCTCCCCTTGTTAACCCCCTTGCCCGCATTTCTTCTTCCACCATCTTTAGCCAAGTCTTTCTCGGTCTTCCCCGTCCTCTACTTCCTTCTGCATTCATTTCCATCACTCTTCTCAACCAGTCACTTTCATCCTTCCTCAACACATGACCAAACCATCTCAACCTGTTCCTCTTCACAGCATCAATCACAGGCTCTATTCCCATCATCTTTCGCAATTCATCATTTGTCTTCCTCTCTCTCAACGATACTCCGCACATCCGTCGAACCATTCGCATTTCCACCCTTTCCAGCCTTCGTTGCTGCTCTACGTTCATTACCCATGTCTCGCTCCCATAAATCACAACACTTCTCACACATGCAGCATACACCTTTCCCTTCAGCTTCAACGACACTGCCCTCCTCATCAGAACGCCACTCAGTTCCCGAAACTTCTTCCATGCACATCTCACTCTAGCAACTCTTGACCATCATGGATTTGAAGTGACACCTCGGAGGGCCGCGACCTCTGCTGCATATCATGGCATGGTGTGCATCAAATTTGAATTTCACATCTAAAAGACGCCAACGTTCAGGAGTGCAGTGTAATCAAAGCAAACTAGTGCTTGGTTAACGTAATCGACATGAAAAATATTTATTAAATTCTGAGCTACATTTCTTTTACTACCACTATTCACTTTATGTCACACAGGTACGAGTATAATTATGACGTGCTGGAGGCATATATATCACTGTGAATTGACCGTACAACTCATTCATATTTCCCCTATGCCCATTGCAGTTGAAAAGTACTTGAAAAAGGAAAGTGCGCATCCTCGACGAGTAAAGATTTTACACTCTGTGCACAATGGACACTTTTGAAGTGACACCTGTAAACAGAAATGTATCAGATTGTTCGCATAATTACTATTACTTGATGAAAAGAACAGGCAAGAGAACTCACATTGTAATTATTTTGGAAACATAATTATTTTGGAACACAAAGTTAACACATTATGCAAATGTGTCAAGACTAGACTAACCAATTAACACTTACAAGAACTCAGGTTTTCACACAGAAACAAAAGTAGTTAATGGATGGCGTGTGGGAATAAATAGACTTGCACTTCACATATTGTGCATTTGGGATCAAACCCGAAGCAAATGTTGACCTTAAAGTAACATTTTAAAATTGTATGCATCGCTTACAAACTCTGCTGCATGGAATAAAAAAACAAGAATGAATAAATTGATGTGATGAAGATGAGAAAGAGTTACAATGGAAAATGCTTGCACCTGTCTTACAAAATGCTTTCGGTGTGGAGGAATCGTCTTCGTCGTATTTCGGTTCAACGTTGCTCAAGGGACATTCTATTCTATGATTTCATGTGCACCATTGCTGGGAGGGCCGCTGTGCCACTGATGCAGTGCCCCCATATAAGGGATGGGGCACGTCAGAACAGGATGTTGTAATTTGGACAGGATGCCGGCGATAGCTCACCTGTTCTTCGCAAAGGACACCGTGGGATCTTTAACTTGCACAAACTAATTCTGGCAGACAGGACATACAATTTAGCGGCCATATAAGGGACGGCGCTCACATTGATGCCTCGGCTTGCATGAGAAACACCAGGGTGGCAGTTTATAGCTGGGTCGAGATTCTAACCCAGGCTACACAGCTCAGAGGTGAGTGTGCATGCCTCTAGGCTATCCTGCCAGCCTATTGAAGAACATAAAATGGCACAAAAATATTTGACTCCTCCCCCCGCACCTTCCCCCTCCATATATATATCTCTCTCTCTCTCTCTCTCTCCCCACCACTCCCCTGTCTCTCCCTTACTCCTTTCTCCCTCCCCACTCCCCCTCCCCTGACATTCCACTCTCCTCTCCCTCCCCCCTCTCCACCACTGCCCTGTCTCCCCCACTCCCCCTCCCCTCAAATCCCCCTCGCTCCTCCACTCCCCTTTCCCCCTTCCCTCACACCCCACTCCCTCCCCACTCTCCTCTCCCTCCCCTCTCCACCGCTCCCGTCTCCACCACTCACCTGTCTCTCCCTTACTCCTTTCTCCCTCCCCACTCCCCTGTCTCCCTCACCTCAGAGCCCCTCCCTCCTCCACTCCCCTTCCCCCTCCCCTGACATCCCACTCCCTCCCCACTCCCCTCTCCACCATTCACCTGTCTCCCCCACTCCCCTGTCTCCCTCCCCTCAAATCCTCCTCCCTCCTCCCCTTCCCCCCTCCCCTGACATCCCTCCCCTCACCCCCATACCCCTGTCTCCCTCACCTCAGAGCCCCTCCCTCCTCCACTCCCCTTCCCCCTCCCCTGACATCCCACTCACTCCCCACTCCCCTCCCCCTCTCCACCACTCCCCTGTCTCCCCCACTCCCCTGTCTCCCTCCCCTCAAACCCTCCTCCCTCCTCCCCTTCCCCCCTCCCCCACTCACCCGTCTCCCTCCCCTCAAATCCCCTTCCCTCCTACACTCCCCTTCCTCCTCCCCTCACATCCCACTCCCCACTCAGCTCTACATGTCCGTGTCTATATCCTTTTAAACAGCTTTAATTTCCTTCTCAGTTTTTCTTTTTGTTTTCGCTATTCAGTTGCTATCTGATGTACCTTACTCATTACAGGGCGTGAGCCAAAGCAGCTTCACGAGCAAGGGATACACTGGGTGGTTTGCCATTGCCTTCCCAGTAGTTCGGGCAGGAATTTGTAATTTGTTCAGGGTGCCGTAGATAGCTCGCCCACTCTTCGTGAACGACACCGTGGGGATCTTTAACGTCCGCCGACTAATGTGGGAACAAGGGAAGCCAGTGTGACGTCCATCAGAGGGACGTCACACGCGGGTCGATGATTTATCCGGTCTGTGAAACACCGGGACGATCGTTTATAGCTGGGTTTGGGTATTCTATCCCAGGCTAGACAGTTTGGAGGCGAGCGTGGGTACCTCGACGTCATCCTGTCAGCCGAGGTCGTCCCTCAACGCAATGTTCATAATCAAACTGCGACTCCATGTTGGGTGTATTATTATACGTTAAAATGCATAATACAAGTAGAATTTGAATCTAAATAGATCGCAACCAATGTCCCTGGACGATGTAAAATAAAATCACATGTACAATAAAAACATTTTGAAAAGTAAAAAAAAAAGAATTTTGGAGCCATTTTACCTCACGTCTCGTGGAACCTATTATTTAATTATTTGATTTAAAAATCGCTTTTTCCTACTTTTGTTCCAATTTTTAGGCCATGATTTCTTGTCGTGAAATATGGACTCACATTTCGAATATCAGCTTTTAATAAGCTTATACAATACATTATTCAATCTTACCAGGAGCCAATCACATTGCGCAGGCCTTACACACAGCCAATCAGCGTAACCACAAGCGGACGAAAGGACAACCACCTCTGATGTGTGTGCATGTATATATATATATATACTCGAATATTGATTGGTACAGTACTCAATTTTAGATTTTGCAAAGAGACAACTCTTTCAGTTCCACAAATGCTATAAACCATTTACCTTTGTCACAAATAATGTCCTTGGATCAATGATGTTGAGAACGTGTCGAAATCTTCCGTAGAATGTTGACTGCAAGAAGAAAACGACGTGTGAATGCAGATTATAATCATTGACACGAATCCATTGTTACGTCATTCCTTATACAGAGTATCCTGTTAACAAATTAAGGTAGCAATTGGGTTTTTTACTCCCACAAGTTCTTATTTTTTTGGCTGGAGAGGGAAAGTTACTGATCAATCACGATTACTCTTAATCAGTGGTCTAAGCTTTTTTTTTTGTATACAGTACAAACGGAGCAGAATGACAGAGGTCAAAAGAGGAAAATGACATAGTTGAGGGTCGGGTCAGTGTAGGTTTGCTCGATTGATTCCGGGCCTAGCTACACTAAGCTATGAGGAACGGCTGAACAGAGACAGAGTAGAGAGATCGAGATGTTTAGGATAATGAAGCGTTTCGACAAAACAAGTGCAGAAGGTCTTTTCAGAAGAATGGACACTGACAGCAAAAGGGGCAAAGTTTAAGAGTAAATAAGAGGAAGGTTCGGAGGGTAGTGAGGCAGGGGGTCTTTCACTCAACAGTGGTGAATGCATTTAATCGGCAGTGACAGCAGAGTAGTGACAGCAGCAGTGAGAGCAAGGGTAGAGACAGCAGAGTCAATAATGGATAGTTTTAAAACTTAGTTGAATAGGTATCTGGAAATAGTGGGG
Source organism: Myxine glutinosa (assembly GCF_964187855.1). Lineage (NCBI taxonomy): Eukaryota > Metazoa > Chordata > Myxini > Myxiniformes > Myxinidae > Myxine > Myxine glutinosa. Next base: position 205,316,401 of record NC_136262.1, read on the forward strand.
ATGAGGGAGTACTGAGATGTTGGCAGGATTGTGGAAGCTGGGCGGGCCTCCTTTATGTCGGAGATCTTGTATATAAAGGACTAGCAGAAGTACCCGGCGTTGCCGGGCGGGGGGGGGGGGGGGGTGGAAGGGGGGAAAGAAGAGGGAGGAGGGAAGGGGAGGGGGGAGGAGGCGAGGGAGGAAGGGAGGGGGGAAGGGGTGGGAGGCAGGAGAGGAAGGGGATTCATATATATGCTGGTGGGTGAATGTAGCGTTCATCCCGTTTCTCAGTTGAGTGTGATGCCGATCAGGAAGAAGAAGAAGCCGTATTACCAAATTCGCACACTTCCAGAATTGTTTGATTTATTTGTATTCAAATGCCTGGTGATTGTTTTTTTATTTATTTATGCGAATGTGTAATTGTATATAACTGTCATTAATTTAAAAAGGCTTTGGCACTATCTTTTTTTCCCCCTTAACTCCAAAAAAGCAATCTTTTTTTTTTCATAATTTTTTTTATTTTTTGCCTAAAACACTCCCAGGCACTCACTGATGAACCTCTGAAAGTTTGACGCAGATTCGTTCAGCCATCTCTGAGAAAAATGGCGACACACAGACAGACAGACAGACAGACAGACATCCGTAGATGCAGAGGGTCGCTGAGTAGAAAAGAACTCGAGAGTTAAGAAAATCTTCCTGCTCAATTAACCCATTATAAGACATGTGTATACCAGTTCAATAAGAACTCCCTTTGTCAATGTTTCCTGGAGTCCTATAAGAACAGCAGAGCCGGAAAGTTGCAGTTTTGAGTGGAGGAACACGATGTCCACAAAGTCCTAGAGCACATCAATCGCGATATCGCCTCTGGTCCTGACGGAATCCCAGCCCGTTCGATGTTTGTGAATTTAGTATCCCATGAGCGGATAGCGTAAATTCTTCATTCAAAGAGGGAACTGTTCCAGCAGAGTGGAGAAAAAGCAATTGTTGTCCTGATCCTGAAGACTTCTCGACCTGCTTGGAATAAACTCAGGCCAATATCCCTGACCGATCACTTTGCAAAACGAGCTGAAACCTTTGCAACTCGATGGATACTCAGTGACATCAAGGACAATATTGATATCAATCAGTTTGGTAACCGAGCAGGTTATTACACTACCCTGTTAAGGTAACCTTACACTACCCTGTTAAGGTAACCTTACACTACCCTGTTAAGGTAACCTTACACTACCCTGTTAAGTTGATGAATTAATCTATATGAGCATTCTGACAAACGACTAAGTCACCGCTCGGTGATTGTAACAGGTTTTGCTAAAGCTTTTAATTTAATAAATCACAATATGGTTGTAACAAAGTTAATTCAAATGGGTGTGAGCCCGTCTTAATTCCTTGGATATGTGGTTTATTGGATAAAAGAGTTAGATACAAGGGTACCTTGTCTGTAAATTGAACTATCCGTAGAGGGGACGACAGGACAGTCATCTATACGTGGTCCCCCCCCCCCCTTCCCATGCCTCCTCCCCCCAAGCCCTCTCCCTCCCACAGATCTCCTGATGTCCCTGCTCTCCATCTTGTTCTCCCGCTCCCTTTATCATGTTTTATGCGTCAGTTTGTCTTTTTGTGATCAATGTTAGCTCTTACACGAGCCTCGATCTTGTATACAAAAAAAGGGGTACCACAGGGTACCAATTGGGCCATCTCTGTTTTTTGGCCCAAATCAATGATGCAATGACTCAGCTTGATGACTGTGCTCATATCCTAGCCCCTATGTATGTTGATGACATGACACTGATTGAGAATTCAAGGGGCAGGCAACCTAATATGACACTACAATCTGCTTTAAATATCTTTACTCAATGGGGAATAAAAATAACATGAAGTTGAACACTGACAAATGTGCCCTTTTGCAAGTTTGTTTCATGAAGCAACCTCCACCAAGGCCTCAATTTCCTATCCAAGCGACTGTACTGCAGAAGGTTGATCATATGAAAAGACTGGGTGTTGTCGTCTCATCTGATCTGAAGTGGAATCTTCACTTTCGCAATATTGTCACCAGGGCAAATGGAAAGTTGTTTATGTTGAAGATGCTGAAAAAGTTTAACTTAGCTGTGGAAGATTTGCTTACCATTTACAAAGGCTATGTTAGATCACTTTTAGAGTATGCTGTTCCAGTTTGGAATGCTGGTCTCACAATCCACCAAAGTAAGGACCTGGAAAAGGTTTTTCAGAAATTTGGTTTCAATGTGGTTTTTCAGAAAAGGGCTCTCCAAATCAATCATTCATTCATTATGATCAGGCCCTTTAGTTTTTGTATGCTAGATTGAGGCTCATGTAAGAGCAAACACGTAGAACATATAATAAACGGAGCGAGAGACAAGAGGAGGAGAAAGAGGGAAGCACACCAACAGTGGAGAACGGGGACATCAGGAGATCTGTGGAAGGGAGAAGGCTGGGGCAGGGTACACGGGATAAACAAGAGGGACAATACAAGGACTTTCAGGAAAGAAAACGGAATTTGAAGGAGATGGATCTGTGGTGAATTAACGGGGGTAGAAAAGATCAAGGTTTTTGATGGGGAAAGATAAGAGATGGTGGTGAACAGCTGTTTTAAAGACCTGGAGGGAGGAAAGCGATTGAAAAGAGTGAGGGAGTTTGTCCAGAGGCGAGGGAAAGGGGAATGTAAGAGTGAAAGTGAGCAGAGAGCTTAGATTTTGGCAGTTTAACCATAAGAGGGTTGTTGGCAGATCTTGTGCGACCTGTAGGAATATTGGGGGCAGAGCACAGAGAGAGCAGGGGGGGGGGGCAAGGCCGGAGAGGAGTCGGTAGAAGACAGAAAGACCACCAACCTGCCTGCGGTGAGTAAGTGAAAGGCCCTCAGAGTTATCTTCATCGCAGGAGATTGCAATGATTCTGAAAGCTTTGGATTCTATAGCTTGAAGCCGAGCTAGGTGTGAGGCAGGAGCCCCGGCCCAGAGGGGGGAGCAGTATTCCATCAAGCTGCGGATGGAAGCTTTGTATGTGGTGAGAAGCTCAGGTGTGCCAAGGAAGGACTTCGTACGATGGAGGATGTCCAGTCGGCGGCTGACTAATCTATTTAGCAGCATTCTCAACAAAAATCCAATTAAATGTGTTATGTGAAAATGACCATTGTGATATACACCACAGGAGTATTGTCGAACAGTTGTAGCTTCTTTATGAAGCAAAATTATTCCTTTTATTTAGCAATTGATGCTAAGTAGTACTGTATTCTGACCTTTAAATTGACACAAGAATTTCTCACATGATCACTGTGGGCAAGTACCAGGTAAAAACGTTCCTTGCTTTACCATCGAATGAAACAGAGTGAAGAGTACAGATCGATACTTGGCATTCATTGATACATGTTTTAAATCATTTCACAACAGTTCAACTTGATCAGCAGAGGAGCCATACAAACAGGGTTAATACTATATGTGATCCATTTGGGATGCACATTCATATGGACATGATGAATAAGACAAGCAAGAAACATGCTGATTGGATGTTTTGAAAGTGTGTGTGTGTGTAGCAGATAAGGTGATGTCATGACATTTGTTAGAGGAGGGACCTTGTGGATAGTCTCACAGGAAGCATACAGTTTATAAAACCAGGCATGGCCAGATCTATGAACACTGTTCTCCATAAATGCTGCTGGCCAGGGCTTACATGCATCTACTTAAAAATGGTTGAAAATTACAAATAAACCATCAACATCAATTTTGGGGTATACTCTGTTCCAATGAAGATGGGATTCCAAATGGAGATTAAACATTATTTTATGGAATATTACGATGAAGAACTGGTCATGTTGGTGAAGGCTTGTGTCGATTTATTGCTCCGACGAAGGGTTAACACCCAAAATGTCAGCTAATCCTGGCTTCCCATGGTGGTCAACATACTCCGATCAACGTTCTGTTGATTTAATCCATTACATTATGAAATACGAGCAGGGATACCCGGAATTGCCCGGTGCTGTTCTAATCATGTTGGCATTTTGAAGAAATCAATTTTTTTTTGTGGGCCTAATACATTTCCCCACACCCACTAAGGAATGGGGTTGGGGATAATCGAATATCACCTTTCACAGAGCTACAATGCCTTATGCACCATAGAGTGATTTTAAAATCCCCAAAAATATTACTTCGTGTTCTTTTTTGCCTAAAACACTCCGCGGCACTCATTCATGAACCTCTGAAGGTTTGGCGAAGACCATTCGTCCATCTCTGAGAAAAATGGCGACACGCACACACACACACACCACTTATAATAGTGTACAGAATATAGATATTCCTTTGGTTTGACTCTTTTTTTTTTAATGAGTAAAATGTGAATCCGACTATAATTATCGAAGTGTCTGTGGGTTTTTTGTTTGTTTGTGCATATGACTTGTATGCATTCCTAAACCGCTGGACAGAATAAGCTGAAAACTGGTGCTGGTTGTACTCAGGGTGTGCTCGAGGGAGTTTTAGGAGGTAAAAATTTTTTTATTTTTATTTTAGACCTGCTTTTATTACTCCCGCCAGAGAGTAATGCATTCAATCGTGTCCGCGTGTGCGTGCGTGTGCGTGTGTGATTGTGAACAAGATATCTGGAAAAGTTCTGAACGGATTTGGATGAAAGTTGGTGGGATGATTTCCCTTGGGATAAGGAAGAATTTATTAGTTTTTCGTGAAGCTCAGGATATTATTCCGGATCCAGGAAATTTTTTTGGGAAAGATTTTTTCTGTTTTACTGCATTAAAGCTTTTATTCTTATTCTTAAATGATGTTTTTCTCCTCTAATTCCGAGATATATCAAAATTAATTATCTGACAGTTAGGGCCTACTTTGTTTTTCATTTATTGTTTTGGGGAGAGGGGATGTTAAACAAAACGTAATATTCCAACTAAACCCATGGCGGGAGTATGCGCTCTACCGAGTGGCGGTCTAGTTTTTTCTGTTCTCCTTTAAAAACCATTTTCTCTGTAATAATTGGACCGACTGAGAGCAAATTTTTACCATAGGAGGGACTTGGTCTGCAGAATATTTTAATGGTAATTATGACGTCACATGTCACGTGGTTCGGCCGCCATACTGTTTTGAGTGAAAAACACTAAAATCCAATTTTCTCCAAAACGCCTGAACAGATCGAGGCAAAACTTTGCAGGCAGAATCGCCTACCCAGGACGAACAAAAAAGTCAGCGAGCATGACGTCATGCATCACATGGTTTCAGAGTTATGACGTTTTTAAGCACAAACATTTAAAACCTAGCTCCTCCCTCATTTGTGATCCAATCGAGGGGAAACTTCACAGATCTGTTCAGCATATCAGTTTACTTTAATGCCCTTTTGGAATTTGCGATAGGTCACGTGGTTTGGCAGATATCGTTAATTAAACGCAAATAATAAAAACATTTATATCTCTTGAACCACTTCATTGATCGACGTGAAACTTCATACTGTAGTAGAAGTCATGAAGACTAACAAGTGTGCAAAATTTGAAGATGATTGGATGTACGGTCTGGAAGCTGGAAGTTGTTATTGCGTGAAGAAGAGTCTTCGAGTGTGGACGATTAATTATTGATCACATGTACAGACTTGCAGGCATCGTTTGACACAATGTCCCGGGTTAATTGGAACCTCAAATAAAATTATAATTCCAGATTTGTCAATGGCTGAGGTATATTAACAAAAGAATAAAACAGATTTGGCAAAATTCCAACTTTTTTTTTAAAGGATCGCATATTCACCCAGGGTTGTGAGAGTCCGAAGAAGAAGAAACCTCACATAGGCTTCCCAGACCAAATAAATAATTCTGGTTCTGGCTCTGCGATTTTCAGGTTTATTACTCCCGCCAGGGAGTTATGCATTCGATCGTGTCCGTCCGTGTCTGTGTGTGTTCGTATGTTCATGTGTTTGTGAACAAGATATCTGGAAAAGTTCTGAACGGATTTGGATGAACGTTGGTGGGATGATTGCCCTTGGGATAAGGAAGAATTGATTAGTTTTTGGTGAAGGTCAGGATACTATTCTGGATGGAGGAATTTTTTTGGGAATTTTTTTGGGAGTGAGCTTTTCTGTTTTACTGCATCAAAGCTTTTATTCTTATTCTTAAATGATGTTTTTCTCCTCCAATTCCGAGATATATCAAAATAAATTATCTGACGGTTAGGGCCTACTTTCTTTTTCATTTATTGTTTTGGGGAGAGGGGATGTTAAACAAAACGTATTATTCCAACTAAACCCACGGCGGGAGTATGCGCTATACTGAGTGGCGTTCTAGTTTCAGATTTATTTTAGACCTAAAAATTAATCTAGGGTTCATAGGGGTTCAGGGTGGTGGGAGCACACAAATTCTCGAGGGGATCCAAGGTGCCTCCCCGGGCAAGAACTATAAAAAGCCAATACGCACCGCAAGGGATGGTTCGTGTATGAGGGTCCATGCCTAAGGGTTTGCGTTTCAATGTCCTGCCTCTCCTGAGCTCCGTTCGCTCGCTGATTCCCCAATTCCCTCCTCGGGCCTTCTGCAACGCAGCACACAGGCCCCGAGGGACATGATCGCAGGACCGCTCTCCCTCTTCACCCCCCTTATCATCGCTGCATGGACGATCCACTCCAAAGCCTGCGCACCGGCCCTCTGGCACCCAAAACCATATAGTTCCGCCTGGTGGAAGCCGATACGCCATACACATCTTCGAAGTGGGGGAATTAACCTATCCTGTAAAGATGGGTTCTTTGCTAGTTATATCAATTGCAATAGTTCTGAGTGTGGTTGATTTTTCAGTTTATTCAATATTCACTAGATTATGAATGGTGGTGTGGTCAGAAATTAATAAAACGAAGCACAGCAGACAACTAACTTTGTGTTGACGATTCACTCAGTGCACATGAAGGTGATGCAGACAAACTCGAAGCAGTAGGTCGATCGTTGAGCAGTTATCATTATAATCCAATTTTTCAGGTTTTAATAAAGAATCTCAGAGAAAGGAGCACGTTCGGATGAAGTCCTCCACAATTCATTATTAAGTGCATATTAGTTAGCCAAGAAAGATGTCATTCATATAAATTTGTGCTCAGCAGATGTGACTACATTTCATTCAAGACACATCTACACCCTCATTAGGATAGCTCATCGAAGGCCTACTTTTGGATTTCCTAAGGCATCAGATCTGACGTACAGAAAATCATCCTTGGGTGTGCAACCTGCTGGACTCTGACTTGTCACCTGAGAGGGAAGAGAAAGTTCTGAACAACCCCGACTCTTCCCAAGATGGCAGAAACTTGGGAAGAGTCAAGTTGGGCCAAAATGGCATCAGTGCACATGTTCTGAAATCCTGCTCAACTCATCTACCAAATCCCACTCACTCGCTTATCCTCCATCTGCTCTCTTTGGCCTATCCTTCAACTTAGGATGTCTTCCATCTGTTTGAAAGAAAGCCAACATCACTTCAATACGAAAGAAAGGTGTAAAAAAGGTCCATTTCTCAGAATGCCACGCAGCGCTCCAACAGATACCCTCAACTACAGGTGAATAAGTCTACTTCCGAGGCCAGCAAGATGGCATCGAGGTATGCACATTGGCCTTGGAGCTGTCTAGCCTGTGGTTGAATCCCAACATCGCTAAAACTGTCATCCCAGAGTTTCACAGGCAGGGAGATTCATCATTGTGTGTGCCGTCCCTCAGATGGACGTTAAACTGGTGTCCCATCTGCCAGCATCAGATGGTGGATGTTAAAGATCCCACGGTGTCTCTCGCAGAGAATAGGTGATCTATTGCCAGCACCATAGCCAAATTCCCAATTCCTGCTCCAACCAATAGGAGGTTACTGCATCAGAGGCACAGCTGCACCTTCAGCATATAGTGTTACCCCCAACCAAATGCTGCATATGAAAGAAGAAGCTTACTTCCAATTGTAAGTAAAGGCATGGAATCCATAATCGCTGTTGTCATCGTACTTGCTCTTCTCAACTCACTTGATTTTTGATCGGTTTGGGTTCTGTGCTCATCACACAACTTTGGAAATGCTGAAAAGTTCGAACTTCTCAGTCTACAAGGCCATTGCCCTTCACTCAATGGAATACTGCGCTCTCCTATGGGCTGGTTATCTCTGCTTTACACCTGTCTCTCCCACATGCCCAGAAAACCAATGCTCTCAACGTAATTGCCATCTCCTACAAAGAAGCAGCCTCAGACTTGGTGCGATGGATCAATGGCCTCTCCATTTTGGCAACTTCTCTACTGGTTCCCCAATCTGTACTCCTTCATCCCTTCGACACTCCCCAGTCTCTCCAAGACACGCATGTTTGTCCAGCAACCCCTTCCTTATGAAACTCTCAAAATGCAGGTTGAGTGTTCACACACTCTGTTCACTAATTGTGGAACTACCTCCATGGGTCATTTCAATCCCACTCTTCCTTCCTCATTAGGCTCCAAGTTGGCAGCGCACTAAGACCTCAAATCATGCTCAATTCCCACCCCTGATCTATATAGCCCCATCACATACACGCACACGTTTCTTTCCCTATTTTTCTCCTTTCACTGCTTATCCATTCCCATACTTGTTAAATACACCTGTTGGCCCTTTGCTAGTTTGTTCCCCTTGTACCCTTTGTCATCTCACTCTTCCATGAGCTAAGATTTGGTACTGTACAAAAAAAAAGTTTGGCATACATGTCTGCAGATAATTTATCACATCTGTGCATCACAGGACTGGCAGCCAAGTTGTCTCATCCTGACGGAATTGGATCCAACTGAAAGTGCTGTCTGGTGCAATGCCAGCATCCATGCACTGTGCATCATGAAGCTTCGTCCTTCGGTGATTGGCTATTAAAACCAGTTGTTCCTTTTTGTGCTTTCACCCACTTATTAACATTAAATATCCCACAGAACATTTGCCTTTCCATTTTGGACCAGATGATTGCCTTGATAAGTTATTAACATATCAAGGTTTATATTCCTGCACATTCCTACTGCGGTCGTGCTACCCACAGAGCACACACAACTTGCTGTGGTTTCTAATTAATAACCTTCAGAAAAACAACAACGACCTCAACAAGAGGAGCTGAACAATGGAACATCGTTAACATTCCCCTGGGCTAGACTAATTACGCACGTGCTCGACCATTGTCTGTTTCTGTTCATTCATGTACGAGTTCAGTTATGATGACGTCAGTTGCCAGGCATTGATACAGCCAAAGTTCGGTGTTGGCTCAACCGTTGAGGTAGTAACTGGCTTAAGATCTTGGGGTCTTGAAGTTGAGCCGTTGAATTAACACCACGTGGGTTGACTCAGCCTGCCATACTTCCGAGGTCGGCAAAATGAGTACCAGCTTACTGGATCAAGGGAAACCGCATTTAGAGGCACAGGTGTGCTCCCAGAAATGATGCAACCAGCAGTCACAAGCTGCATATGAAACAATAACAAGAAGCTACAGCCATAACGAGGATTGTAAATGTTTACATTTTCGCGCCATTTTTCCCCCCGTTGTGTACTGGAAACACTCGACAATTGTGACGTCATTTATCAATTAATTATCAAGTCACGTCGTGGCATGGCGGACGCAGGCCGAAACACATTCAACTTTACAAAACTCATTGCCCTGGTCAGAAAACAATAATTATTTCTCTAAAGTTGATAAATATAGAGGAACAACATTCGATAGTTCAACACAAATCATTCGAAATCCGTCGAATATTACCGTACAAGCTGTACCTACAGTATGCGGTATATACGCACTCAAAGTTCGTGTCGTTGCCAAACTAACACAATTAAGGAGTTAAAGTGATGAATACATTAATTTTCCCGATGATAAACGATTGAATTACCAATAAGGTGTGATCGATTCACTTCGACCTCATGACAAATGAGTGCAACTTTCCGGATGTCGCACTGGGTGAGTGAGTACCTGGTCGAACCGAGATCCCCTTGGTTCGAAAGGAGGGTACGTAGAGGTTTCAGCCATTTCCCAGAATTCCACGCGACGCTCGAACTTCGTTGGAAAAGTTGGCGAAAAAGGGGCGTGTCTTTCGCTGAAGTTCCTGCAGTGAACGGGGCGGGGCCTTGCTTTCCCCATTGACTTTCTAAGTAAGTACTGTACTCTGTCCTTCACTCAAATTTACTTTCGTACGTGTTTCCCATGCAGATGTGCTTTTCCCATGCAGAGGTATATATATATATATACACATTTCCTAAAACCGTCATAATTTTAACCCAATGTACCCCACAAATCTGTGGAACGAGTACATATGTAACATACTGCGGCACAAAACGTATATTTATTACGTAAGCATTATTAAATGTTAACTGCAAATTCCAACTAAACCGTCATGGTGCT